>NW_024609883.1:103012484-103262273 GCF_016920785.2 Ixodes scapularis | reverse complement strand
AATAGAAGGATTTGTTTTCTCTGATTTTCCAATATTTTATTGACATTTATATTTTGTTAAGTACCGTAAGAATAAACATACAGCTTTTTCGCCCCAACCATTGCATAAAAGGGTAGGTACACGTTAACTATCTTTTTTTTTTTTTTTCTTGATACACCGCTGTGTTTTTCTGTAGAGCCATAACTTATATTCACGAGATGGGAGCAATTGTTTAACTATACAGCTTGGTAAACATTGAAAGGGTGTTTTATCAATTTCTCTTTTCATGCGTAAAAAAATACCCGGGTTTTCCTTTTTTATTTAAAGGCTGAACTTTTAACTATCAGACTTTTGCGTTCTGCGAGTATCGTTGTTTATTTAGTTCGTGAAATCTACAATTATTTTTTTTTTCAGTTAGTAGTCCTAACATTGTGCAATTGTTTTCTCTTACCTTTCCTTTTTAAGTCCAGAGTTATATATCTAACGGTTGTTATGTACAAATCCACCATTTTAGAAATAAGTGGCGCCCCCTGGCAGAAAACAGGGTTCGAGGATTTTTAGGGTAAAACAACGCGCTGATTAGGAAGAAAAGAATTGATATCATAAACTGGAGTGCAGACTTGGGCGTAGTTCAACTACTCTACTCAAACTACTGTAGTTTAACTACTTTTTTGAGTAACTTGGTAACTTTCAATTAGAATTTGATTTGGGTAATTAGTAGTTTAATTTAACTACTTTTTTCAGGTAACTTCTACTCAAATTACTAACTACTTTCGAAATTATATAGTGCTAATTTTGCCCATCACGAAAGTTTTAGCGCAGAAATGAATAAGACGCCGGCAGATGAAAGGGCATTCCCTAACATGGGGCCCCCTTGTTCGGGAAGGCGTCCTTGGGTCAAGGTGGCGACGAGCAGCCAAAACATAACACCGGCACGCACGAATGCAGGAAGATTAACAAGCCTTGGTCGGGTATTGACCTAATCCGGTAATGCACGCAGGCGCCGCGTTTCCAGCTGCAACCGTGAAAGACGGGGACACTCCCAGAGTTGTTGTCTGTCTTTAGAGAGTTCTGACTCAAGCGGTAGGTTCCACGGGAGGCGCCACTGGAATGACCTCACAGCTGGGCGCCTGTTCCCATGGTCGCCTTGTCGTCAGCGCATACGCATTTGCAAAGCCGGACTCCCCCGCGCACAAACCCTGGCACGGATAATCCGTTCATGGAAGCACGTTCCCGCTTCCAGCTGCAACTGTATACGAGCGACGATGCTTGTTCACGTAATCCTTCGTGTCCTTCCGACCATCCACGCCAGGGAGACCTCCTCTTTGTTAAAAACGATTTACTTGTCAAGCGTGTCAGGCGCGTCAGAATATTGTAGTCACCGGCGAGGATTGCGAGTTACCCTTGGGAGATCCTTTTGTTGGACCTGGCGTCAGCGGCGAAGTATACTTCGGTTCATCTACTGTTAGACCAAAACATTTCTTTTTTCAATAGCGTAGCACTAGCACTACAACGGGACGCGCAGTCGTCCGGATGATCTCATCGTCGTGGCGCGAGACTTGAACCCTTGACGGTCTGGTGCACTCGCTCAGCGTACTCTCAGAACGACGTCGGAATAAAGAGGGGCCAGTCAAAACAATCTCAACTTGACGAAGAAAAAAGAAAAAAAAAAGAGGAAAGTTTGTTATAAAAGACCCTCTACCCGAGGCAAACCTCACATGTTTCGTCATGGACACCTAAGATGCCGACACTCGCTTACTCGACCCTGCACAGCCTGTTTCTCAAATTCAACGCTGCCGTTCCATTCAGTGCCACGGTGGAACGTCTATTTAGCTTGGCCGGGGACGTCTTTAAAAGGAAAAGGGGAAAACTCTCCTATCAAGAACTTTGAAAGTCAATTGCTTCTGGGAGCGAATAAACTATTTTGGCGAGAACGCAAGCTATAAATAGACTGCATTTATTTTAGGCTCGGAGGGTTTTTCATTGATTAAAACTGCTGTTCATTTTGCTACCACAAAAATATAAAAAAGTAACTTCGAAAGTAACTTGAAAGTAACTCGCTACTTTTTAGAGTAGTTAGTAGTTTACTCAATTACTATTACTAATGCGTAATTTCTACTCTACTCCAATTACTTTTGGCGTCGATACTCAGTAACTTAACTTAACTACTTTTTTTGAGTAATTTGTACATGTCTGCTGGAGTGTGGGGGTGATTGTAAGAGACCGGGTTAGAACAAACTTGAGGAACGATAAGCCATAATTGGAACAAAAGAGACTTTGGTCGATTCGATCTTGTGAGCGCAGCTCAATAGAGCGATCTCCCCAGGAGTTGCGCTACGCCACCGCTGCCGCGGTGCATTCTGGTACCTGCAGTTCTCCTCAGTTTTCTGACCGCGTCAGAGCGCGTTGTACGCCCGGCGTCTGGAACTTTTCGGGTAAGCACGAGTCTTTAAATCGAGCGTTTACTCACGGTTTTTAACGAGTGGCTTCAGCCGTTCTATGCCAAAGTGCTACAGTAATAGCACTAGGCAAAACGTTATCGGATTTTTTGTCTTCCAGAAAGAAAGCAGTCCCCGAAAGAGTGTGTAAGAAAGGTAAAGACAGCCGGAGAAGAGCGGCAGGAAAAAAGCGTTTTTTTTATTTGTTTCATGATTTGCTTTATAATTTATATTCACCCCATTGCACGCTAACTAAAGAGTGTAAGATTACAGCACATAGTATGGCGTGCTGATGCGTTGCGTACATTGTAATCTCCCTAAACACTCGCTCCGTAGCGGTATATTTGCTGGTCTGTCTCAATCGGGACCTCCGCACTGCCTTGCGACGGCCGTTTTTAATACAATTTTTGCTCGATGTATTTTGGAGCGCCCGCTAGGGGCGCTCCGGTTTGTTTGTAAACATGAGTTAGAGTATACACCTACTCATGCTGCGAACAAACCTGAGCGCCCCTAGCGGACGCCACCGACGCCGCGCACGCGCGATGGGGGTGTGGGCAAGGAGCTCGCCGTCGCCCATAAACAAACCATTGGAATGGGATGTTGTCGGCGTCGGTGTGGAGTCCCCGCGCTCTTTTTAGCCTTAGAATTGTTGATTCTACGTCTTCCTGGCGATGTCTGATTACTTGAGCGGCCTGAGCGAAATTAACGAGGCTCGTTACACCGCAAAACTTGGCGTGTAACACGCGGCGATTCGTTCCGCGTGGACGCCGCAAAATGGACGCTAAAGCGTGATTCACACGGTGAGTCTGTGCTCGCTATTTTCATTCGTGACGTCGCTCGGGCTGCAAAAGCCTGAACCGTAGCTGAGATGTCAACGTCGCTACTGAAAATCGCAAGTAGAATCGGACCGAGTGAATCAGGCATAACAAGTCGGTGATGGCCACTCGTAACAATTAATTGTCAACATTTCCTTATATCTACTGTTTACACCGAGCCTTCTTACCCGAAACAACCTTCAAACATAAACGTCTTTTGAGGTCTGCACTTCTTAACGCAATTACCGGGTCAACGTTTGGTCTATGGGCCGATGTCGTTTGAACGAGCAGACGACAAGCAGAAACGTTTGAGAGAGCAGACGACAGCTCGAACGATGAGGCGGCGGTTTGAACGTGGCGACACACTGAACGTAGTCCGCAGGTGGTCCGTGCAACTCGACGACTTTCCCGCGTTCATGTTGGGACAAAACAAATAAATCTGGCGGCCACAAGCATCCGTGAATTCAATTCAAAGTGCTTCCCGCCCAAGCAATCCTGGTCCGACGGCGTCTGTTTTTCCTTTTTCACGGCCCATGTTCACGTTCTCGGACGAACCGAGCAGGCAGAAAATGCATGAAAACTTACCTTCAAACCTTTCGCAACCCTTTTGGTTAAGCCGCAGTCGCGGCGTTTTGACGAGAAGGCAGGTTTTCGTCCGGTTTCTTCCAAAGTAACACAGGAATGCACGTGCCTCATTGCGGCTTCCGCCCACAGCCCCAGACCGGAAGTGCACCCGACGCGCCACCACCGCGCCGTTACGTAACAGAGATGAGTTCGTGTATAGAGCCAGCAGGATCTCGCTTCCCTGGTTGAGAGCTCCCAACCTCGCTTGAGCACGTTTTCACGTATTTTCATACCAACCTCCTGAACCGGATATTTTCTTAAATGGCCCATTATAGAGATAGTATCTTCTACCATTCTACTTTTTGCACCCCAGACCCCCAAAAAGAAAAAAAAAGAAAAAAAAAAAAACGCTACCACGACTGCAGCAGAAACAAGGGTGCTTCGCTTCCTCTTCTCTTTTACATACAAACACGCCAAGAGACGACACAAATATTTCTCCAACCAAGCAACGCACGACGTCTTCGGAAGAAACCTGCGACATTCCAGAGTTCCCCTTCAGGGTAAAGAAAGCATCGGCGCCATTAGATTAAGTGGATGCCAGAACTCCCGATGGCGTCATCCCCGGAAACCAGCAACAGCAGGTATCCGTGGATCCACGGGAAGAACCGGAAGTACAGGTGGCGCTTGTTGTGGGAGGTTCCGCGAAGGCGTCTCCAGCCGTTTGTACGGGAAATCCCGGCCACGGATATTACCAGTCTAGGGGGCGCTTATACTGGGTACGTCGTCGACTATTGTAAACATCTCGGGTAATTTTGTTGTTGTCTTTTGCGGAAGTTTGTTGGTAATAAACGCAGCTTGGGGCTCCGCGCACGCTCACTATGGAACACGCAACGCTAACGCAAACGCTCAGTGCTTGCGTTTGCTCGTATACACAATAATAAAACCATAGAGTTATTATAATGTACGCTAGAGGTTCAACTGGCGCTAGTGTCTATGCGACTTCTGTGAGGCAAATTGAAGCAGACAGCAACCAGTCTACTTTTCCAGTCTTCCTGTGTATTCCTATGGGAAAACCCGCGTGAATTGTGTCTCTTCGCCAGAAAATAACATCAAACACTTTGGTTATTTTCGTCGTACCGAATAGTATGTGTCTTAATTAACGTTGTAAAAGTGTAATTGCTTTAGTTAGCGCATTTTTCTTCATCAGTGAGCGATGTTTAACTTCGCTGCATTTCAGTCCCAAACGTGTGTTCCGCAGCAGGTGTGTAAAAACAAGCGACGATTCAAAGCAAAATTACGATCGAAACGAATATAGAGTGTGTTCAAGCCTCGCCAGCATTTCGGTGACGCTTGTATATTGATAATATGCCAGTCCTGTCACCATATGAAAATGATCCCGTCGTGCATGAGCGGATAAAAACCTTCAACTTAGAGAATAAAGTCCGTGGGATATGAAAGGTGTCTCTTCGTATTGTTTTCTCTGCCGGGCAGCTTTTATCGCGTACTAGTTCTCAAAGATGTCTAGCGCGCGGGTGATATTTTGAACGTAGAACACGCGCAGCTTCGCTCAGGACAGAAAGAATAAAGCGGTGCTCACTTATTTAAAATCGGAATAGATTACGTGGCCTTCAATTTGTTTTGATTGTACATGCACTGCGAGTTACTAATCCGGTGTTGCTGCGTAGTTCTTGCCGCCGCTCTTGATTTTCCAGATGTCCTTCGTTCGTTTGACATGTATATCCCCCATGCTGGAAATCGCCGACGCCGCGTTCGCACTAACAGTGTCCGGCAGTGCACATAAATACACGTACGAAGCCGTTTTAGCACCGTTTTTAGTGCGATGAATTCGAGAGAAAAACGCCGTAACTGACCAATTCTTTCGTCGGCCTGACTGAGAAATGTTCCAAACTACTATTTGGGATATTTGCTCTTATGATCGAGCGCAAGGAGAAAATGCACTCACTTTTTCCCATAGAAACGCATTACCGGAAGTCAATTTTCGACTGGTTGCTGTCTGCTTCAATTTGCGTCAGCACACTAGCGTCACTTGAACCTCTAGCGTACATTATAATAACTCTATGAATAAAACTCAACATTAGCCAGTTTTAGCGTAACGTTGTTGGCTCTTACGTAGGCAGTATGCAATAGTACGGCGTACGCTATGAACTACTTGCTCAAACCGATTTTAGTTGCGCGTTCCGTCAACGTTGCCGAGTGAACATATATGATCTTCTCGAGTGAATTTGCCAGAACCGTAGAATTCCGCCTGCTTACAGCGCCACCATGCCCCTCAATATAAATATTAAAAATGAAAAAAGTTTCCAATAATTTTATTTTAAATTAAACTAAGCCGCAGATGCCTAGTCAAGCGCGCTTTACCCCGGGGTACGGTGGCTACGAGTGCAAGTGTGAAGCTAAATTTGATCAAGGGGCCTCCATCTATCGTCTCTTGGAAACGGCATCTTTCTTTATCAATGCTATCGCGGGAAGTGACCCATGACCTACTGATGCCCAGTGCACGGCGACAACTTGGGCGAATTTTTCCAGAGTCGCTCGTCCGTCGGCGAAAAACTTCGCGAAGAGGCTTAGCGTTGAGAAGATCGCAGGGCTCGCGTACATTGCGAGCTGTGAACATTTTCACTATTGCACTCCTTCAGATTCACGGCGATCTGACTCGACCGCGGTATAGGTCTCGGAAAGAATTGCCGAGCTGAACACTACGTAATGCCTCGTAACACGGAACTTCGCGAGCACCATTTCGCCCATGCTGCAGCAGTTAGGCCAGTCGAGGTAACCGCCATCTTGAAACTGTTGCTCTCGCTGGGCCCGAGAACTCTCGAGAGCTTCCCGCAGAGCCCGCTAGCCCGCAGCGCAAGATCCCCAGCGTTGCGCGCTCACGCGATATGATAGCCCTTCGATTGCGTTCTGCGCATGCGCACTCCTCACCCGCAATTCTTTAGCGTACTCAAAGCTTTAGCGTACGGTCCAATAAAACTGTCTACTGACTCGAATGAGACGTAGCGTTAGGCATCGGCAAAGGGAACAAAAGGGGGCTTTCAGAAGACCGTATTCTAGAACTATGCGGCGAGCAAGTTCGTCTGCTTCTTGCGCAAGAGTTGTGGTGACGTCAGAACGACGCCGAGCTCTGATTGGTTACGATTGAAAGTATAGTGGATAGACCTCATTGCTAGATGCCTTGAGGTCTACCCCCTATATGTTTTTTTAATCTGCCAATAAGAGCTCGGCGTCGTTCTGACGTCACCACAACTCCTGCGCAAGAAGCAGACGAACTTGCGCTCCGTATAGATCTTCCCAGCGGCAGTCTCGAACGAAGCGCGCGGGCAAAAATGCTGAGTCACTGAGCTGTGGACGCATGCGCAGCGTCCGATGTACCGCGCAGCAGACCAACAGCGCATGTTCAGAAGGCGTTCCACAGCCCAGCAGACAAATATGGCAGCGCGCAGGAGGCAATTTTTGCAAAGGTCTATAGGCTTTGGAAGCGGGAGCTCGTGCCGTCGAATTGGAACCATGGATTGAAATAGGCACTCTCTGCGTCTACTTTCCTTAGCGCACGATCTACTAAAACTCTCTGTTGTCACATACGGTAACCCTATTCTAGAATGTTCTTGTAATGTGCTGCGCTGCAGGTGACCGTCACAGAAACTGACTTCGCTACGTTACGTTATTTTTTTTTGGACGACATACTAACGCGCGGGTTACATTTGAACTCGTAACTGTAAGTGTTTTTGTGTCGGGATTAAGAGCAACGTATATGCTTGTCTTGGGCTATGCATTTAGCTAAGCAACATTAAGAAAACAAAGCACACGTCGTGTATTGAGGTGACCAAATGGTTCGAGTTAGTAACATTACCATCGCGTTATTCAACCGTAGCAAACTAAAAGAAAAAAAAGTAATAAAAGCTGGAAACAAAAATTGTGTACATCCAAGTCCCCGAGAGCTGTGAACCACCCTAACGACAACCGACGCTTGCAGCTGTACCGTTAATCGACCGCTTCTGTAACCGAAGTGACATTAGGGAGTTTTCGTAGACCGCGTTTCCCCCTCCGCTAAGCCCTCCGCAACGAAGAAGCCGCTACTGCGCCTGCGCGCCGATGGCCTTGGCTGTAGAGTCTCCGGTATCGTAGCGGGTTGCGAAGGCCGTAGCGGGACGGCGAAAACGATCCACGAAAACTCCCTAATACGTGGATCGCGTTATTCGCAACCGTTTTTGAACCAGAAGAATGTACGGCAGGTGAGGAGCTCCGTTAACTAGTTGCAGCAACAAAAACACACACAAAAAAAAACTACCTTGCGATTTCGTACATTTTGTTTTTAATTTTTTTTTCCGGACCACACAGACTGACGACGTTGTATCAAAACTACGTCTTCCCCCTCCCCCCCTATCCCTTTCCCCCCTCCCACCTCCTCTCTCCTGGCATCCCCCGGCGCCAAAACCACTCTTCGCTCAACGTTTCGAAGTACTCGGCCAAAACTCACCGGGTGGTTTTTTTGGAAACGCTTCCGGCATTTTTCGTTTTCCTTCATTTCATCTATTGGCGGCAGTGGGTACCGCGTAGAGGGAGGCATAAAGTTCACTCTGCTGCTCGGTCGCCTCGTGGTTTACAACTAGCAGAAACAAACATCGACAAAACTCGACAATTATTTGACAAGGAGCGTACAGCAGCAACAACATTCGCTTTCCCGGGTGGCTTTCTCTGTTGCTTCTGAGATATTTCTATGGAGAGTCTAGAAGATCGCGTGTGCGTATGTGTGTGTGTGTGTGTCTGTGTGCGCGTGTGCGCGTGTGCGTGTGTGTGCGCGAGTGTGTGTGTGTGTGTTTTGCAACGTGACCTGAAGCAGGACGCGGCAAGACAATTTTACGCTGTAAGAGCATGCTGGCACCTTTCTCCTCCCCCTCGCATTACGGAGGGAGTCGGTGCAGCCGTTGTGACGTCATAATGGTTTAAAACCGCAGACAGTCTGAGGTACAGGGGGCAAGGTGTATGATTCACAGTTCGAAGCCAGCGAAATGGTTTCCCTTATCGTATCATATACATCTGGTTGGTTGAAGACAGCTTGAACAAAAATGTCTTTGGACAACTCAACCGTGCAGCTGAAGAATTTGTCTGTTTTATTCTCTCGCAAGTCTCGTCTAAAACTGATTCAACGTTCGATATATCTCCACGGTTGCCGAAGACATCATTCCTCCGTATGAGTAAAACGCGTGGACATTGTATTTCTGCGTCCTCATCACATCACATCAACAGCCTTCGCTGCGGTGCACGGTGTATTCGCTGCATTTTGGGACAACGACCGCTATGTGGCGCCACGTTTAGTACTATAAAAGTCATGTTTAGTTTTATTGAACTCCGCAATAGTGCGTCTTGTGGACAAGCATATACGCAAACCGTTTGGCACGCTGTAATGTTTTTGGCAGAGCTTGTTTCTTCTTGCTTTCTGGGCTGGACCGAAACACCTGCGTAGTGTTTGTTGCCGAGCGCCTTACAACCACACACGTTAATGAAGTCTGCGCCAAAAATTACGTTGATATATGTTTGCGTTTTTTGTTTTAGCTCATATTAAGAGATTTTGTCGCTTGTAAAACCAGGAAGAGGCTAATTGCTTGAATGTCGACGCCAATTAGCATTTTGATCTTCCTGAGGGCCGGTGGAAAAACTATACACTCAAATCCGGGCGATATTTATCAGTCATGTCGTTCAATAAAAACGAGACAAAAAAAAAAAAAAAAAGAAAAGAGTGAAACACAATACATTAACTGAAAGCTTCAGTAGATTAAATTACTTATTTATTTTTATGTCATTTATTGAAGACGACGAGAAAAAGAACTGTCACACTGCCAACGTACGATATCACAGACGATAAACGATACAGATAACGCGCAAATTATTGCAACAATGCGGATCCGGTCACTATTATGCGACGCACGTGCTGTAATTGCCTATACATTTGTGATAAAACTTGGATACGCCTTAAGAACGCAACGTAATGCCCGATTTTGGGGTAATAATGTTGGAAAAGTAAATAAAAAATAATCAATCTTCCTCGTAATTAGCGAATGCCGGGCGCGTTTGAGTATCGCAAGACATCATACGACTCAAGATCTTTTGTCACTAAGCGTTCTTGCATGTACACTTCCCACAGTGCATTCGGTGCACCAATCATTGACCTTCATTTAGTCAGTTCAGCCAATGGGGAGATTGATCGAGATGTATGAATATAGCCATGCATGATAAATGAGTACGTGAAATTGCGGTCTGAATTTTGATCACAATACAGGCTTCATTTCCATTTTTATTCAATCAAAACGTTTTTTACAGACTCGCCATTCCCCAACCCTCTAGTGTAGACAGCACAGACATTTTCTCTAATAGTGGCCAGAGGCAAAATGTAGACGCATATACTGTCCTGTTCGACGCTTATATTGAGTCAGGCTCTTGTTCGCTTCCAAAGCTGAATGGCTGGAGCCACCTTTTGAGCGAACCAATAACGCTCAAAAACAGAGGGTTGTGCCATTTCCAGACGTCCAGTGGAATCGAGCCGAAGGACTGCGAAGCGAGATTTGCTTGGCATCGAGGGCGACCAAGAGTCGTTCCTGATGCTTGCCACGTGTGCGTTTACTCTCTATATCGAACTAAACCACCTCTCCCAGTCCGGACACTTTCAAGCGTTCGGGATCTTTGATCTATACCACAGACAACAAGCTGGCTCTCGTACACAAGCGCCTCTCTCAAGCGAGAAGGCAGGACGACTTGGACGTCTTTCCGTATGTTCATGTACTCCGCTCACTGTACAATTTTTGTTCTACAGGAGTTCTTTATGTCATGATCCCTGCATTATGCTGAACAATGTATGACCGTTGACGTCCCCTCACTTGGAGTGAAAAAAGTTAAACTATAAAATATATAGGCCTGTCCGCGTGCTCTTCATTTCGAGATTGCCGTCGCGTGGTCATCATTTGTCACTTCGTTACAGATGCAACGCTGTCCGATAAACATTCACAGCAAACAGCTTCTCCATTAAATAAGATGTTGACTTCTCATAATCACCAATATTGCTTTGCCAAAGTTCAAAGAAAAGGGAAGGTGTGTGTGTGTGTGTGGGGGGGGGGGGGGGGTGCAGGTGGGCTTCCCCTGGGGGCAAGTTGCTGCTTTGGGAAGTTTCAAACCAAAGATTAAGAAATAAGGTCGAGATTTGGAAATGGTGATTATCAAGACAGAGACTCATGAAGTCAAAATGGCTTCACACTGCTACTACACGTGACCTTCCATGCCTAAAAATGACAAGAACCCCGTTCTCTTACCGTGTGCAAGACGTCGCCTTCCAGTGTATCTCGATACGTTTGTTCAGCATCCGGAAGAGTTACCGTCCCCCCGAAAAGATCCTTAGAGGGCAACTGAGGTAAATATCTTCGAATTCTGGATTACGGCTGTATTCAGCTAAAGCAGTATCCCTGAATCACAAGGTATACATTTTCTTTCGATATTGTGCGTAGTTTTATAAATATGACTGCTCTAAGTTTGGTTTCGGGCGTCTAAGGCAAAAGCGAAACTAGCTACTTGAGGGATGGCAACACTGATCATCAGCCGTACGCCCGTGACGTGACGTCACAAGGGTGCTGCGCCACTGTTCTTTGACTAAAAGCTAATCCGCTTCCCGTCCGCTAAAGAGCAGCTGGTCGCATCTTTAAACTCGGCTTTAGTCTGGTGCGTGGCTTCACGATAACGTCATTTCGGTTTGCTTTTCGACCGGTGTCGCCCTTTAACCAGCAGCAATTTGTTCAGCGGCCCATCCTAAATCTAGTATATATGACACAGCATCCCTACCGAAAAATCCGGTATAACTTTTCGCTATCCGGATTATGGAACCGGAAATCTATCTGGATTCTATCTGGACTCTATCTTGAATTTAGGTTTTCAGAAATTATTCCTTTGTCTGCAATCTGGATTTCAGGTTTCCAGTAACAAATTTCCGGTTCCATATTCCGGATAGGGACAGTTATACCGGATTTTTCGGTAGGGATGCATCTTTGAGCCAACAAATGGAGATAATAATCGGCAATTAGTTCGCTTTCTAATCCTCAAGGTATGTGGTCTGTCTCAAGCCCGCACACAGGGACAGGATGCCAGGACGCTGGAAGCTGCAGCCTCATCCCATTCCACGAGCCATCGAACGTATCAACCGAGCCAACTTTGTCTAATCCCATCTCGGGTCTTCGGCGAACTAAACCAGCTGGTTTGCGACGCTGGTTACTAACTTGCTGCGTGCATATGCTAATGAAGCCCGTGCACGCGATTTGATCGGTCCTGCCCGCACAGCACGCGTTTTGCATACGTTTAGCGATTTCAAAGAGAGGCCGATCGAAGTCAGCCATAAAGAAACTGCGCAGGCTTCCGAGAGCTAACTGCCGTGCCCAGTCCTCTAGGCCTACCAGGAAGAACTGGTCTTTCCTGGCGCAGACATTCAACGTGTTTTTTTGGCTCGTGCTTTTTGTGTAATTCGTTCGTTTGGTTAAATACCATTTTGTTCTCTTGCACCCTGGGGCCCGAATACGAGGCAGGTGCACGCGGCATCAGACCACTGAAACGTAATTTGCGTCCTTTTTTTAACATCTGCATATTTGTTCAGCCCGCCTAACTATCCCCGTGTGATGTTTGCCGTGTAACCATCCCGAAGCCTCCACTCCTTCTTGGGAAACCGGTCCTGACCGACGACGTCCTAAACAGCAAACACAGAGATTGGAAGAACGCGGAAGTGCCGCAGACTGATGACGTTCTTGCCGCTGTGTATTGTTTCTCCGAGTCGCGCGACAGTTATTAAAGTTGCTTTGTCCGTAGCCATTTGAACCTTTCAGGGTTTCTGCTATTTCAACCCCGTAGAATTTCAAGAATCTTCTTGGTTTTGCTGCTTCATTAGACCCTTTAATATGGCTGATTTTATGTATGGAGACAGTGCCCAGGGTACTGTAGACAAAAGGCGCCGTTATTAGCAACGCTAATTTTTTTATTTTTTGTTTATGGCATTCTATTTGGAATGTCGGCCATTTTAATATTGTAGAAAAACTTAGCTAGGAGAAGGGTCCGAAAACACGACGTTTTCTGCAGGAATTTATCAAGCCGTTCTACTGGCTAATCACGACTTTCGCTTTCGAGTTGTTTTTCGCAAAGGCCTACAAGCTACTATCTTCTTCACAAAGTTATTTATATCCAAAATATAGACTACACTCCTGCTGCCTCCTTTACTTCCGAAGTGTTTATTATCTGTGCACGCAAACACACGAGATAAACAAAATAATTGGGGTGGCTTGTGAGTTTCCTCGCTAATAAAATACTTGCTTTAAAAGAAGGCTTCGCAAGCACATGGGTTAGTAATACTTAAAGAACGCTGCATCTTCTCATGGCCTCAAAAGGCTCCTTGGGTAGCCTTGCGCCAGTAGTGGCGGTTTTGGTGGTATTCGTTAATTGCATTAGTCAAGCTGTTCTCTTAATCAATTTAAACACAGGCGGCGTCACGTGGAATCATGCGTTTCATTAAAGGATACGAAAGACATAAACATGGAATAGCAAAGTGGTTAAATTGACGTTTTTTTATAATTTTGATAGATTTAACACGGACCACCCGAGTTTAAAAAAAGAACACAGAATTTTGAGGTTAACAGCTGTCTTCTCGAGCATATATCCTCAATGCAATTAGAAATAAGTGATATTTATCATAAAACCGTGTGCATTCACCCCCTCATAGCAAAAATATTTTCACAGACATACAAACGCTTTGTGAAGCGCCTTGCGTTCCTTCACATCCCGTGTCGTCTCACGTGAGCTTACACAGACGCCGCACTCACAGGTAACCGATATGAAGATTGCACCACTGAATTATTCCATCATTTTCAAATCCTAAAAATGCTATCCAATCCACAATTGTGCGACCTTCCAAAGAAACACATGTACGCAAATTCCTGCAGAAGCACACCCCACAGAATAACTCCACCACCAGAAGCTTGGACATGGCATCTTCTAAAGATTCATCGGAGTGGAATATTCCCTCATCGTAGATCCAAAGGCCAAAGAAACCCAGTCAATGCTTCACATTGATGAAACGCACCTCCCTTGCTCTCGTTCAAAGAATACCCTTAGCCTTCATTGAGAAAAATCGAGGGGAACCGTTCCAGTTCATGCTCACCACCACTTTTTATATTTCTTTTTCTTTTTGTACCGTTTAATGTGTTCAGAATCCCGGCCTGCTTTCTGACTACGGGGTTTTGTAAACACGAGCTGGTCATTGCCAAACGCTTCGGCAGTATTGATTGTACGGTTTTAGCGCATTATACTATTTATATTATCACTTCTCTGTCCAACTTTTCGTTTTTACAGTTTGGGGGAAAGGGGGAGGGGGCTTTTCGACGTTGGGGTGTGAGTTGTAGGGTCAGCCCGCTGAAGTTCTTTGCACACCCCCTCCCGAGGAATGTATGCTTGTTGGGGAGGGCAGGTCTGGCAGGTGATGTCGGAGAGATCACGTGACCTCGACCTTGTAACCCCTGCACCCGGCCGCCTTTAGGTACGGCTGAGGTAGAGGGGGCAAGGCGTATGATCCAATATGGCGACGGCGGGAGGGAGGGGGGGGGGGGGGGCAGTGTAGATGCGGCCTTTTTTCATCCTCGTGAAGTTCATTGAGACGATGTACCATGTCCTTTCTTGCTTTATTTTCTTTTTTAACGTTTTGTTGCTTTGGGAGTGGATGTATTCAGGATGCACCTGGTTCTAAATGTTGGAAGTAATGAGAGCACGATGAGAAGTTCGTCCCGTCTTTGTAAACTCTGTAGGTATATCCACTCAAGGCTGAGTGCTGCCTTATGCTACAATATCATTGACGGTAGGACGATAATGAGGCGCTAAAAACTCTCCACGCCTTGCGTGTCTCTCTAGCTATCAGTGATTTTTTTCATTTTTAATAGATAAGGAAATCTAAAGGGGTCATGAAAGCTACGTTACTTCGTCTGCAAATTTCGGGAGTATATTACGTACAATATGAACCAGGGTAAAGAGGGACAATCAGAAATGACTTCGGGGAAATTGGATGAGGATGAAGCCGCGATGGTATGCAAGATAATCCCCCTCCTCCTCTCCCCTCCTAGGCCCTAACGGGCGACGACCTCAGAAGACAATGAGACGTCGGTATATCGCAGGGTGATCGATGATATTTTCCCCGAAACGACTTCCGATCAAGCAAGTACAGCTCCGGCACACGCGCTTGGCAAAGACGTCGAACAACCGATTCCTTCGAAAACAATCTTGGGACGGCACCTTATTTTTTTAATTCACTTTCTTGTTAGAGAGCTCTATGGAATCACATTCGCCGAATCGACGCTTTTATGTTTCAAAATACCAACAACAACGTGTATAGGGTTAGCCGGCGGAAACCGGGTTTCATTCCTGGGATGCCGATGTGGTATTGTGCATGCCTATCAGATTTGCAATCAACAACGAGAGATTCGACGAGTTTTACTACTGTTTTGAATATTTGCCGTCGCTGTTCTAGAAAAAAACAAAGGCAGGCACCTGATCACTGAGCCCTGACACGATGATTCAGGGCCGATAATAACATTTTTCTGTTGGACATTTCGTAAGATGAAATTGGAACGAACAATTTTCCATCAACAGCACATATATATTGAGAATTATGTACCACTATTTAAAAAGTCTGAATGAGGACTTTTTATTTAACCGAACAATATTCTAAGAACGCCATTGGGACAATAAGGCCTGCGATGATTTCTTCCTAATAGCAGTTATTTATATATATTACGAAGAACAAACGAGATATATCAACAATCGATGCAGACACATTTGAAAGCCATCTTAAAATGTTTACAAGACCTTTGATTTTAGAAGCTCCACAGTGGCAACCAAAGTCTCGCCGCTTCACTAATCAAGCTAAGTATTACAGCGAACTGATAGGTGTCACCCCGACCTCCAAAAAGTTTCTTTAGCATTATTCTTATAATCTTGACCCAACTTAGTATTCTGACGAAACTGGGGAAAAATCATGGCACGACATTTATCGAGGGCCGCCGTTTTCACCTGTTTTCAAGTTTGCACTTTCACGGCGATGGTCACAAAGCTAACATCAGACGACCAGACCAACACCGCACACCCGGAGCAGAGGACACTTCAAACTCACTTCAGCTCGGTCACTATGCTAATTTTATTTTACTTCCACGCACTCAGGCATTGCCGCATTGGCGAGCTGTCGGTGAGACACAGAAGAACCATAAGGTGCCACGCCCTGTTCTCAGAGAAGGTGCAGTTCCACCCCCCTCACGGGAATATCCGTAAAAGAGAAGAGAGAAAAAAAGTTTGACTTCTTTTTTTCGGCACGATAAAAACCGAGCTGGGCGGTGGAACCCACCAGTGTAAAAGGGCGGTAAAGATTCCAAGCATTCTCTCCTACCCTTCTCTCTCCAAAACAACCACCTGTCCCAACGCTATAACCGAACATTTCGTTATAAGTGGGTTCGGGCTGACCATATGGCATCTTGGGACAGGTTTCTTTTTTAATTTTTACCTGAACGTTTTTGTTGTTGTTACATTCTCTCTCTGTCCTGCCTCCTGGGAAGACCCACCACGGAAGTAAATTCCAGTTCACAGGCGTCATCGTACGAGAGGCATTGAGCCTCATAGGCTTTCTTTTTTTACGAGAGATCGCCAGTTCTCTCTTTTTTCTTTTTACTTTGAATGACCTGTTACGTGAAAGCGTACACCTCAGTGAGCCGTGTCGAGCTGTCTTTACACACAGGAACATTATAGCTGTAAGCCATGAGGTTCGTCCGCAGGAGTGTTGGTTGTTTTCGCTCGCTGCACATGCGCAGAAGCCCCTTTGTGCATGTACCATTAAACAGACGGCGCTACCATCATCCCGTGACGTCATAAACATGTGTTGGTATCTGATGAAAATGACTTACAAAATAAGGATTTCATATTTATATATTTATATTTACAATATGTAGTGCAAACTTGTACTGCGGCTCAAGCGGGAGTGACCCTTTCAAAAATCAGTAGATAATTTTTTTTTAACTTCTGTTGAAAATTTCCCGGAATCGCATTGAAACTTTTTTTTTTAACTTTTTGAGGTTTCCCGGAGTTTATTTTGACAACTTACTTAACTCTTAGTTAAAACTGGTTACTTAATTTTTTTAGAATTACTTCTAACATAAATTTTGGTGAATTCTTTTTGACGGAACCGCAGATTAACGTAAAAAAAAGACGCTCGAATTTTGTTTTTTTTTGTTTTTGTAATATACATTCTGAATTTTGTTAGGGAATAGCGTCCCTGATTCCCTTGACTTACATCCCACAAATATGCATTAGAAACGAACAGAACCACAAACACCAGGAAGCACTCAACACCAGAATCACGGTCCAGTTAACTGCTCCAGAGCCTTATATTCCTACGTCTTGAAGGTAATCATTTGGCCGGTGACCAACTCAGTACTTATTAAGCTTTCAAGTGTCCGATCTTCTTCTCGGGAGTCTGTCAAGGGGAAAACAGTGTTTCGAAGTTTGTGGACTCTATCTCTTAATAAAGGCATTGGTACAACTAACAATAATTTGGCGCAGTCGCTGAAGCAACTCCTAGATGCAATGGTATCGATTTTCAGTGTTTACGGGCGAGAAAACGAGGGAGAAGGGGGTTAGGTTAACGCGTTTCAGCGGTCCGTCCGGACATAAGGCTAGGCACAGCGAACGTTAATGTTACGTCGGACGTATCTTTAATTTTATTTTTGTTACGTCGGACGGTGTTATCAGAATGTTTTATTAAATAGAAACAGGAAAGGGAATGAAAAGATCGATAGCCTTTGTACTCTGATATAAAAAAATAATCCTACATTAAAAGAAAAAGAGATGCAAAACAACTTACTATAATTTTTAGAACTCTTACAAATATATGTCAACCGGAAAAAATCTGTAAAGAAATGTCTTTTCCCTTTCAATATTTTCAAAAAATGGAGGATTTATTGTTCAAAAATTTCTTCCCAATTAAAAAATTGTCCTGAATACTTTTATTAAAATAATAGAAATGAAACATTTTTCTCTTTTAATAAAATAATATAAAAAGATAATGTCAATAAATTTAATTTTTTTATTTTTTTAGAAAATAACCTACAAAAAACGTCGTTGCAACTTTTTATTTTTTTTATAAGTCTCCAAAAATCTATTATTATTTTTTTGACAATATTCAACAGAAAGTGTAGTTATAAAGAAATTCAGCAGGATCCGGGAAGGTATTCTAAGAAGTCTAAAAAAATTAAAAATAATGTTGAGACCTGTTTTTGAGTCATGTAAGCATACACCGACGTTATACGGCTTAAAACTTCCTCCAGTATTTGCATCTGTAATGAGCTACGCTATGGGGTTTATTTACTTGCAGGAACAAGGGTATAATTATATTTTGACCGTCAAAATGGGAAATAAAATTCACAATCTCTTAACATAGCTTACGCCGGTAAGGTTTGTAAGTTTTGCTCCCTAAGAGTAATAAGGCTTTAATTTGAGCAGCGTTACGATTTTATTATAACTGGGTGTCAATCAATATATTCATAGCAAAAAGCGGGAGGGCTAGTGCAACAGTAGCCACCCATATTATTTTTGTAATAATAATTACGGTTTATCTACTTAATCTGTTAAAAACGCGGAACAGCTGGAATTGGTGTCGGGGGCTTAATTGCTACCGTTCCATTCTCCTTGGAAGAGGTAAATTTACCTACAATTATCACGTATCCGGCAGATCTGAATGCAAATGAGAAATAGCGGGAATATATATATATATATATTTTTTGTACTAATTAATGGTATTTTTTTAACTGCAAATAAGTTGCCCAGGTTCAATGCTGTCACAAACGAGCTGCTTTCAACTGACAAACGAAGCGTGCTGAAATCGTCGTCACCTCCTGGAGAGAACCTACGAAGAAAAAGTTACCATACATTTTAGAAACATAATATTGTTCAAATAACAAACGAAACAACGTTTCTTTTTATAAGTAACTATAATAAAACCAAACCGATTTCAATTCAATTACATTGAATTTTTTTTTTTTTTTTTTGTAAGTGTAGGTAGAGAAAAAGAAGGATGGGGACAGAAACGCTCCCCAGGGAACTGGAGGACTGCCCCCTGACCCAACAGACAATAATCCTAACAGGGTCTATTAAGAGGTTGGTCGTTTTGCCAGATGGAAGCCAGCGTCGCCCTTTTTGTTCACAGCAGGGCCCATAAACTACACGCACGTGCAACCCTCCCTCCCCCTCCCTTTTTACTCTTCCCCTTAACGGGACCCGTGCTATGCGAGAGCCATAGGGAGAGGGGTGCGGAAAGGGGGATTCTCACTTGAAACAGCTGGTGCTCATACGCCTAGAACCAGGAGGCTCTGATCCCTATTTGAACAATGTCGTCGGACCTGTGGCGCGCGGGCGTTATGTGCAGCGACATTTATTTCCTGCTTTCTAGCGTTATAACACAGCGATTGCGCATGCGGGTTCTGCACTGGTCTAGGTTTACCGTATTTTTAAAACACCCGAGTCTGGTTCCAGGAGCCAGAAGCCACCAAAGCACAAATAACCTGGAAAGGACGACAGGAACCAACGTCCCAAACTCAGTGGACACCTTTATTCGGCATCTTTCCTATATACACGCCATTATCAAGGTCGCTAACCAACTACCGCCCATTTTCCTTCAATTCTGATTGCTTCAAGTTTATCCACCCAGTCTCAGGTGTTTAAAAACAAAAGTGATTTCCATCCAGACTAGCTTCGCATGAAGTGCTTCACTGCCAGGCTTGCGCCATCATTTATATAAGAATTCTGAGCTTACTAAAATTGCTTCCCGATAAGAATCTATTTTTGAATGGAGCATAGTAAGCATTTCGGAAATTTTGTCGGCACGCACGAAGACTTTTTTTAATTCCTGCTTGGGGGTACGGGAAAGAAAAAAAAGGACGTCCGGTGGGCTTTATTTTGAAAACTTGATATACTGAGTCGAGTTGCTGGGAGCTTTCAATATTTGGGTTCAGACTGCGTGCGTAGCACTCGATCCGGAGCCCCTACCTCAGGTTTTTTGGTGGAGGTATAACCAACTCAACTCTCCTACGTCACGCCGTGGTGGTGGCGCGCCGGACGCACTTCCGGTCTGGGGCGGTGGGCAGAAGTCGCCTTGCCAGACATGCATTCCTGCGTTCCTTTGGAAGAAACGAGACAAAAAACCTGCCTTCTCGTCAAAATGCTGCGATGGGGGCTTTACCAAGAGAGTCTGGAAAGGTTTGAAGATCAGTTTTCATGTGTTCTTGCACCCTCCGTTCGTCCGAGAACGTGGATAGTAGCCGTGAAAAGGGCAAACCAGACGCTGTCGAACTACGATTGCGTGTGCGGGCCACAATTTGTGGTCGCCAGATGTATTTGCTTTGTTCCAACATGAACGAGAGAAAACCCCCAAGTTGTCCGGACCACCCACGGGTTCAGTGCGTCTTCAAATTCACACGGCCGCCTGATCGTTCGAACTTTCGTCTGCTCTTTCAAAGTTGTCTGCTTTTTGTCGCCTGCTCGTTCAAACAAAAGCGGCCCGTACACCAAACTTTGACCCGGTGATTGCAATAAGAAGTAATTGCAGGCCTCAAAAGGCTTAAGTAGGCTCGGTGTAAACAGTAGATACAAGATGTTAATTATTGGTACCGGTGGCCATCACCTACTTGTTACGCTTGGTCTGTTCCCGCTTCCGATTTTCAGTATCGACGTCGATCATCGCCGCTACCTTTTACACTTTTGCAGCACGAGCGACGTCGCGACCGAAAATAGCTACAAGAATCTCATCATGGTTTTGGCGTCCATTCTGCAGCTTTCATGCGAATAAATCGCCGCCTGTCAAATTATTTACGGAAAGTTTAGCGGCGTAACGAGCCTTGATAATTTCGCTAAGGCGATTCAAGTGGTAAGACATTGCGATGAGGACGTAGAATCGACAACTCCAACGCGAAAAAGAGTATGCAGACTCACACAGACGCCGACAACGTAACATTCGAATGGTTTGTTGACGCGGGACGCAGTGCTTCTTGCCCGTACTCCATTGCGCGTGCGTTCGAACTGTCGTCTGCTCTTTCAAACTTGGCTGCTTTTTGTCGTCAGCTCGTTCAAACGACAGCGGCCCGTAAACCAAACGTTGACCCGGTAATTGCGATAAGAAATAAGTGCGGGCCTCAAAACACTTTTGAAGGTTGGTTGGGGTAAGTCGGCTAAGTGCAAACAGATACAAGAAGTTGTTGATCAATTGTTACCAGTGGCCATCACCGACTTGTAATGCCCGATTCTACTTGCGGTTTTCAGTATCGATGTCCGCCGTCTCAGCTACGGTCCACGCTTTTGCAGTCCGAGCGACGTCGCCACTGAAAATAGCGAACAGAATCTCATCGTGGGAATCAGGCTTTAGCGCAATTCTGCGGCGTCCACGTGAAACGAATCGCCGCACGTCACATTATTCACGCAAAGTTTTGCATCGATAGTTTTGCTGAAGCCGCTCAAGTAGTCAGATATTGTTAGGAGGACGTAGAATCAACAATTCCAACGCGAAAAAGAGCATGGGGACTCCCACCGACGCCGACAACACAGCAATTCAATGGTTTGCTTATGGGCGACGGCGGGCTTCTTGCCCACCATCCACCGCGCATGCGCGGCGCCGGTGGCATCCGCTAGGGGCGCTCCGGTTTGTTTGTAAACATGAGTTGGTGTATAGAGCGCAGCTGTGTCGAGCTTGCAGTAAAACAAGAATATAAATGACTCCCAGATATGCGTTAAGTGACGCGAGTTGAAGTGCGCTTGTAGCAGTGGCACATGCCTTTGAGGCGCTGGCACGTCGAAGCTTTTGATAAGGATATGAATGTCTAATATCCTTTATGCGCCTGTTTTTTTTTTTTTCATAATGCGAAAGTACGTATACCTTAGTTTTTTTGTTTTTTTTTTTTTTGTAAGAGTATGCTTTTGATGTTATTAGCTCAATATCAAGCTTGTTTCCTTGCGTACAAAATTATACACCTTGCAGTTTGTCAAATCTATAATTTAGATAAGGATAGCGCGCATTAGCAACAATACATTCTGCGTGTGTGCCTGGTGTAGATTACGGAATCTAGTATGATTCTCGGGATGTTTTTTTTCCCCCATTCGCCAAAGAGAATGCAAAATTAATAACACTTACTAAATTGAGAGCATCAAAAGGTGAAGCACTATCAAGGTAATATTGCCTGTGAAATGACCAAAAAAAATATTTGGAATCTCAGGTATATAACTTTTCGCGACTGTTCTAATACACAGTTTTCTTTAAAGTGTGCCCGTCGTACATCATATCTTATGCCAACAGATACGCCTTGCGTGAGACCACTTGAAGCTATTTCGAAAATGCGTTAATTTCTGGATTCCCCGAGGTGCCGAGTTGATTCTCTGAGTATAAGTTAGTTTTATCCGGTGGGTGCGCAAACTGCGTCCGAAAGCATCGTATGCCGCATTACGTGTGCCCGTATTGGTCACGCTCTGGCACGAAGAGTGATACTCCACGGTATCCCTTTAAACCCAAACAATAACACAAAACCTATTACCTCAGCACACAAAAAAGTATTAAAACGTCAGCCGCCCTGCTGTAGAGTAAAACATTCAATAAAGTTTTCTACATTTTAAGAAACTTACAGCTCTCAGTCACTTAGAGACATCAGCCTGAATCTGCGAATCTTTTATGGCAATATAGTGAAAAAAAATAAATAAAAGCAACTACAATGGCTCTATTCTTTAGGTATTTTTTTCTTTCCCCATTTCTCGCACGTGCGAGCGCTCGTGCGCACAAAGAGGTTTTCCGTTTGTAAACCAGACGCATAGCCTCGTAATGGGGCCATGATGGCTTTGCGTGATGAACGTCGCGAGCGTGGGAACAAAATGCCACCGGCGTGGCGACGAACTCTCCGGCAGAGGGGAGCGTAGTTTGCACAGCGGGCGCGTGGTGGCGCTGTAAGTTGTTTAGGCACGATGGGATTATGCGGGGGGGGGGGGGGGGGGGGGGAAGGGGGGCGGCGCGGGGGAAGGTACCACGTGACCGGGATCCCTCCGCCGCGAGCATTTGTGGCACGTGTCAACTCAACTGGCATGGCCGTTTCAGAGGGGGAGGCAGTCCGGCTCTGCGTGCACGTGCGTGCGTGTGCGTGTGTGCGCGTGCGTGCGGCGTGGGAACATATGCTTCTGGTGGGAACCAGAGATATGACTCGTTAATAAGCGCTTTTGGGCACGCTGTGTGACTGATGCCGCCGATTTCTGGCTATTATTATTATATCTTTTCGGTACGCAAGGTGCGTTTTATATCGGAGCGAGTGACAGGCTGTTCATTGAATGATTGACTCCGTCGGCTCTGCGCCGAACTAAGGACAGCATTCGAGGTTCCATCGCCGGGGGAAACTTCTGGCCCTGAGAGGTTTCCGTTTGATCTTGTCTACTGGTTCCACTGTGAGGAATGTCATACGTACTAAGTCACGATGGCGATACCATCGTGCGTGGCTATTAGCGGCTTACGGTACCATGTGGAAGGAAGGAGATGCAATGATCATCAGAAATTGATAACTCCGGATGTTGGTCGTGAGAAAGGACAGTAATGCACAGAGAGGGAGGGGGGGGGGGGGGGGAGGTATTTGAAGAAGAAATGGAGAGTGGCAGTAGGTTAACCGAAAATTCCAGAGCGAAGCACCAAACAAGGGTCCATGAAATAAAAAAAAAAACCAAAAAAAAACAGAAGATCAAATAGAAGTAAAAACACTCTATCAAAAGAAAAAAAAAAAGAGATGAACGTCTGTTGTATTTTCTCTACTGAAACCAAAAACTATGCCCCTTACAAAATCATTCTTGCAATTTTCAGTTTGGAAGTATTTTTGCGTTTTCTGATTTTCGTCTTAGTGTTGGCTCGTCTTTCAAGCTGGTGTTTCCACCTACGTTCAACCAATAGGTTTCACTTTCAAGCCACAAAAAAACATGTTATATTTTCCGTTGATTCGAAAAGCGAGAAAAAATGAGGTAATTGAATTTCAGGCCATCTTATATCTTCAGTTGCTCACGCGCTAGCGGGAGCAACACTCTTTTCATTTGAAAATTTGGCGCTCCCGAGCACTGCTCTTTTAGATTCCGCCAGGCTGGCCTATAGTTTCGTATCTTTCTGTACAAATATAAAAACAAATTGTATAGCGAATAAATATATGAGCGGAACATTCTTCATAGTCAGAGATTTGTCACGATGCACAGAGGCAACCTTTGGCTCCAAGGTCATTAGAAAAATCAATCTTGACACGCGGCACCCAGGCTATCACCTAAAACATTATTAAACCGATATTCATTCATTACCATAATCTCCTTGAATTCTGCCGCAGCTGTCTGACACCGTTATAATCCCTTCAAAACCAGCCAAGAAAGTCAAAACTGCACGACTTAAAAAGAAAATACTACGTTTTTTTTCCGTTTTTTTTTTTTTTGGTGGGGGGGGGGGGGGGGGGAGTTCCCCCTAAAACGAAACCGTAAGAAGAAGGACGTCCATAATCTGGCGTTTCCGACCTGGTTTGCTGGGTCATCCAAGTTATTTGGGTCAAGATCGACGCTACGCGCGCCAACCTGTATCATCGATGCCCCATACACGTGAAGATGGATAGTTTTTTTTTCTTCAGCACCGCGTGCACACAAGACGTTTTCACTAGTCTTGGGTGGTTCCTTGGCGAGCAATGAGATTGGGGGTGTGAGGTTTGGGATAGGGAGGTCTGTAAAGTGGTGCGGGACCAGCATTGCATGGATATAGGGCGCCTGGATGCCTGCTGTCTTTAGGGGTGGGGTTCCGTAGACCCTACTCCCGAAAGTGTGCCATGAGAACTGGCACGCAGAGCCCGGATGATTCGTCTGTCGTGTGTCGTGGGAGCGGCTGGGCACGCTTGATGTCTTCCCTGGAGTCGCGTGCACCTGGTGTTCGCTTCTTGGAGGGACGGGGCGCTTTTGGACGTTGGATGCTTCGTGCTACCGACTCGGAGCGTGGAACTAGGGCACGGTGTCGGGGGTTCTGTTACTCGCCATGGGATTAGGAGCGTACATCTTTATCTGGAGACGGAGAGCGGGTTTGTAGATTTAGCGGCTTAGACGGGTAACGAACGATCAGGCTGTAAGCCACGCTTTTCCTTAATAAACGTATTTTATATTATAAAGACGTGATCTTATAATCAGAATCATCGTTCATTACGATTTGGCGGCACGTAAAATGTGACTTCCTGGAAGTTACAAATGTGGAAGTCGGAGTTCTTGTCCGACATCTTTGTTAGCGTATCAATCGCGAAAAATTGGCCAGCTGCGTTAACATTTGCAATCAGTTTGTTTAGTTCGTTTTTATTCTTCAGCCGCTCTAGCCAGTGCGTCACGGCAATAAGACATCATCGAAAGGCCGCAATTTTAAGCTCTTCCCAGTCTCCTAAATATCTGTCCAACTAAAATTCTCGATTGTTCTTTTTTTGTCTTGCACTATTACCCACGACTAAAATGTGCCTAAAAAAACTCGGGTTTTAATCTGATCACATGTCGCATTACGTAATATGATTTTGTTTTGTGATATTTCTAAATGCCCTATCGGATGGCCGTATTTTTTTAAAAAGAAAGGTGCGATCAAGCGAGGATTGTGACGTCATGATTCTTTTCGTACAGTTGAGAATGAAGGGAAGCGGCCTTGATTCTCCGCACCTCACTTCGGTTCATCCGCTCGAGGGGACGAAGCGAAGAGGTGAGGGAGTGAGAACCGTGAGGTGACTTGTCTCGTTGGTCTCGTTCAATCGTGTACTTTCCAAAAATACAGCCATCCGTAAGAGATATATCGCTGTATGATGATTGTTTTGAGGGTTTTCCAGCGTCCCGCCTATCGCTCCAGCCTTGTTTTGTGTGCTCGAAATTTCGGCTCACCATCCCTTTAAAATAAAAGCCTCTTTTGCGCTACAAGCCTGGTCCACGCGCTCGCTTAACCCTTAGCAGATCGCCGCCGTCTGCACCAACAATAATGCATAGGAACTTTTAAACTGGCGAAAATATAACAGCGAAATAATGTTCAAATTTTCCTCTAATTTTAATATAGCGCAGAGCCGCTCAAGCACAATTTTTTTTTCTGCAAAAAATAATATATATATTTACCCAAACTGACGGGGAAACAAAAAAAAAGATGAGGTAAGTTGAGTAATTCCTCCCAGAGGAACTAAACAACTCACCTTGACGCTGTTCTAATCGCTAGTTCTTCTGTACGCGGACAGATGGCGCAACCAGCATTAGAAAGACCGCCTTGGTCCATTTCACTTTCGGCACCTTCTTTTCTCTGGTTATTTAATTTCGCTCGTGTCTGTGTACGTGGTCGGCATGGGTGGAGAGTCCGTTTTTCTTGCTCACACTTTTTTGTTCACATTGTAACTACCAACTCAAAATATTTAAGAGGATACCGTTACGCGTAAGATCAAAATGTAGTAAACTTGAAGCTCCTCTAGTAAATTTTGGAAAAGGGACGAGAAGAAAAGAGGCCACAAGGAGGCGACGTCTCAAACACAGCTAAGGATTTTATTCCATCGTATGCACTTTTATACACACCACGTCCACACACCACCAACCAAGTCGACCAATGACAACATAACACCCGGAATACACTAAGCCAAACATAGGCCCAAAACATTACAAAAGAAAAATCTTTCAGCCAGACAAAAGGACAAGATAAGCCTCCGACTACACAAAGTCAACAAAGAACCGTTAAAAGGTTTTTTCAAACCCGCAAACACACGGAACCAAAGGGAAACCGGTACTTAGTCACCCTAAAGAAAAAAAAAAAAACAAAAAAACTATGGTTAACTTCCACCAGCTCGCCTGCACCCTTACAATTTTTTCTCTAGTAAATTGTGCAATTAAAAAAAAGAAAGAAAACTTTTAAGTTGCGCATGTTCCACCGCATAAGGTTCGCGCATGCGCAGTGCGTACCGGAGGTCCCATCCTACCGTATTGAATGTGCAAACACGGTTCCCTAAGCTAAAACTCTCTAGTGAGGGATTTAGAAGATGAGTATTTTGTAATCCGATGGATTCTAGCCCATATGGTAGACAGTACGCAAAAGGCCCGTCTTCAAGCCAGAAGAAAAACCGCGCCTTTTTGAAAATCTGAAGGAGTACAAGAAGTATAGGTTACTTTTTAAGTAACAGTGAATTACTTTTTCTTTGAAGTAATCGAGCAATCCAATTGAATACTTTTTAACCTAGAGTAATGGTATTTGTAACCGATTACTTTTCTTTGGAGTTATGTGTACAAGGCTGGTACCACACAAGAGCTTTTGCAATCTTGTACTGCTGGGGCCACATAGTATACATGCTCCGCAAAACACGATGAAATGGACGGTGCGCTGGTCAATATAAACCCCGGGTTCATAACCGCGGCACGAAGAACTCGCAGAGACCGACTGTTCCTGTTCATGAGTTTATGGCGACCGACTTCGTGATCGAATGAATGACAAAACACGCTGCGTTTCTCCCGTTCATCGTCTTCCTGGCTCTCGCTGTTAAAGATCCAACACGAAGAACGTTCTGTAAGTTTGGCTCATTCGCAAATTTAGCGCAAAACAAAACAAACGACAAGCGCGAACGCCGAGAGAAGCGGAATCATGCTGGTTTTTGTTTTTTCTCTGTTACCCCAAATGTTTCCAACGTAACCACGAAATAAAAGAATATAAAGGGACCCTAATATGGTACTCTAGCTAAGACCATGTGATCAATCAACGTTTCGGCGTTTGCAATTATCTCAACTAATGGTTTGCTTCTCTCGCTTTCATTTCATCATTTCAGGGGTTAGCCACCTCATTATTGTCTTAGAGATATTCGCGTTTTGACAGTCGTCTCCTTTTCGCACCCCCCTCCCACCCCCTATATTTCTCCGCAAATCCCACGTTCGAGATGGATCGCCGCTGCTTTCATGTATGTTTAACTTGCCGTCATGAATGTTACTTCTTTCCTCGACGATTCATTTCCAGCTAACAGACATGAGACAACTAAAAGAGAAGGAACAATCTCGCCATGAACATATCCCGCTCCTCTCACCCTAATTTCTCGTTCCACCTTTGGGAATTTCACTCATACTTTAAAATGCTCTCTTTCTCTAAATATATATTTTCATTTCTATATTCTCTCGTTGCTTTTCGTTCTCTTCAACATTAAAAAAAAAAAAAAAAGAAAAAGCTAGTTTGATTTAGTTCTCAAAGCAGCACCCAGACATCATATCGTCTTCCGAAAACCTTTTTTTTTTTTTTTTTTTTCGCGTTTTTTGCTTACAGATCTTTATTGTAAGTCTGGTTCGCGGATCGGGAGCCCGATGGTCGCACCGCCGGCGGCCCCATCTTGACATTAGGCTATACTGGAAAGTCTAAGGGAGGAATAAATAAAAATGAGCTTTTTGAAGCTTGTGTGACGTGTCTTGTAAAGAAACATTTTGTGAGGTTTCGCAGGCGTAGTAAGGTATATATTGCGGTCATCGGTAACTGTTAACAAGGTTAATAAATTGCAGAAACAGAGTTCCAATTTCTGTTATTTGCTGCCGTCGATGGAATTCGTCTGCTCGACTATTTCGAATCATTGTTGCCATGCCTGGAAACTCCCGTTTTTGCCTAAAGAAACTCGCAACACGAACACAGTTTCTAATGAGAATGTTTTAAAAAGACTGAGAAGTTACTTAAGCGAGCAAGATACGATTTTTCATTAGTCTGTTTTGATTTAGAAACAAAAATAATGCATCAAACGCAGTCTGCAACGCTTGACGTCGACGCAAACCTATCTGGCTGCTTGCATGACGGCGTGGATCCCACTGGCTGCTCGTGGTGCCCGTGGAAAAAGTCAATGGAGGATAGAAAAAAAAATTTTTTTCCCAGAAAAACTTTAGTGTAGGAAGTATTGACATTAAGTTGTCCAAAGTATGATGATAATGCCAAAAAATCTTACTTTTCCACGTTTTCCCCTTAGGGTACAATCCATTTGCTGCTGTCATGCAACGGCCTCCTGTGGTTCCACCTAACACTAGCAAACAAGCCTCGATGTGCGATCCAGCCTACTAGAATAGATATAAGTGATCCTACTGCCCTTTTAGATGTACTTTATGTTGGTTCTTTTCCATGAATGCATCCTTCGATTTTTTTATAAATTTATTGTAGCTTATCTATGCATTTTCTAAACTCCTTAAATCCTTACCCCCCCCCCCCCCCCCCTTCCCTTTTTTCGCCGTGAAATGACGTTATTACCATCTCACTCTTAGCCCTTATAGCAGCAACCACTGGCTCTTAAAGGGATACTACAACAAAATTTCGGCGCTCATTTTTTGGTCTATATGTGTTCAAAAGAGCAGTATCACATGGAACGTACCAATATCTTGTTAGAAAGACACCAAAAGGAGTTTTAAAACGAATTAAACGAACAGCGAAGAGCTCCTGGTGGATGTCGCTGACGCCTCGTTTGTAATGCCTGTCTAGGAACCTTTACAGGTAGTGACGATTACTAAAATTATTGAGTTGAGTTTTTTTCCCCTAAAAAATAGCTCTGTCAGCCCGTCCGTCATTCGTCTATGTTGCACCAACGTTGGACGCTTTTTTAAACCCTTACGTAACAAAAAAAAAAAAAAAAAGATACTACCAGAAGGAGGAGAACAAACATGTGATGTGCTCAAAGAGAAGGCTCGAGGCATGGTGGAAAGTCCACTCGTGATACTTCAGTGCCTACGAACCATTTCTCAGACTTTTCTAGTTCCTTTTCATTATCTTTCTCTTTATCTTCTTTTCTTTAATGGCATGTCTATTTTATAGACGCTCGTTAAAAAGGGCAATTGCCGCCAGAAATACATACATACATACAAGGATTAGAATGTCAACGCTCTCATCGACGCTTTGTCTGTTCAGCTGTGGAGAGTGCTTCGTTTTCTGTGTACGGGAACCCGGAGAATCCGTCCGCGGACGACATTTTCAGCTTTTGACTGCCCCCACCTAAGACGCTTTCAACAGGCGGTCGCAACAGTGAACCGCTTCGCTTCCTAGAGGACTCGGAAACATCCGTTGGAACACTGCGCAACCTCGAACTGGTACGCAAAGTATTTGTGCGCTACAACAGCGCTCATCCCTCAAGCGCATCCGTCGAGAGGGTCTTCAGCGTCGCGGTAGAGACATTCAACAGGAAAAATGGGAAGGTGACTGACGAGAACTTCAAACGACAACTGCTGTCGAAGCTTAACAAGGTGTGAATGACAAAAAGAAAAAATGTAATTATTTTGAGACATCAATGCATTTTTGTTTTCGTGAGAAAAATTTAAAAAAAAAATAATAACGTGAAAAGTAATCAATTACTTTTTGATAATTCTTAATTACTTTTGTGATGCAGTAATTAATAATTGCAATTAGTAACATTCTTCAATAAAGTAATTGTAATTGTAATCCATTACCTTCTTTTTCAATTACATTTACAAGACTGTACAGTGAGCTAGTAGATCGTCTCATAGGCAAGCATCGCTGAGGCGTATACCCACGGTTTCCAGACTGACGCCCAAACGAACCGTTTTCCATCTATGGTGGCCAGACTGGCTCAGGAGAGAGTGTTCGGATTATAACACCGCAGACTTTTCTCCCCACCGAAGGGTTCCATTGTTGTGAAGGCTTTCGGGAAAGGAGGCGAGAAGCGGGAAAAGCCAACGAACTGATCTGGGCCAAGATCATCTGCTCGATCACATCGGGTCAGGGTCCTCTCTTGTCACGTGACCGGATTGGGGACCATGTGCACAAACCCCAACTAATACCTTTGTTTTTTTTTTTATATATTTAGAGAAATCGGACACCACTTTGCAAGCTTCGGGTTTTGCTTGAGAGAGCCATGAAATTAATGTAGTATCAACAGAAGAGATAACGAGTAAAATATATGTTCCATATAGGATTCACGCAATTTTAGTCTATTCTGGTAATAATTTTGAAGGGAGTTCTTCAGCGGCCGCTAGTCGCCTAGAGGACGCGGAATATGCTCCATCTCAGATGGGTGTTAAATGACTATTCTGTTAGTTTATTCTTTTTTCTTTCTATCTTACTGTATATAATATATATATATACTTTTTTTTTTCTTTTTTAACTTTTATATTGTTGATGATCCAGAAAAAGAGAGCGGATGCTTGCTGCTTGCTCCGCTGCCTTCGCTCCCTCGTCCACGTTGCGTCCGTCGACGCCGCCGTCTGCTACAATCAGCTCTGCGACAGTTCTTTCCCTGAAATTCCCTCCAGTAATGATGAGAGGCGCTGCACGCTTTGCAAAAAGTATAGTACCTTAATACGCACTGTACGGAGCACGGACGTCCTGGTAACCCTCATGGACATTCCAAAATATCGGAGTCAAACGCTGTACCCTGTATAGGGGAATTTTACATGCAACGTTTGACAGTTGATACTTTGATAAAGTTGACAATTTATGTATATTTGCTCTATCATATAGTGCCGGACATATATTTCGCTGACTCAAAAAAGAAAAATGGTGTGTTTGATGCTTAGTTCGTTTAAAGAATCAATTTAGTTTTTGATCCACTAACACGACAGCCGGTTTGCATTATCCTAGCACGTACTCTGCCTTCTTACGCCAGCCTGGGGATTTCTGTTTATTTGCCCTTTTGCATATGAATGGTCGTCTTTTTTGTTCTCGGTATAGTTCGTGAATGTTGCGACCCACGGCGGTGTTGTTTGCTTAATTTTTTCATCTTTGTTTAAAATAAGGCGCTCGGCCAGTGCACCTGTAGGGATAAATACAACGTTGTCTTCCCAATAATGACGCAAGCAAGGACCATGTTGCCAGACGAAGGGATAAAACTTTTAGAAGAGACGTCAACCACCATACAAAACAGTCGACGACTTAGCGTCGTCGCGGCGGTCAGACGCACTGTTGTCTCTTTTGCCCGGGTGTACCCTGTGGGAAAACCGGGCAGTTTCAGTTCACAGCGAGCCACACGAATTGTGTCCTTTGCTCCCCGGCCGCTTCCACACTTTTTTAATTCGTCCGCGGGACGGTAGGGGGCGCAGATGGCAGTAGCGGCGGGGTTGGTGGCCGAAGGGGGGATACGGGAGGGGACCACCTCTGAGGGGGTAGGAGGGGGGGGGGGGGGGTTCAGAGGACAGGTGAGGATCTTTCAACCTTGTGTTCCGACCCCGTATATCGGACCGGTGGCTGCTCGATGTCGCCGACGAAGAGCCGACTAGGATATCTGGGCGACCGGCCGTCTGCGTTCCTCCAACGGTTTTTTTGTTTGTCGTCGAGGGTGGGAACATGTTTGGGGGGATGACGGCAGAGGGCTGTCATTTTCGGTTTTCGTGTAGTAGGGGGTCGCGCTTTGCGGTACTGACAATGGCGAAAAAATCTGCTCTTTGGGGTTATTTGGGGGGTTTGGGGGAGGAGGAGAACAGTCCTATTATGCACATTCAGACTCTCAGGAATGGAAGTTACGCGTCATGCCACTTTCTTTTCTACTTCGAAGCCTAGGTAGGCTGGGTGAGTTTGTGTGTGTTGATGTTGAATGAGCAGACGGCGTCTGATTCAATTGAACTCGACTTGCGTGGGGCGAGGACGCCGGGCGGGTGCCATTTCTTTCCCCCTCAAACCAGACATTCGTGAGACTGAGAGTTGTCGTCCTTTTACTTTTTCTCGTGTCCGCTTGCGGTGTTTTGGTTACGGGCCTTTCCTCCACCTTTAGCGGGCGGAAGGGTGCGATATGAAATCGAATCTTGGATGCACCCGGCTTCGATTTTTTACCTTAATAGCGGTGCCTGTAGTATCCAGCCAGTTTCGAACGTTTCAGGAAAGAATCAGCTTGTTGTGGACCATAATCGCAGAGCTTCTGAGTCCTATCCTATGTTACTTCCTTTTTTTTGTGTGTGTTTCTGTGTGCGCGTGTGTGTGGGGGAATGCTTAAGATGTGAAAGTTGTTTCTTAGAGCGCTATAGTAGCAAGTTTTGAGTTTAATTATGCGAATAGTTGTGCCTGTTTATTTTATTTAGATGAGTCGTAACTGCGGGTCAGTATTATCTGGAAGTTGTTTGTAGGCGTGTGAGCTTTTTATCACATGTTTCGGTGGACAACCGAGTTCTTGCACGGACGAGAGCAGAGTGCCAACGACAAAAAGTTATGTGGTTAGAACAAGAACATTTGTGATAACAAACATTACTTACGTTGATATAATTTTTATATTATTGAAGAGAACACGAGACAGGAAATTTCATTTACTAAAGGACCAGCTGAACCTTTCTGAACGCTACATCGTTTTTTGTACTTCAGTAATTTATCGCTAATCTGTAAATGCTGAATGACCGACTATAGGTTGGAGCAAATCTACATTAGAAAAAAAAAAAAAAAAAAAACTGGAGAGTCGCTAGATCAGTGATTATATATCAGATACTTGGTTCAGCAGTACAGGACTCTGTTGTAGATCTTCAACAGAGGCTCCACAGCTTGCATGAAGCTCAGTGCTCTTCCACCTTTTGCTGATTCTCTGGAAAGTATAACTTGTCATTTAGCCTGCAGGGCTCAGTGAGGTCTGCCCATTTCCTCCAACAAAGGCGAGTAGACAGGCCATGGGTGTCGACCGACAATTTCGCTGCTTGGAGGTTTTGTCATAGGTCAATTACGCCCAAACCACTGCAAAAAAAAAAAAAAAAAAAAATCTTACCGTAATGGTTACGGAAACGCATATTGCCACGGTCAGAGGAATTCACGAAGTGAATAAGCCGAGCGTAAATCAGGAAAGCGAAAACCCACACTGCGGAGTTACAAGCAACAACAAATAAAAAAAAAAAAGAGCAAGAAAAGAACGGGCCTCACCTATTGCTCTCCCATCCATCATGTACCGGAGGTCAGGTATACATAAATACACATAAACACGTCCGCACACCCGCAACAAAGAAGGGTGTGCGGTCTCAGTGGCGGGTGTCACGCACTTTAAATGCGCACTCGTGCGCGCGCATCGCATGCTTTCTGGCGGGGATGAGCAACGTGACCGCAGGTTCCCGGATCGGGACGGATGGACTCAAGATGGATTCGCATCGATCAAACTTTCGGCTTCTTTCCTCCGACTGTCTTCATGGAACACGACTTTCCTTTTCCGTTTTCTCTCCCCTCCGCCTCTTCCGTTCTTTTCTTTTCTTTTTAATTATTACAGAGCCATAAAACTACCAGCGTTTTCGTTTTCGTCAGAGAATACACGCTACCCTGTGTTTTGTGCCCTCTGTCAGCTGAGATGATTGACGCGTTCGACTGCATTAATATTCAGCTGTTCGTCGCTTACAACCCACCGGCAAAAAAGGCGGATGCTTACAGGATGTTAACATTTAGTAGTGGTTCGTTTTTGACGCCCTCTCTCGTGATTGGTCGCTTACAGACGGGAGACCGAAAAATAAAGGTGCGGCGGCAGGGAATTGGTCAAGGTCACCTCCATGTGTTATGCTTGTGCGAGCGTGAGCGGAGCGAATTCTGAAGGATGGAGTGTGATAAGGTGCGTTTCTTATGGCGCTGCTCGCAACGTTACGTAGCGAAAGCATAAAGGTCCATTGTGGGGAAGTCTATAAAGTGTTGAGATCTTAAGAATTCCTCTGGTCGCCCGCTTGTGAGGAGAGATTGATCGCTGCTCCGTGATGACCCCTCTAAGACTTGGTTTAGTACCGGGTGTTCCCCGATGTCACGTCACTGTCGCCGTCGTTTCTCTAACAAATCGCTACTGTGTGTACGGTATGCACGTATAAGACGGGCTCTATTGCAGTTACTGATTGCTACATACAGTATTTTTTTTGCTAATTCTGCAGTTTGCTGAAATCAGTTTCCTGAAGACTTCAAAATTAGTGTCCTGATATCATATATGATCCTCCACTGCTCCCCTCTGGTTTGAGATATTGCGTGTTGGCACTGAGAAAAATGTTTGTATTCATAATCTATGTGGTTGAGGTCAGAGATTCAGTGAAGAATTGAACAGTCCGTCGAAGACAAGTGTCCTCATTGTTTAGTGAAACTAGTCAATATTAAACAATGTGTACCTGGTAATAGTAGATTGAACACACTATTGCGGAGCACCTGGATTGGGTTTGCAACATGCCACCTATGAAAGTGCTTCGCAATGCACGTTTTTTCAGGTTATAAACGGGATGGCCTCACGCCTCTACAGCAAATACTGCATATTGGTACTACTGAAGTCAAGTTCTGGCGATTTTATTCGCAATAGATCAGGGCACTTGGAGTTCAGGTCAGCGTCATAATGCAAGTCAGAAAGAGTGAGTTGTTATTTCTGTATAAATAAAGAATTGCCTATTTTACACAAAAAAAACACAAAAAAACGGGTGTCTTTTTTTTCAGTCTAAATATGATGAAATTTTGCTTTCACAAAACAAGCGATAGCAGCAGTTGAAGTCAGTTTAACAAGAGGGCACATAATATCTGCTCAGCCAGCCTTCTGCACATATGGTGTCACCTTAAGTTTTCACATTAGTTTAGTTTGTGGACATGCGACACTCTGCGTTGCTCTGACTCTGATAGGACTCCTGAGTCTGTAAGACTAGGAGCCGATAGCCAGGCTTTCAGCGATGCTATTTTCTCACGTGTCAACACGGCGAAGCTACCTGTTGGCGTTTTGTTATCAAAGCGTCGAATGCACCCGAGCACTTCGCCAAATGGACACGGAAGGCCTCCATCCTCTGTGTGATTTCTTCACCTTTCAAGCTATCCTGAAATCTATTGCAGTATTTACTGACCTGCTGATACACTCCACAGCATACACCGATGAAACTGCGCATCATATAGGGTATTGTTCCATTAATAAAATTACTAATTGACGGTTTTTTTGGTTTTTATAAATGCAGTTTAGGTTTTCTAAGCCTTCATGTCCTGTACCTACGTGTCGACGGTCAACAAGGTGTTTTCCTACAGTTTATTACTCCTCGGACGGTAGAGAAGACTGAAAAAATCCGTAAGCAAGACCGTTTGGAAATTGCTGCAAATTTAGCTTGATGGCGTTCCGAATGAACGTTGACATTTCGAATTGAAGCACTCTGAGAAAAAAGAAAATTGAACTCGCCATGAACCGTTTCTTTACTTCGGGTAGTATAACGTAACTACCTTAACAAACCTTAAATATTTGCCACATTTAATTGTCCTATACCACAACGACGCTTGGGATCGACTCTTAGATGAGGCAAGTGTCTTGAAACGGCGTCCACGTGCGCAGATTTAGTGGTCTGCTGCTGCCTGCACCAGGTTATACTATATTGAAGCCAGATCCCTCTTCTAAGAATCATCAGGGTATAAAATGAGAAACAAACGTTAATGCACTCTGTGCAGACAAGTTTGAGTCGACCGGACGCGAAGATCTCCGGAGAACTGTGCTTGAGGAATAATGCAAAGCGTTTCAGAAGACCTGGCCCTCTTGAAGCCCTATATCAAGGTCACCTGCGAAACGATACGTTCGCGGTCCCTTCCCCTCCTGCTGGCGCTCTGTTCCCGGTAGCGTTTGCACACCTTTTAAACAGATAGTTCAGACTGCGGCACTCCTCTGTAGGGACTCGAGAGTGAAAGAGATAAAGGGCACCGACTCTAATGGGTTCCCGGCCACTTCGGCTCGCTTCTTTCAGGGGGCTTTGTTGGCCAGTCTCAAGGGTCCTCCTCCGCATTCCCAGGACGATCTTATCGACGCGGCTAATGGAACCATAAGCGCCAGCGAAAAAGCAGCGCGGCTCTCCTTTTGTCGAAGACGTCCCTTTATACGGTCGTTTTGGGTTAGGCGGGAAGCGGAGCGTCGACCTCCTGTGATCTGCTCGAGACCACAGTCATCTTCGACAGTACACGTGCCCCGGTGGCGCATGAAGGGGGGCCCAAGTGGGCCCCACGTGGGCAAAGTGGGCTAGGGAAGCCCTTCCAATATCCCCGTCGGTCCCACGTCGGTTTGGCGTGGGCAAACCCGTTTCTGCTCCCCATGCAATATCCCCGTGGCTCCCACCTTGGTTATGCGAGTGCAAAGTTAGCGTATCGTTAAAAGATACGTGAGGACATGCGCAATCGGGCTGTTGGCGGAGTGCCTCCGTGGGTCCAAGTTCGGCAACGCGTCGGCATACCCAACTTGGGCAGCCCGTGCAACGCCCCCGTGGACCCCACCACGGCTGTCCGGGGTCAGAGTTAGCACATAGGTAGGCCCTACGGAGGCAACGCGTGAGTATGCCTAACTTGGGCTGACCATGCAATTCCCCCGTAGGTCCCACCTCGGCTATACGGAGGCACAATTAGAACAGAGGTTGGCTCCACAGGGGCATGCCCCCAACTTGGGCTGCTCACGAAATGCGCCTGTGGGTCCGACCTCCGATATAACGCAATGAGTTAGCACAAAAATGGGCTCCCCGGGTGCATGCCCAACTGGGGTTCCCCACGCCCCCGTTCGATCCACCTCGGCTATAGGGAGGCGCGGTTAGATATGGGCTCCACTGATATTGAGAATATTTACTGCAAGTTCTGGAAATTCAACACATGAGAGTGGCTTCATTTGTTACCAAATCACCGATGATTGTAATTTTAAACATGAGAGAGAAATTTCAGGCTTGCAACACCTTATTACTAGCTTACTACTCAGCGCGTATGTTGAGATCGCCGGTTCACGTGGGGTAGAATGTTTTACGCAGAGTATTAAATTTGCGGGAGACTCAAACACACTCGTATATCTTCTAAAACTGGGTGTCTGTAGCCGGCTCAAGCCGGCTATGCATCCCGGCTACCTGTCGAAAAGGATTTTATACAGAAATGTGCACCATCTTTTGTTCCATTTCCTACTCTTGGAATGCCCAATTTTGGATAGTATTGCTCAAGAAGTTTTGTTGATCTATCACAATGGTAACACTTCTTACAGTGGGCACATGGGGAAAGTGGCATAATTTTCATGCTTAATTTGGGATGCACTGCAATACCGCAAACCGTAGGGCAATGGTCAAATAACCCCCGAGCGTGAAAAGGTTCCCTGGGGTACCTCCCGTGGGCTGCCCAAGTCGGCCCCCTGCGGGCCCCACGGGGCAGCCCATCTCTGCTACCCAAGTAGGACCCGCTTGTGCCCCACTTGCAAAACCGTCCTGGGACCTACGTGGACTCCCCAAGAGAAACCCACGTCGTTCCTCCTTTCAGAGCTCACTTTCTGCTACTTGGAGTGCCGGCGTCCACACAAAGGCACTTAAGACAAAATCAAGAAATAACGAACGTCGACGTCAACACTAAAGTCTATAACTCAAGTAGGATGGCAATGTCCCGACGCCTTCCGCGCGTGTGTGTGTTGTTATTCTGTGCCTCCTGGACCCTGGTGCATGTACTGCGTGGTGGGGAAGCTGGAGCATTGCAGCGAAAGCAAGCTTTGATGAATTTCATACGGCTCTTACTTACATAATTTATTGACTGACGCTTACGTACGAAGTTCAATGAGGCTACACTGAAGAAAAACTAAACAAAAGTGAGCCTCCTGAACTTCTAAAGGTTGTCATTATTCTAAGACTTCTAGAAGGTTACTCTGAAATGACTGAAGTTGACTGGATGCTAGTTTCTTAATGGCTCGTAGAGCCAAGTCAAACGATCTTCACGCACTAATAAATTAACACAATCTAGCAAACAAAAAATGGCGAAGGATCTTGTGGAGTTTGCGTGATTCATCGTCTAGGAACTCCGTTGAATAACCAATGAAAACATTTAGCAGTTATATAACCGAGTAGGGAACTCGCTGGTTATAAAACCATTGCAAAAGCTTATGATTTAGGAAGCCAGGTAGAGGAGTTACGGTGCGGTGCTTCAACGCTCAAGCAACGTTTGACGTCATGTCAGCAAACGGTGAAGAGCAATGTGGAGTTGCTAAATGTCATACGATCTCGCCATCTGACGTGTCAGACTTTTGACAGCACCCAGCAGACAACGCTACAAAGAAAACAAATTTGCCAACATTCTTTTTTTTTTTTGTCAGTTCTAACTTGCTCATATGCGCCTCAACAAACTATCCTTACTTTCTTCGCGCTTGGAATTTCTTCACCATCTTCCCTGGCGCACTTCAGCAAAATATTTCCACAAGAATGACACATATAGCCAGAACCTACGTCTCGCAAGGGAGGACTCCTTCCGAATGGGCTTTGTTATGACACAAGTACAGGAAGAAACCGCCCCAGCACGGGGGGAGGGGGGAGGGGGAGGGTACCTTTTTTTTTATGCGTCATTATTACCATTTTTAGCTGTCATGTTTAGTAGAAAGAAAAACAAAAAAGAAACACCACCCAACATTTACTTCCAGATCCAGAACCCTGCCCTACGTTCCCACAGAGTGGAACAACAAAGGGATCGCTTTCCTTACCTTCGCTTTTTTTTTTTCTCACGGTTTATTGTGCCGCTTTTGACTATTCAAACTATTACGATAGCGCGCTACGGGTTCGCGGAAGTTACCTAACCGCCCACCTGCACGACGTTTAAAACCGTTGTTGGCTTTCGGCGCGGCACATTTTTATTGTTTTATATTTATGTTTGTTTGGTGCTCCGATAGAGCGTTTATATATTTTTGATTCGGGTCTTCCCTTGGAGTGACATTGAAGCGAGGTCCGGATGCAAGTTTCCTTTCAGCTTCCGTGTTACGGGGAAGTATTACGTAGGAACTTCCGTATCCCCCCTCCCCCAAATCGATCGCAAGGTCATGTCCTTGGTCGGAGGTTCGAACCCGAGCCTGAGAAAAATTCTTGATTCAAGGGCAATCGCGTCTTCGCTTTCGTCTTCTGCTTCCTGGTGCGGGTGTAGAACAGTACAACCGTGGACCCTTGTACCGCGGTTTTGTACACACCGGGAGATACGTTTTACTTCTACGCCTCGTTTGCGTTTTTTTTTTTTTCGTCAAGGTTGTAGACAGATGATTTGTATCCGATGTGGCAGTGAAGATTAAGAGAGAGAGAGAGAGAGAGAGAGAGAGGAGGGGACGGAGAAATGGGGAAATACGTTCTTTAGGCTCCCGGCGGAAAGAGGAAGTTAAAGCAAGAGTAGGTGAAGAAATTGCAAGGCCGAAATGTTCAGAATGAGGAAGAACGGAGAAGAAAAGGAAACAGACCTTGGTCTTGGACTTTCTTGAGGTAAACTTGCTACCGATGCGATTGTTTTTTTTTTTTTTTTCAGCTTACGTTATTTAAAGCCCGATTCAACGTTGGTTATGTTGGCACTAGGTTTCTTTAGATGATTAGATACCACATATTTCCAGGGTTTATGCTCGCCCCGCGGTTTGAGGAAGCCAACGCAAAGTAACGATACTTCCGTACCGGATTCAGTCAAGGCTTCCTTTTTTCTTGCGGAAGAAGCCCAGGGTCGACGGACCACTTCTTTTTTATTTTTCATTTCAACTTGAGGGTATGATACCTTGATTTTGATTTGTAGGTTAGGCGTGTACGTATGTTACGGGTCGTGCAGAAACGTTTGGTGATGGTATCACATCGGATGCAATCGAGGGAGGATGGCCTTGATCGGTGCATAATACGCGAAGCTTACGTTGAACCACACACGTTCTCACGCTTTCAATGGAGCCGTGTTTCCTGCGATTCTAGGAAGTAGCCCTCGACAAGGCCTTGGCACTGTCGCGTAAGCTTCCTGAATTCCGGCAATTCTATGGTGACGATTCGTTTCGTGACACACGCTCACTTCTTTCTTTAAAATAAAGAAAGATAAAAAAAAGCATTATTATGATTGGTCGGGGGCTAGTGAATGGATTTTGGAGGCGGTACTTTGTGGGATTTTTCCGTAAACAAACTATACAATTGTATTATTTTTTTTTACATTTTTCTTTGAAATGATATCAGTGATCTCGTCTGTGCAGGTATACATTGTATTTGGATCAGAATTTGTTGAGTCGACAAGGCGGTATATTTTGCTGAGGGAGTTCGTGGCAGTTGTACTTGAGTCCACTTTTTTTTTCTCGCATCATTTTTTGATGCAAGGGATTTTAGAAATAAAATTTCCGCAGCGCCTGCCGACAAATTTTGATAACGTTTTATTTTGTGCATGCATGTCTTTGTCCTTTGTCCCACGTGTTCCCTTTCTCCCGGGAGATTTATCCTCATTCTCGTCAAGCACGCTTGCACCTTTGAATTAATGCCATTATCACCATAACCTTAAAATGCAGGTCGTTTGTTCGTGTTGATGTTTGACTTATGGCAGCTGATGAAACCCGTTCGCTCTACTGACGTCTAATTCCTGGTTAGCTCAGTCGGTAGAGCGCTCCACCGGAAATGGAGAGGTCCGTGGTTCGACACCAGGTCCGGCGAATTTTTTCGGCCGCGCAAGAGTCACCTAGCTGTGTTTGGAGATTTGTGTTGGTCGTTTGTCTCGCTTGCTCCCCTTTTCCAGGGATATTTATCCGGTTTTTTTAAAAGGCTTGCTTACATTAACCGAAGCATCCTGGAAGATTAGCTCAAAACCTAGTCATGACTTGCGTGCTAGGCATTGTGGTCTCATTTGAGAGAGGCAGGCAACCTTGGTTTAAATTGTCAGGGACGTCTCAAGGTTTCCAGACGAGAGGAAGTTGGTCAGACTTCCTCGTGTGTCTCGTGTTGTTCTGCTGGTTGCGTTTGGCTTGGTTATCGTCTGGCCCGTGAAGGCCGTCCTTTGTTGCGTGTTCCAGCCTGCTGCGGAAATGCGCAACGCGTAGTCGCTAAAGACACGTGGTTATGGAAACAGACGCTGTCCATCTGTTTTGATGTCGCAACGGGACGCCAACTATAAAGTCTGCTTGTTTTCGAGGGAGCAGCTGGTAAAGGTCTGGCACGTTAAGAAGGGTAACTAATCTTCTTGGAAGTGAGTCATATGTTGGTCTGAGCTAAGATTGCTAGTTAACCAGCTGGCAGACCGCGGCTTCCTATGGAAACCAGTTGCCGGAAATTGTGCTCCTTTTTCTGGGTCTCATTTTGTTCGTCCATAACGTTAAACAACCAATTATAGTCATGTGCTATATGCGCACATTATAGTTTTACTTTTTCTAAAAGATCATATAAAAAAATAGTGCCGAGTGCCGAGTCAGTGCTAGCACCTTCTTTGTATCCTTTTTATTTATTTGAGAACGTTAAAGGTACATAAACATTTTCTACAGCTCTGTTATCTGTTACGCTTATGATAAATAGGCATGAGTGTGAAATCAATGACAACATCATTATAATTGGTTTTCACACATCAAAGAAAGAAAACGAATTCTGTAACCATTAAAACATCGTTTAAGTGTTATATACCTGGATTAAAAAATGTCAGCAAGTAGTTGAATCTACAAGATCCGGTAAAGTTTGCATGGCTTACGAAGTTCGTTATTACGATCACGTTGGCATATAAAAGCTGTCCGTCAAAATAGACGTCAACCCGATACAAAGGCCCAGATAGAAAGGCACAAATTGCGAGTCATGGGAGGCGATAATAAGTGTCCAACAGCTCGCCTGCATGATCACCGTTTCATTTAACAAAATCAAGTTCAAAATAATGAGAAATTTTTAAAAAATTTGAACCGACCTAATGCTTCTTGAAGTCTCCACGCATTAGTTTTCTTTCACATATTTATGCGGGAAAGGTGGCCCATTAGCCCAGCCAAAAACACCTGGATCGTCCTGAAATTACACTTTCCACGTGACGAGCATAAAGGGAAAATATAAAGCCTTCGTGTCACCGCTGGTGGGCTTCACCGTGCCTGTGTGCCTGTGTCGCTGACGCCGACATCTGTGCACAGTGAACAACCCGGGGGACGCCTGCTGCCTTCTTTCGCAGGCCTCCGGTGTACACTTTCTTCCGGGACACGCCGTCGTCGACGGCGACCACATTCCTCGTTCTTATTTGCGTCGTCGACGTCGAGGGAATTTCTCACGGAACCTCGGGCAGCGCTCTGGGACGAACCGCTACATCTGCCGCCATGTGCGAGACGGCCCCTCGGTCCCCAGGGACGACAGGAGCAGACGTCACCTCTCGTGCGGAACGGGAACTCACGAGACTGTCGCACGTGCAGCCAGCCTTTATCTATAGTTGGCGTCACCTACTCCTGCATGTGCGACCGGATTAAAGTGCAGGGTGCACAGTAGGGCAGACCCTTTCATGGCCATGTCAAGGGATGAGGGCTGTTTTGATACACGCCTTCGCTGCAGTTGTACATGGTGTACGCCTTTCCAGAATGTAATAGCGAAGCAAAAAAAAAAAAAGAAAAAAAGAAAAGTGAGGCTATGGACACATTTGCGGCGTCTTACATTTAGCAGAATAGAGCTACTGCCTAAGTTCAAGAGCTCAATACTCTTTAGCACCCCAGTGTAGCCAAAGATGACAGAGCGCAGAAAGTGACCATTGAAAATGGTCTATAGAGAAGAACTCAGTGCTCGTAAAAATGAGCATCTGCCCACAGGATCGGTATGTACAATAACATGCGCAAGAACCCTTTTATTTTCTCGAAGAGCGAAGCGGCTGCGTATGAGCAGTTCCTCAGCAGCCAGCGCCAGCACCTTACCTTGACGCCAGAAACATGTTTTAGTGCCTACATATGGTTAAACACCGAGCGAACTACATAATTTAAAAAATTCCAAATCACCTATCACTCTTATTTTTTTTACTGTGTAATCTATAGCAAAGACGCAGCACTATTTGATGCGAACTTCTTGAAATGAAGCTCGACGGAACCACCTGACATGACCAATACTCGCTTGTCCTCAAGCACATAAATGTCTACTAAAGATTATGTTTCTTTCTATGCATGCATGTTTGTCATTACTAGGAATAAAATCAGCGACACACTCAAACAGAACTCACAAACAAAAACTTACGCAGGTAAAAGTACAACCTAAGGCGCATTGACCTCCATGGAGCGAACACACCCTATTCAATCTCGAGGACATCAATCATAATCACGCACCATGTCAATGACAATTATTATCGTTATTTTTTTATACGAACTCTTATCACCATTTAAAGGGAAAGACAACTGCGGTGACAATGCAGACATAAAAACTCGAGAAAAGAAAAAGAAAGACCAAGATCACGCGGGGATTCGCCTAATCGACAGAAGCGTGTTCTCAGGAAAGTAACTTTTTGTAGTCGTTAAAAAAAAGGGAACTGACTCACATTCCGTCATATCGCACAAAGGGATCGCGGACCTTATACGGTACGGGTCACGGAGCTTTACATTCACAAAATTCAGATTTGCATACGAATCAAAACTGGTTCATGACGATGGAATCAGTAGTTACTTTCTCAAAGGTCGGCGCAATGACACTGAAAACAAACAAACAAAAAATCCAGCAAACTCTCGGGCGTTTTGTCCTTTTGTTCTTGGTTCTCCTCCTAAAACGCTTTGAAACGCTGAAACGCGAATCAATCTTGACGGCACGTCAGTCATCTTCCGACTCCGGCATCTCGGCTCTTTGTGGCAGAGCTCCAAGGTCACGCGCTTTTTTTGATTGTGCGCCAAAGGGGACGAGGCCTAATCCAGGTCGCCAAGTTGATGGATCATTCCTTTGAGGGACCATCCCTAGAGCTCCAAGCTGGGATTAGCGCTGGGAAATCACTTCATGGTTTCACACTGCATGGTATATAAGGGGTCTCTTTTGTATGCTCTGCACGACTTGTTGGACTTGGTTGTTTGAACTGATGAATCCTTAATTCTATTGTTTACTTTTTAATGTGCGAGCCCAATTGTGAAATGCCGGCTTCCGTCTGATTGCTAAGACATAGCGGAATAGCTATGCCTTGGCTATCCCTTATTCTGCTTTTCGCGCTCTTCGCTTACAAGCTCGAACCATAGCAACGTTAGTGGCTCATGTCCTATCATGTCATGACAGATTACATTGTTATCTCATCATTTGGTTGAATTAGATTGTCCAAGAGAGTTTTTGGAAGACGTGTACTAATCGCTGAGAATATTAAACACTGTTGCCGGGCAACGGGAACTTCGAAAGTATATTCGTGTGCCTGATTGAAAGAAGGGTAGATACTAGATTGTGATGTAATATTAAACGTAGTTGATATTGTAACTCAACTTGCGAGAAGAGTTAGAACCGAAGAGTTCAGAGAAGAAGAAATCATTTTTTTTTTTGCCGGGTAGAAATGGTTTTTCTTTAAAAAAATGAGATCGTGTTGGGTGTATTGTCACGAAAAGGTGTGTGTGTGTGGGGGGGGGGGGGGGGGCACTTGGTGAGTCTAATGTAAGTAAATTGGCCTTGCTATGTTGTCTTCTTTTGTGTCAATGAGATTCAACAGAAACTGGTTTCGTTGGTTTCCGCTGCGTATGCTAGGGAACCGGACGTTTTGAAGGTTATCCGTATCTTCTATAATTTCTTCTGGAGATTTTAAAATCAACTCTGCAACACCCTTAACGAGATGCTAGTGTTTTTTTCATTAAGGCTCAATGTGAGTTAGATCAATTAAACGTTCTAACAATTATTCTGTAATATATCGATAAAAGCTCACCAGAATAAGATACATGAGCCTTATGATTAATTCCAGGAACAAGAGGAATTATAGGGGGGCTTATTGCTTCCCTAACATCTTAATACGACTATGTAGTCGAACAATGTTTTGTGAGCTAAAGGTTCTAATAAGGCAGAATAACTGAAACATTACAAAGCAATAAATCCAGAGATTGAGCCGCATGATTCCTCGCCATCGAAACGTGAGTGAAAATATGTTGGTCATCGAAGTGGAAGGCGCGATGCTAGTTGTGTCTTAATCTATTAGGAGTAGATTGAATTGCAATAAAAAAGTTTGAATGAAGACAAATATAATTCTGAAAACCTCATCTCTACTTTGGGTTTTCCGGATAACGCTGAAAACATTATTCGTTGCTGCTGAGATGAATCGACGATGCTTCGTTTTGCCGGTATAAAAGTCCAGGGCTCAGTCTCTCATCATTTAGAAGCAATAAGTATCGTAACCATGACTCCAACGTACAACTATCGCTGACAAAGTCTAAATACTAGGGATGGGCGTTAATTAAAATACTAAACCCGATTAATCGCCACCCTTTAATCGATTAATTAATCGGTTAATCGGTCTCGTTAATTTCCATCCATAATACTTTTTAAGTCAAAATGACACCTATATTTTTTTGGTGAATAGGTGCATGTTAAACGGCCCATTAGTTTCAATTATATATCAACTTTATGCGTACTTGAAAACAGGTAAAAACACTCACACTTACAGATTATTACTTCAGCTGCGTGAGACAAAGAGGTTGTTGATATTCTCCGGCAAGAGCGGCCTCCTTTGATTGCTCACAGTAGCCCTTGCTGCTCTGAACGGACACTTGCACGCCGTTGAAGTGGCTGGGACACGTGTAACCTACCGCACTCGTATGGAGTTACAAAGTTTGCCCTTACAGTTTCCTTTACGTTAAAATTTCGCGTGAAGTTTGTCTCCATGTCGTCCATGACTACATGGTGAAGCTCAATTTTTATTTTATTTTGGTTTGTCAAAATTGTACCGATTCGCGGGTTAAAAAAATTAATCCCAATCAAAGCATTGATCGATTAATCGGTAGGGTAATCGATCAATTGCCCAGCCCCACTAAATACGCGTACAGCGACGGCTGAAATTAAACTTCGGCCCTCAAAGTGAAAGGCAAACGCATGTTCTTTCATTGGTACAACTTGCGCTTTGTTTTGATGTATTCGTTGCAACCTCGAGGGAAGAATGCCGAAAGTGTGCTGCACATACGTGCAAGTACTTGGTGGCTCTAAGGCCATGGTCCTGCTAAGTGTCTTAGGCTTCATAGACGTGGGAAATGAAACCGCGAATCTCGACACTGGGCCAACGAGAGGAAAGCGGCGCGGTTTCCCAGCCTTGCCGGACGCAGATTGTCCTCACATGTGATTGCACACCCTCTGGGAAGCACACATGTCTCCGCGGAAGGCTTCAATGGTTGCGCCACGCAACTGTATTTTGGCCTCTCTTTTCTCGCCGTTTCTCTCTCCTTGTCCGCCTATGTGTGCGTGTGTGTGTGTACGTTTCCCATGGGAAGTAAGTACAAGTTGTGCTTCTTGCCGTTAAGTTTTACGCCGGGCGTGTTATAGGGACAGCATCTACTCGCTGCACAGGCATCAAAATCATCACATCTCTTCAAGGCACCGCGCTAATGACGGCAAACTTGCGTTCACCTGTCCTTTTAGACACTCAATTTATGGATTTTTTTAATTACTTTTGGGTGCTTACAAGTGTGCAGATTTTATCTTTTAAAAAGTCATCCTCGTATTCTGTTCTTCAAGTATATTATTCTAACGTGATTAATTAGTTTAAATACGCAGTAATCAGATACATACAGTTAACCCTTTGTGAGAGCAATGTTTTGTGTATCTATTGCACTGTCATTGTACTTTATGAGCCTTTATTTCCGTCAGACATTGCTGGGTGATTTCAGATAAGATCGACCAAAGGGTGGCTGGTCGACATTTTTAAATCAACTGATGTTTTTATATGACATTGTCTAGTGTCTGGTATAAACGAATCCACACTTAGTTTTGACCAGAAAAAAAATTTGGAGACAAGAAAAATCGTAAGGCAGGGAGAGGTGGACAGTTGCAATAACGCGCACTGATGGAGGGGGCAAGTTTGAAAGTGAATAATTAAAACAATAAAATTAGGAGAATTTTAAAACTTTTTACAAACAAACTATGGGTACAACTTGCTTGTAATATAAAGTAATAATATTTATTAAAAATTTATTTAGTTGTCTAAAAATTGCCAAACATGCCTGCTCGAACGACAAATGGCAAACTTTGGAAATCTGTATCTCATGAAATAATTTAATCATTATTACATAACTTGCAGACATTATTTTACTAATATATGGCTATTATTGAAAAAATAAATAAGGTATCTGAGTGACACAATAGTTACAATATATTTAGGCAAACATGGGAAAAAAAATCAAACAAAGAAAAATTCCAATGGAAATTAAAAAAAAACACCACCCTCAATTTTTTTTAAATTTGGGTACCCTGTTATACTCTATTTCGGCATTCATTTCTATTAAAAACATGTTGCATCATTGCACTGTGGAAGAAGAAACAACTCCCCAAAGTAGGGTCCCTTTTCAAAGCCTACACTTAGCAGTGTCCTATACAAGAAGTGACTCTGAGTTCCAGTTTCATGAAACTTGCACAAATCTTTTATATACATTTATTCAGATGAGGTCATTGATAAAAAGAGCGATCGGTCACACAGTAAAAGGGAGGAGAAACTATATACAGCATTTTACATAAGCGTACAAAGTGGTATCATATTAGAGACTAATGATTTGCTTACATCATACCAGAATCTAATCAATCTTCTACAGCCAAATTGAGCTACTGTACCGACACGACCACAGCAGAACTTGCTGCGATATGGCTTGCGCTCTCCGAGTTAATAACACTTTCGGAAAATGAAAAAGTGGCTATTTTCACGGACTCGAAAGGAGCCTTACGACAGCTCCAAAACTTGAGAAGGGGAACTCCTTTGGCAAGATCCATTGTTCAACTCGTACACCACATGGCTAAAGAAGGATCAATCATCTACTTTCAGTGGATCCCTTCGCATGTGGGTATACATGGAAATGAAAGAGCAGATGCCCTTGCAAATGAAGCCCACAATAATGTATCCCAAGTAATAGAAATACATCCATACAACAACTATCGAATCATAATCCATAATGAAGCACAAACTAATCACCCCCACCCAGGAACGGCTTCTGGACTACCTCCTCCAACCATTCCTAAAAACAAATTCCCGAGACCGCAACAATCGTTGCTACATAGACTACGAGTCAACTGTGCACACACCTACTCTCGTCTACATCTCATGAGACAAGCGTCTAGCCCAAACTGTCCCGCATGTGATGAAAGAGAAGATCTGGACCACATCTTTTGGACATGCCCACAAAACGCCAATTCAAGAAACGTCCTGAAAAAATCTATTGCGAACGGCAGTAACCAGGATACCCGAAGTCTTCTTTTTCCCGCAGGACCACAAGCACTAAGGGTGCAAACATTCAAAGCCATCCTTCTTTTCCTCCAAGAGACTGGCCTCTCAACACGCCTCTAGGCTGTACTGACGGGCGTCAGCCATCCTCCTCCTCTTAACCACTCTTGGTTTCCCTTTCCCCAAGCGGAACGAGAAAGCTGACCCCGCTATTGGGAGACTAACCTCTCGTTCCGCATTACCCCCTTTTTCTTTTGCTCAATAAACTCACTCACTCACTCAGAAAAGATGACGCAGTGTGAAGTTGTACCTTCCGGTATATTTTACATCTAGAGTAAAATAAATAACTTTACTTCGACACACAAAAACAAAGATATAATAGTAAGATATTTAGGTTGGCTGTGTATTTACGATTACAAACAATTTCAGGTGACGGATGCCATAGTGCCTAACTGGAGCAGCTTCGATGCTCTCGGTGTATGAATGAATCGTGGCAAGCAGATATATTTTATCCTGCTCGAGGATAACATTTTGGGATTTTTTTTATAGTGATCAGATAAAAATTATTAGTAACCACCAACAAAAACAGTCCCAGGCAGCACACCAATGTTGGACCTACATTGGGCCAACAATGGCAAACGCTGGCTCCGGAGGTTGGTCCAACATTGGTATTCTGGCCGAGCGCAACTTCTTCCAATGTTGGCCCAGCCATTGGCACCAACGTTGGGCCATCGTTCAACCAATGTTCCAGCCATCATTGGCACCAACGTTGGGCCATCGTTCAACCAACCTTCCAGCCGTCATTGGCGCCAACGTTGGGCCATCGTTCAACCAATGATCCAGCCATCATTGGCACCTTTTTTAGGCCATCGTTAAACCAATATTTCAGCCATCGTTGGCATCCACACTATGTCGACATAGTGTGGATGCCAACGATGGCTGAAATATTGGTTTAACGATGGCCTAAAAAAGGTGCCAATGATGGCTAATGATGGATAAGAAACAGGCCAGGGGTTCTTAAAACCCAATGTTGGAATAACCAGGATTTAAACACATTGCCATCATTGCATGGCCAGCATTAAAGATATGGCATTAACACTGGGACATGCCAATGAATCAGCTTGACTGCAGATAACGGCCTATTCAATGATTGAACTTGTATACCAATGATAGCATAGCCATTGAATTAGTGTGAAAGCCAAAATTGGCATAGTCAATGATCATTGGCTATGCCAATTTTGGCTTTCACACTAATTGGCCATCATTGGCCATGCCAATTTTGGCTTTCACAACCCCTGGCCTGTTTCTTATTAGCAGCCCACTGCAAGATAAACATTCTGGGCACAAATGGCAAGGTCCTCCTATGCTTTCTCTGTGCACTATTTTATCTGGCGAGCAAATGACTATTTCAAGATCAATTAATACTTTTTTCGGAACTTTTATTGAAAGGGGCTAGGGAGGAAGCTCAGCGGGGAGCCTATGCCTGGTCCTGGGGAAGGTCCTGGGGCAAGTCCTGGGGCTGGGGAGCCATTACGGCTTCCGAACGCCTCTTCCTGCAGCCTCCCCTGTCGCAAGACCCTGGCAGCCACTTCAGCACCATTTTTAAGCTGCTGATTCTTCAATTGTTAGCTTCGCACTGATGGCATCTGCGAAAAGATCCAAAGGTCAAAGATCAACGCTTTCAAACCCACATTGGTCTTAGTAAAGCACACTCCCAAGCAGCACTTCAACAAATGTTAAGGTTTGAGTGTCCCCTAAAAAGTCCCTCGCTCACGACTTTCAGTCCTTGCGGCGTAGCACCCGTGGTAACCGATGATCAGGGGTCTACGACGTCAGGGCCGAGGTCCGGACGTAGTGACGAGGCAGTTGACCGGTGGCCGAAGGCTTGAATCAGGCCCCGTACGCCGGTGGTAGCCTATGACCAGGTGTCCGCCAAGGTCTGGGCCGAAGGACGTAGCGACGAGGCAGTTGGGCGTTGGCCGAAGGCTTGAGTCAGGCTTAGAACGTCTGTGGCACGGAGTGGCAGCGGGTGTTCAACTGCGCCACGCATGCAGTCTTGTCTACCTCCGGAAGGTTGGCGCCCGGACTGCGTGAGAAGTGGGTTGTGGGTCGGGCCTCTTGACGTCTGGTCACGCCGACGGAGGTCCGGCCTGGTCGCGTCTGCACCGTCCTTTGTCAACCGCCCGAATCCCCTCTCGCGCTCCTCGCATGCCCCCACCTCGTCTTCTTCTTTCTCGTCCTCTTCGGCTGGTCGCGGGATCGCTCATCACACCAGACTAAAGCCTGGTTCAGACAGTTGCGTTTGACTGCGTTTTACTGCGTTGCGGCAGCGAGAAACCAGGACATCCCTGCTGCTTATATCGCGTGCCAAGATGATTCCTTGAATTGGATTCCACGCTTCATACGAAGCACAGATGTGCCGGTGACTCGCTTTCGGTACTCGACGCAACGCAGTCAAACGCACTCAAACGCAAGTGTCTGAACCGGCCTTACCCCCCATTCACACTGGAAGCGGATCCGCGTTCGCGAAGCGGTTGCAAAAGCGGTTGTATAAAGATCCAGTGCAATTGCACGCGCATTTGATGTCATCGTGTGCGCGTGCAATTGTACTGAATCCTTATACAACCGCGTTCGCAACCGCTTTGCGAACGCGGATCCGCTTCCAGTGTGAATGAGCCCTTAAGCCAATTGATGGCCAGCTTAAACCAATCGATTGCCAACTTTGGTAACCCGTTGGCTCTATTACAGCTTATATTTCTGAGGGCGTTGTCACTACCGTAGTCAGTACTGCAGTTGCCGTATTTTGTACGCACTTTGAAGTCATTTTCGGGCAAGCAGGCATAATGCTCAGCTTCTTCTGTTATAGACCTTTCCAATGTTTACAAATCCACAGCTCAGCGTGCGTTCTCCACAGCTCAGCGCGCGCGTGTGCGTCGCTTCGGAAAGCGAGCAAATCACGCGCGATATGCACGAACACTGAAAATGAAACCGGCCAGCAGCCCTTTTCTGGAAAGGTCTATATGTTGCGTGATAACCTTTCTTTGCAGATTGAAATGCGCATCAGCTTTATGTCACCTCCTACCTCAAACATAGGGTGTTCGAGATGTTGATTCAACGCAATTTTTTATTCGTGAAGACATGTAATTGCTTAATCAGTCGCTGGATATTTGTTTAAGGTTTTATTTTTTTGCTAAAATTATTAGTGCTTTTTATTTATTTTTTTTTTAATTTTGTCCGGTTCAGTCTGAATTATAGGCCGCGTTTTGCGGCTCAGCAAAGCGGGTTGCCTTGAGATTTTCAAGATCACATACAGCTGACAATACACCCGTGTCCTAGGTTAAGGAGGCGGGTGGAAGTTCCGGGGTTGAACCCTGCCTCCCCCCCTCCCTAGGGTGCCTTCCTGTGCGCTTTGCTTGGGGTGATGACATCTGGCCATTTTGTTTCGAACGTTTATTTTTATTTTTTGTTCTGAAGCGCGTGAAAGAGCCTGTCCCTGCACGCGCTCGTGCCGCTGACTGTGTTGCGGCGACATTTTGTTTCCTGCGATTTCTTTGTATTCTCCCTGTGAGCGCGTTCTGTCGGCATCGGGTACTACAAACGATGGCATCACCCTAAACAGAACGGCATTGAGGCACACTACCCCCCCCCCCCCCCTCTTTGGAAAGGTTTCCCGGCTGCGTCGCTAAATGGGCATAAGAGAAGAGGCACTATGCTTTTTGCCGTATAAACATATACACAAATCGAAGGAAGCGTGCATTTTGTATTTTGTGTGGAATTTACTAAGCATAACTATCAGTTTTGGGAAGACAGGTGTTAGTTATAGTCGGTGACAGGTGGTAGAAGCTCCTCCCATCTCTTTCCATATTTGTAGATCGAAAGATCAGGAGGAGTCGACCTCCTCCCCAGCGTTTATTTTTAACCTGTCACCGAACACGGTTTTTTTCTGCGTGGACGTTCAAACTTGCTACAGCTCGCAATGCATACAGCGTTCTAATTCAGTTGATAACTTGCTCTGCGTGTGAAAACAGAAGAATCGTTCCCCCCGGAGGCATAGCTAGAGATTGTTCTCAGCGTGCGCGATCAGCACATTAAAAGAACTAAGCCAATTATATATAACATTGGTAAGCCACTGGCTAAGACAGGCCAATGTTGCCCAGCCTAAGTCAATCGATTACCAATGTCGGTAATTGATTGGCTTAAGCTGGCCAACATTGGCCTGTCTTAGCCAATCGATTACCAATGATGGCAACTCATTGGCTAACATAGACCAATGTTGGCCAGCCTAAGCCAATTGATTACCAATGTTCGTAACCAATTGGCTAAGACAGTCCAATGTTGGCCAACCTAAGCCAACCAATAACCAACGTTGCTAAGCTGTTGGCTGAGGTTGGCCAATGTTGGCCAGTCTAAACCAATCGATTGCCAACGTGGGTAAGCCATTGGCTGAGGTAGGCCAATGTTGGCCGGCCTAAGCCAATCGAATACCAACGTTGGTGAGCCGTTGGTCAAGTCTGGCCAACGTTGGCCAGTATATTCCAGTGTACCACCAATATTGGTTCTACGATGGCCACACTGGCCCAATATTGGACCATTGTTTGCCAATTGAATACCAATGTCGGCCCGACGTCGTGTGCTGTCTGGGGTAGGTTAAATACCCCGTGAAGAAAAATGTGATAAATAAGATGTCCCTGCATTCAAAATGAGCAGTCCTTGGGAAATCAAATTCGGCACTTTACGCTAAGGTTTTCCTCGCTGTACCCATTTAATAAAGTTGCTTCCAAGCAGATCCGACTGTCCGTGCTACATATACGTCACAGGTCCCTTCTGTTGATGACTTGCTGAGCCGCCACGCGTGCCAAGACTGAATGCCAGGGAAGGCGCGCACCGTCAGCCACTCTTCTTTTTTTTTGTTCACGATACCGAACAACCTCATTTTCGTCCAGATATACAAGATGCACGCCTTTCAGTTTCTTTGATAGAACGCTCACCATTGTCCTGGCCGTCTGAATTGCGCTTACTGAACGTTCTCTCAGGTTGTTCAGCGTGGCCTGGTGCTTCACGAGTCCGCCAACTCCGTCACATGCATTTTTCCCATGTCCAGATGCAGAAAATAACCACTGGGCTTGTGGGCAATCGTCCTTTGCAAATTGGTGAAGCTGGTAGCGATTCTTGAAATGACTGGCGGCGCCGTCACTTACGTACGTCACGTACGAGTATACTGCAACGTTGTCTTCAACCCACTCCTTCACTTTTTCTAGAGCCAAGCAAGCGTGAGCGGCGTCGTGACACAGGTCCTCACTGATGATGGCAAAGCTGTTTGTAGATTTTCTTGTCGTCACTACACATGTAAATATCGAAACTTGTTTTTTTTTCCAGTGATATGCTTGCACTTCGTCAGGAAGCACGATGGTCCAGTTTTCAGCAAAGTCAAAATGCAAGACAATGCTCCCGCGTTGCATGCACTGTTTTTCATCGTAGATCGCTTTACCTTGCGTTTGCCGGATATGGTTGTGAAGTACCCAACTTCCAACCGTCACTTGGATGACTTTTAGGAAAGTCTCAGGTTCCAAAGTTTTTTTCACAAGGTCGCCGGACTCCCATGTTGCAAGCACAATCTCTTCATCCTCCGGGATATCAAGTTCCTGGAGTGTAAGAAACTGGCCTTTTGGGCAGTGATCACAGTCTCCTTGACGGCACAGTTCTGTTGCTGGGTCGCACAGAAATGCCGAGTTCATTTCACCAGTGTTGAATGTTGAGCCTGTAACGTTCTCTAGAGCGGCAATACAAAGATAATAATTGGCGCAGCGCACACAAACGCACACTTCCTGGTGTGGAATACATTGGACCCATCTAGGGCGCAACAAATAAAATTTCGTTAGCCCAACGCCGGAATCGGGATGCTTGTCTTTGTATATACGGAAGGCCTCTCGTATTGAGCGTGTTATGAAGCGCTTTGGCACGAACGTTTTCTCTCCGTTGAGCATGACAGAGATGACGTCCTTCTGGTTGGGACTTTGACGCGAACATTGTAGCTCGTCTTTCGTGAAGTACTCTAGGGCAGCAGACAGGTTCTCAGGGCTCACCTTGCACCTCGTGTAAGGATCCTTCTCATACCACACGCCATGCTTTTCCTTGAGTTTTCGGGATTTACTGATGAGGTACATTGAGGCCTGTGGAATCATCTTTTGAACCTCATTCTTCGTCAGTGTTGACGGCAGGAGTGTAAGCAGTTGACAACGTTCCCGGAGAGAGGTGGCGGTTTCAAAGGCCTGCCGAAAGTTGTCCACCCACTCAGTGCATGTGGAGCATGTTGGTTCGGACGACCCCGATGGTGCGTCCCTGTCGTACGCAATACGTAGCCTTGAGCGTATATTCTTGACAGCAACCTGCTCCAGTTCTGTCTGCTTTCTCTTGACATAGGCAGGCCTGTCCCGACTTCTTACGACGCTCGGTTGTCTCAGCGGCGACACATCTGTAGGTAGTATGCTGCGATTTAGATCTTCAATTGCTTCTTCAGCTGGCGCAAATATGTCAGGGCACTGCTCTGAGCTTCGCATCGAGATCTCCTTAGTGATGTGCATGAAGCAATGGTAGCACAGGTAGTCCGTCGCACTCACTTTGGTGGAACAGTCAGGCGGAAGAATTTGCTTCAACGAGTTTAGGTCCAACTCGCCAACACTTCGAAAATTCCGCTGCTTTGGTATAGTCTTTTTGTGTTTGCAAAAGTAATCTGCACAAATCACTCGTTCGGAGCTCCAGGACGTCTTCATAATGTATACATAAATAATAGAAATTAAACCCCAACTGATGGCATATAATTGCCAAGTGAAAGAACTACTGGGTGCACAAGTGACAAGTCCGAGGCTGAGGAGCTCACTCACTGCAAACGTACATTTGAAAAGAGAGGTCACAACTGAGGCTGTCGGCAAAGCTTGATCCACGTCAAAGGAAGAAAGAGGGAAAGTCTCCAGACAAAAAATTGTGGTCAGCGGCCTTCGAAAAAGACTTTCCGGAATCGCACTGTCGTCCCTCCACGCGCTGATATGAAAGCACCCGAGCTTCTACCACGTGGTTCATGACACAGCCTGAGCCATGTCGGCGACCGGTTCGGGAGGGGTTGGCGGTGGGGTTACGTTGATGGTCACTCGGATTAGCCCTTGCTGTACTGAGCTACCGCCTGCAGTGCCTTATCGCCGGCTGGTGTCAACAACGAGAACACACACACCCTGTCTACACCAAAACTACAAGCGTTCACCGCACACGCGTCGCCGCCGCTTTTAAGCTTTTGTGAAATTGCTTTCTTTTGCCGCGGAGAACCGCCTTATCTTAACTACGCGCCTGAAATCCTTCCAGGCGGGCGTACACAATATCAAGCGTTTCGAGAAATGCCCGTGGAGTAGAACTATGGGAAAATTCGGAGCCCGCGATGTCGATATCGTCGCCGTTGTGTTAGTACGCCGTCGCGTACTGCAGTCCCCCGTTGGGGGAGGGGGGGGGGGTGCGGTCTTACTACGATAACATGGCGACAGCGTTTACACTCTATGTATTTACGCGAGGCTCAAGTATTTGGGGATAATGCTGCCGGTTGGTGTGCCCCTTTGTGCCTGATATTATCGCCCGTGACGCCAGCGAGTGAGGTGGCGACAGGCATGACTGCTCAGTAAACAGGCGTCGGCGGCCATGTTTTGCTGGTTGAAGCGAACACCCTTGTCCTTGACAGCGAGCGGGGAAATGCGAAAAAAAGATTGTATCGGCCGTTTTGCCAGAACTAGCGACGAGTGTCGTCTGCGGTTTCCGGCAACTATTTTGCCATAATCGTGAGCTTAGCGAGGAAATGATTTTTGCTAGCCACAGAACACTACCACGCAGAAAGGGAATGCTTGAACATGTTTTTGTTCTGGATATATATCAGGGATATATATTAGAGAGAGAGAGAGGGAGAGAGAGAGATGAAGGTAGAGCGGAAGAGGGAATAGCATATAGTGTCGCAGGGGAATAAAGTAAACAAAGTTACTAGTGGCCGATGGCTGCATGATCTTTTCTCGGATCACTAGTCCGTAATATGATACCTCTTTGTACACAGTAGTTTCTCCTTAATTTAAGTGTGTGAACGATTTCTTTAGTTATCATTGGCCTCATCTGAATAAAAATATATAAAAGATGTGTGTTGGTTTCATGAAACTGGAACTCAGAGTCAGTTCTTGTATAAAACACTGCTAAGTGTAGGCTTTGAAAAAGGACCCTACTTTGGGGAGTTGTATCTTCTTTCTCAATAAAATGATGCAACATGTTTTTAATTGAAATGAATGCCGAAATAGAGTATAACAGGTTATCTAAATTTAAAAAAAAAATCGAGGGTGGTGTTTTTTTTTATTCGCATCGGAATTTTTCTTTGTTTGATTTTTTTTCCATGTTTGACTAAATATATCCTAACTATTGTATCACACAGATACCTTAGTTATTTTTTAAATATTAGCTATATATTAGTAGAATAATATCTGCAAACTACATCATAATGATTCAATTATTTCATGAGATACAGACCTCCAAAGTTTGCCATTTGTCGTTCGAGCAGGCATGTTTGTCAATTTTTAGAAAAATAAATAAATTTTAAATAAATATGATTACTTTATATTACAAGCAAACTATACCCATAGTTTGCGCCTAAAACGTATTAGAGTTCTCCTAATGTTATCGCTTTAGTTATTCACTCTCAAACGGGCCCCCTCCATCAGTGCGCGTTAATGCAACTGTCCACCACCTCATGCCTTACGATTTTTCCTGTCCCCAAGTATTTTTTCTAGTCAAAACTAAGTTTGGATTCGTTCATACCAGACACTAGACAATAACATATAAAAACATCAGTTGATTTGAAAATGTCGACTAGCCATCCTTTGGTCGATCTTATCTGAAATCACCCTGCTCTATCTTCTTCACAGCACGCTGTGTATATGTACCAGCCACACTTTGTTGCCTGAGATAAGGACCTATATTCGAGGAGAGACATCTCCTATCAACACTTGTTTTATAACACGCCGACTTTATCTCACGCCGACTTTATCACAGTGAAAGTCGGCGTATGTTATAACTTATAGTGAAAACATCCACAGTCAGCAATTCTTTCCATGGGTTATTCCGATCTGATTGATAAAACAACACACACACTCAAATATCTAATTACTGGCCGAGATAATTCTTCCACGGGTTTGTGCAGTAATTATGTACAGTCACACTCTCCGGAAATAGCTATTATCTGCGTCTTTATAAATTGCATCACTCAACATTCAGGTAAGTTCTTTCGGACTAAGAAGATGACCCTTTCAAGAATTTGCGCTTATAAATTCCGGACTGCAGAACATTAATAGCGCTAAAACGTTTATTTTCCACCTTAAGGTGCTCCTCTGAATCCTACGAGACGCACTGCTCACACACAAACACACACACGCGCACACATACTGATACTCCCCCCCTGCGGCATCCACCATTTTTACAAGTTGATGCTGAAACAGCATTCCGAGTACCGCAACCGCGTCCATACCACCAGCAATAGTTCGGCAGAAGTCATTAGTTCAAGCGCGGAGGAAACCTTGACTGATGGTAGCCTCTTTAAATTTTTTTTACCCTATTTCTTTGAGGCAAAACGCGCGGCGACTGACTTTCTATTTTCAAATCTGTTGCTGTTTCCTCACCGATTTTTCAGTATTTCAGATGGCTCTGAAGGAGATGCCTTTGTGCAAAGTGAAACGACAATAAAACATAATAAGGGCGCGAATTAAAACAGAAACAAAAATAACCAAGAAATAAGTGACGGCTGGTCACTTAGTTCTTGGCACGGGCTCGGATGTCTGTCCCGGTGTGTAATTAGTGCTGACTGTCGGGTCACTGTCGGTAAGTCTGGTCGCGCAAGAAGAGCATCATGCCCAAGCAGGCTCAACGACGTGTTTGAGTGGTTGGTTCCAAAGCACCTTCCCTCGGCCCCCCTTTCCCTCCCCTTCCCAGTTATTTAAAAAGAACCGAATACGGTGTTTTGATTTACACATTTGTCGGGATGTGTGTGTCGTTGACAAGAGGAGGAGGAGGAGTGTTCTTTTTCTTCCCAATCACAGCGGGAAGAAAAGGGCAACGGGTGGCGACTAGATGGCTGCCAGTTGTTTCAGGAAATTACCACCCTGGTGTTTCGGCATGGGTGTGGTGCCCGTTTAAAAAAACCCTTTGGTGTTGTTTCTAACGCGGAGACCGTCTGTTGGCGCATAACGCGGAACAAGGGCTGTGATTGTTCGGAGGTATGCGGGGAGTCTCGCGTTTCTGGAGCCGTTGTAAGCAGTTTTGGGTTACTTTTCAGTAACGGGAAAGGAGGGGGGGGGGGGGGGGGGAAGAGGGGATTGAGATTGATGGCAATGTGCGAGGATGCTAAAAGAAAAAAAAAAATAAGCGCTTTAAAGACAGGGACATAGAGCAAGACGTTACCGAGCACTGCTTTCAAGTGGATTATTTATTGAAAATCACAAATTATTTGTACAGATCATTGAAGCTCCCGGCACAGAAAGGTGAACTCCTTATCAGACATGTGCAGTGACTGTGTACGTACGCAGAGTGCCTCTCCCTCTAACGGGGGAAATGCAGTTTTATATTTGTAACAGCACTTTCAGGAAAAAAAAAAACCCTGTTTGCTGAAAATATCAGATGAAGTAAAAAAAAAAAAAAAAGACGGTAATATATCATTTCCGTTTGCACATTCTAATCTGGAAAAATGAAAATTGCACTGTATTTGCTGATGGTCTCCGTTGACAAGTACTACAAGCACGAAATAAGCGACAGCTTCAGCGACCAAGCGAGCCGCCTGCAATCCGCAGAATATTTGGAGTTTTTTCAAAGAGGTCGCGGAGTTCCTCATGTCGAAGCTTAAAAAGAAAGGGGAAGGAGAGACTGCTTCTTTGAGAAAGAACCCCAAACTACCCCAAACCGGTGATCATAGCATACATGATGTCCCAAAAATACTTTTACAATTTTGATGACAAATATCTTAGAAAGAAAAAGAGATAGAAAGATGTGGAGAGCAATAGAGTACAAAAAAAAATGGATTTTTATTGTTGTCATTTAACAAAGTTGAATGTGTCTTCCATCAGTAGCACGCAGGAAATCAAGTCAATACTCCACTTCCGCCCAGGTCCGGCTCAGGTTTTCCGCATCAACCAGAGCGATCGCAGCGCTTATCCGAGCATAAAGGTGCTACCGGTGGTTTAAGCAATATTTAGGTATTAGTTAACATTTTACTGGACCCCACACCTTTCTAACTTTTTTTTTTTTTCAAGATATTAGTCATCAAAGTTGTAAATTTCTTTTTGGGACACACTGCATGTCCTTCGGCTTTCGCATAACCTAAAAAGAGCTGCCGCACACTTTGAGGTGCCCGTCCTTTTTTTCTACCCCATCAAAGCTGTCCGGTCACCACGCAAGAATCAAAACAAAAATAGAAACCAAAAAGCATACGTAAAGAAACACGCCAATCAGTTCATTGATTGTGCTACGTCAATGGTTCATGAAATCCCAATGACATGCGGCAAGGTATTCATGGGAGGAGGCGTGGAGGTGTTTCTATGATAGGGCACGCGAGAATACCTTGTCTATCAGGGACGCCCCCAGGTTATGTGGCCATACGCTGCGACAGATACCCACGTTCTCCTAATCTGCAAGAAAGAAAAATACGAAACTTCGTATTTTTCCAGACGCAGCCGGCGCTACTATAGCTGGTAGAAACAGTCAGGCAGCGTCATCCATCGTCATGTTTCTGTACGTGTTCTATCATCGCTGACCCAGTCATAAGAAAAGGCCTAGCGTATAACATAATGGCGAAGGGGGAGGCAAACTGCGTAAGTGCACCGTCACTTACGCAGTACACTCTCAAGAAAAAAAGGTGTAAAAGGGTGTATCGTTACACCCTTTGTCCCATATAATACACCCCAAAACTTCAATTCGACGTACAGCGCCCTACAGTCGAACAGACGGCCCGAAATGTTACGAGGGGCTTGATAGCCGTGTGATACTTCTTATTAAAATAGCTAATATACGTGTGACTGACTACAAAAAAAGAAAAAATAAATTGGGGTTTTCTTGGCTCTACTGTAAAAACTCGGTGTTTTCTTTCTGTTGTCTTTGATACGCACTTTAGCTATTTAAAAAAAAAAAAAAGTTATATCGCACCGTTTTTAAGCCCCACGTCAAATTTGGGGCCGTCTGTTCGACTATAGGGCTCTGTATACGTCGAAATGAAGTTTTGGGGTGTATTATATGGGACAAGGGGTGTACCGATACACCCTTTTACACCTTTTTTTTTTTTTTTTTTTAGAGTGTATCTGACAAGGAGTTCACCTTCCTGTGACGGAAGCAGGAAGATGTGTACAAAGAAATGTGTGCACTCAATATACAACCCGTCGTATACGACTAGTTAGTTGTTCGTTTCGTCGTGTTTGTGTCTGGCGCTTAAAGGCCCGTTCACACTCTTGCAACCGAGTACGACCGAGAGAAACAAGACCGGTTTTTAATCCTCTTACGAGGTCTTAGGACCAGTTCCGCTGCAGCGCGTCCGGTCCTAAGACGTCGCAAGAGGTTTAAAACAGGTTTTGTCTCTCTCTCTCTGTCTTACTCGGTTGCAAGAGTGTGAAGAAGCCTTAAGTCTTGTATGCGTTTTACTTGAGCGCGCGCAAAATTTACTAAAATTCGCAGTAACCTGATGTATCGGACAAATGTAGCAAATCACACGCAACAAGTTCACTCTAACTCCCCCGTCCTTACTTCGGCTCGTGGCGTTGGTGCTAAAATACTGTCAGCGCATCCGGCCAGTGTTTCTCGGGCACTTTTCGCGGCGCCGTTGATAATGAGACTATTAAGAGAGCCGCTTCAGACAATGGACTTGGGACAGGAGGACAGGAGTCTGCGTTCCCATGACCTCTCTTCCTCTGCGTCGGCGTGTGGTGGTGGTGTGGTAGCAACGTCAGACCCGCACTGCCAACGCCGGCAAACATTCGGGCTGCGACACAAATAGCCCAAAAGCGACACATAACCAACGTACGCACACACCGTATACTCACGAGGAGAATTGGAGAATGGGGACGAGGGTGAAAGTATCAGAGTCTCCCGTGATCTCTGTGTTGTGTCGGCGTTCGTGGGAATCGAGAGCTAACTTTTCGAGAGGACGAGAGAAGGAAGAAAAACACCTGTTTCCCTTTCTTTGTTATCGTTTGGGTTATAGATTCTTTTTGTTTTCTTGTTATTGATGTTCGCGTGACGATTTTAAAGATTTTGGGAGCACCTGCTCGGGTGTCTGTTAGTGCGCCGTGTACTTGTAACTGGACTGGTCTCCGAACAAACGTAGTCTCAGAACTCAACGGTTGGCGACTTTTTTTTCTTTTTTGCAACATTGTCTTGTTGTTTGATAGTCCCATAGATTAGCGGCGGTCGTGTGCTAATTTCTGAACTTGTCTTCGAGAAAAGAAGAGTCTTGTTTCGGGCATGGTTTTGTATCGTGAGGCCCCCATCTTGTTCGCGTGAGTTGACAAAACGCTGATTGGGACTTCGAAGATTTACGACAACGCCGGAGTCATCATTCACCTTCCCAGTTGTCGTGGCGGTCACAGCGTCGGTAAAGCGGCTATGAACACCTCGTTTTTTTCGAAGTGAAGTTTCAAGACACACGACAAGGTCATTAATATCCAAGGGCAAATAAACACAGAAATATTGTGATATCATATCATTGCAATTCTAAGCGTCCTACAGACCCTATGTTTCTACTAATTACGTTAAAATAACAAAAAAAGCAAGAACAAACGTTATACTTTAAACTTTGATAGCCGCCATGAAAAATTAGGTAAGATAGGAATGGATCAATGCAGGTGTTGTTCTTCGGCAAATATGAAAACAACTTTGAGAATGGTGTAACACTTAGAAACAGCCACATTCATTTCAAGTATAGTATATCTTGTGACGATTTCAAGGTATCTTTCCTACCAAGCCATTTATTTTTCGGCTTAAACTCCGCGGCTAAAAAGAAAGTTCCTACTTCCTCTCCCGACCAGTCTTTCTTAGGCTTGCCTACGCTGGAGAGTTCACGACTAAGCTGCTATAAATAAGAGCTGTCCTTTTTAACAGAACTCAATTCAAGAGAAAAATATTCAGCGGGTGAGCATGAATGACTTTAAGACAGACATATGTTGTTTGATTTTCCTACTGCCGACGGCCGGACAACGCGCCAAGGTGTCTAGACCGTGACGGAAAAGCGACACAAAAAAAGTCTCAAGAGTTTTTTGTAGCAGAATATTCTCAACCCGACGATTCCCATGAGGACATAGGCCTTTGCCACTGAAATTAAGCGACGTTTAGAAAACAATGGGTTCTCACGGTCATGCAAGGCGGGCGTCCGTGCCTGTTCCCTCCGTCTGGGGGCCAGCAGCTGGTGACACAAAGCAAGGTCACGTGGACGCCAGAAACGGGGCAAGACATCCGCGCGTTGTTTAAAAAACGCCGACGGAAGGAATCCGCGTTTAGAAGACGTGCTGCCACCAGAGCCGCGGGTATTCCTCCGGGGACATGCAGTGAAGACGTGTAACACCTGTGGCTCCTGGAACACCTGTCTGTCGCTGGGGGGAACGGACTCCGGCCGTTTTCCTGGAGCGGGAAGGTGCCGTGGGAAAATGCCGAGCGACGTTGGCGTAGTTTTAAATCCTTTTAGTGGGTGTTGTTGTTGCTGTTTTCTTTCAGTGAAGGTGGTTAATAAGCGAGGAGAGGAGGGGGGCTCGAGAAATTTGATAATCTGGTCTGTGTGAGTTGATCTAGTTACATGCCCACCATCTTCTTCACCTTTAGAAACTCCATTTGAAATATAGTTTTGGTGTATTCGATGTGTTAACGTGAGCGGGGTTCTCTAGAGTGAGCACTTACAAGCAGTTCCAATGACGCGCCTCTGTTTTATTGGGTTATCGTAGCCAATATATTAGTCAGTAACAGTGGAATCAGGCTGCAGCGGATTTATTCCGGAAGCCTGGTAGCATCATTGGTGTAATAAATTTTGTACATTTCGGGTGAGCATGACATAAGCACATCGAACATCGCGTTGGGGGTCTCGTGGCAAGCGTGATGTTAGATCCAAACATAATTCAGCATTTTGAAGTCTGCCGAGCTCTCTTTGGAGATTGCAGTAGTAGTCGGAAGGTTGACTTTCGGAGTTCTCTGCAGAATGGCAGCCATTTAGGGACGTTTTATAATACAAACAAATCCATCAAAATCTTTAAAAATTCAGAGCGGTCATTCCATGCTTATTTTTTGACTCCTGACTACAATTAGCCGCGGCAGCTGCGGTACATCACATTCATCACCGCCTACGAGAGGCGTGTGGGCGCATGTAATGGTCGACCAACTGCACTAATCAAGCACTCAAAAGGCGAACGACAGGGAACCAGTCGCCCGAGTATATGTATAGTTATTGATCTAGCTTCTCTTGCCGGTATTTACCCGACGCTTAGCGCATCGACGACGGTTTACAGCCATAGGCGCGGCTGCCCCAGTGCCGTACTTTTAGGACGACTATCATCTACTTAGCATTCCGGCTGTTTTCTTGACATCCAGCCTTGGAAGCAGTTTGATCCATCAGTCACTGCCGCTTAAAAAACAACTCCGAACCACTTATGCTGCCAAGAGCCTGTCAATCTTGCCATTGATAGCGCTGCTCCTTTGTGGAACGTGACGTCCTTATTAGCGTTCAGTGTAGGATTCCTCCAGTTATTTGAAGTTCCTTGATGATCAGCTGAATGGGGTGAGTGCCAGCACATCGCTTAGCGCCGATCGCAACAACATAGCTCTTGTTTGCGCAGGGCACGGGGAGGGACATAGCGAATTTAGTCGTGACACGATGGTTCTGCGAGACTACGGCTGACTGATCGTGGTGTTAATTGGACGTGCCTACTGACGTGCCCGTGTGAGATCGTTGCGTTTTTTGTTGACTCGACAAACGTCGCGCGAATTCCTGGATTGTAAACGGCTTGAAGTGTCTTTAAAATTTAGAATGGCGGCTTCTTGAGGTGTGCGTGCCCGAGCCACAGAGTGTGATTTTTATTTTTATTTCTTCAAACTTTTCGTACATAACAAAATCCTTAAAAGCCCCGAAAAGAAAAAAAAATATTTTAACAATCTGGTTGGGACACGCGTGTCAAAAAATTAATTTTACGCGAAAAAAACCAAGCTTTTAGAGCAATATTGACGGCGCGAGACGCGATTGAGTCGGAAGTCACCTCCTTTCCACTTATTTTCTCTCTCGGCATTTCGGGCGCGTGGAGGAGAGGTGAATCGGCTTCGCCTTCACGTTGAGGTGAAAAGAGGGAATTACCGTCTCGTTGAGCGATTGACCATTCCGTGACGTCATAGACTTTGCCCGCAGAATTTCGAATAAATCTCTCGCCATCAATACTGCTCTAAAAAAACTTTTTTTTTTCCTGTAAAGTTTATTTCTTGACAAAAAAACAGAACAAAAAAAAAACAGTTTCTTTTCCTTTTCAGGGGCCTTTGAAAAAAATTACAACCTGTTGTTTTTTTTTTTGTTTTTTTTTTTTTTAATGAAGCATGGGTTTGACATGCTAGAAACGTCTCAGCTAACGCTGGCTGAAAGAAAGCCTGTCAAGCGTGGGGCGCTCGAGCACTTGAGACTCGACTTCACCTACCACTACGCTCATGCGCTATACTCCATTGCACCTTATATTGTACCGCAGCGAAGGTAGAAGCGCGGGCTCATAGCGTTGGCAGCTGCCCTTGGTGCACGAGAGCTTGTGCCGCCGAGATGTGCCATAGAGCAAGGAGCTCGCGCTTGTAGCCTTTCCTACGGTACGACACGAGGTGAAACAGAGTATAGTCTTTGCGATGCTTTCTTTCGCACATTTTCAGCTGAGAATTTATGTCTAGCAAGCCGGCCCTGATTCTAATAGACCGACCTCACCATCTGTAGTTTCGTTACACCGCCGCTAGCGGCATAAATCATGAGAACTGCAGTCTTTCTCCACGCTCGTGAAACCCGCTGGAGCTCTGCGCGAGCCGAGCACGAGACGGCACGATCCATCTCACCTGCTCCCTGTGAACTACAGTTGTGGCGGTGTCACACATGCGCAGAAAGCTTAGCGAGATTGGTCTATTCTGAGCAGGCACGTAGGCAGGAGGGAAGCCCATGGGGCCCAGCCCCCCCCCCCCCCCCCCCCCCCACCCCGAAATCTTCCATTTTGCATGGGTCCTCCTCTCCCCCCTCCCCCTCATACAGCATTTTGTCATGAGTGGGCCTTCCCTGAAACAAAATCCTGGCTACATGCCTGATTCTGAGTCTAGTATGCCTTCTATAACATCACATCAACTGCGATCAAGACGAGGGACGTACTTGGGCACAAGAGCGCGGATATTGCTTTCATGCTCGGACGCATCAAATCAATCACTGCAGTAGAATGCGGTCGTGAACTGCACCGTCTAAAGTGGTAAAAATACGATGTTTATTTATTTTTTTTTTTCACTTACTAAATACTGAGAAGGCGGCCATGTTTCTTTCGTGCAAACCCCGTGTGCTGTGTATCACTTCCTTTTTTTTTTTAATTATTTCACCACTAGGAATGACGTTCGCTGTTGGTAGTTAAAGATGTGGTTGGCCTAGTAGGGCGTAGGGTGTTCGTCGTCAATGTTGCCAAATCCTGGAAAAAAAATTGCCCGCCGCCGATGGGAACTGAACCTGGGCCCGCTGAATCCGAAACAGAGGAGTCACGGTGGAGATACGACACAGCGTTCACAACCCTCTTGGTACTTGGGTTTTTGTAGCACCCGATGCCCACTGCCCATCTCGAAGTAAACAAAAACAATCGTCGATAAAATAATGCCGTCGCATCATTGCCAATGCCAAGACCTTCTGTCGGCAGAGGCGCTTTCACGCGCTCCGGTACAAGTAGAAAAAAAAAAAAAAGCGTTCGGAACAAAATGGTCAGATACCTGTTTTGTTCCTAAGGCCTTCTTTCGCGCATCCGACGGGGTGCGTGCCAACGACTTCGCCGTGACGTGTCGCAGCTATGGCTGTGATTCTACTGTAGATTAAGATGGGACTGCTTTTTTTTTTTAGCATGCTCCAAAGAAAAAGTAAAATACATCGATCGAGTAATCTCTGTATCTTTAGCTTGTTAAGAAACCTGCTTTCCTAATGATAACTTCTCCGAATAACATGAGTTGACGCCCTAACCGCTGTCGATGAGCGAAGCACGAATACGCTCTCATTGTTTATGACCGCCACTCGCACGTTCCCACGACGCTGGGCAGGTGCTGCTCTTCATCGGGAGGCTTCTGTTGTCGACGTGGTCCTCACACCGACCACGCTGAAGACGCTCTGCCGCCGTCACCCCTTTCGCTCTGACGCAGTGTCAACGGCGAGAGGACGTGGCCTCGACGAGGTCATCTTCTTTTCCGAAGCGTGGGAACGTTCGGCTAATCGCGGTAGCCCTGGCGTCGATTATCGGTCAGTCAAACAGCGCCGATGCCGATGTCGAGACGAAGCAGGTGTTGCCTCGATGGCCTACTGTGGGATGCGGAGGAGCCACCTCTAGAAGGACAGACGTTATGGCGCGGGATACCATACCGCTTATGCAGCAGTATACATGGGGCGTGATATCTTCCAGTCGTGGTACCCTTGTAAAGACTTCTAAGTCGCTGATTTCAGTTGTGAGATCTGGTTTAAAAGCTGGGATGCGGAGGCAGTTAATGAATGTGGAAGGCGCCACTTTGGTGAGTTTATTTTAGTTTGCGTCACTCATCTCATACTATTTTTCCTATAAGCGCAAGTGAGCTCGGTAGTCACGTTACGGCCTGAAGAACGGCGTAGAACAAACTTGAAAATAAGAAACAGTAGATAATCTCACCAAACGTTAGAAGGGTGAGCACTAAATGCTCTGGTGTCAAAACCTCGCTATTTACACTCACACAGCCGGAATGGACGGAGTAGGCCGCTAAGGAAAATTTTTGACAAAATTAATCTTGCTCAGAGCGCACAGCAAGATATACTTGATCGAAGTATGCATATGCCAAGGCAGAATTCCGATGAAAAATATAAGGATTAATATGACAAGCTCTGTATAAATTTGTAAGGGTCCCTAAAGTCCAAATAGATAAAACCTAGTTCTCAACACCCCTAATTTTCCATCAACCGAAATTACGTACAGCTACAGACAGATTGTGCAGGAAATTGTAAAAATTGAAAAAAGTTGATATTGAATATGTTTATATGCAATTAAATATTACAACATTGCTATGAGGCAACATCGCTGCGATCAAAAAATAATTGTAGTGTGTGTATGTTTGTACAGCCTCAACTTAATCTGCCTCAACTGGCGAGTTGTCTCTCAGCCGTAGATGGTCAATTTAGCCAGCGCAGTACGACTGCTAGCCTGGGGTCTTAACGTGCAACACGCAACAGTGGTACACGACCGCACGCCGGTATGACGCTCATCCATATCAAGACGGGCAAGAGTGGGGATTGAACCCAGAATTCCTGGGTTCTGCAGCGCGAGCCTTCACTCCACGTGCTCCGAGCTGGTGTGCGCCAGTCCGCTCTGCCACCGATTTCCCTTCATTCCGATCAAGGCAGTGTTTATACGGTTGAGACTCTAACAAAATTATTATTGTTTTACAGTGACATGTGTTAAACGCGCTTCGTATACAACTAACTATACACGCCAGGTACTTTGGTAATACCCCCGCTCCCCCCCCCCCCCCCCCCCCCCCCTTCCCGGCCCACACCCGCTTCCGAAAGGTACGTCCCCACCTACTCTCACCTCATTTACAGCGTTCCGGTCGCAAACGCCTCATTTATAGTGTTCCGGTTGCAAACGGCCACTCAAGTTCCCCATCCAAAGTGCGCGGCACCTACACGTGTCCCACCTACGTTCTCGCACTCATCCGCGCATTAAGCCCTCCCCGAACCTTAAAACACAACGAACCCTGCAGCAGTTGCCCCGTCTCGCGTACGAGATGTGCACCACGATGCTCTCGACGAAGCCAACCAGCATTACCATAAGATCAAAAGCAAGGAAGGGAGTGGCAGCTTTTAGCTCCAGAAGCCACAGACAAGGCTGTAACTATACTCGAACACCGTGCACCCTATCCATAATGCGGAGGTAGCCATTCGCTCCAACGTCTTCTGCCCGAGGGGAAGAAGCAGAAGTCGTCCAAGACGCCGGGGAGCCAGCTCAAGACCAGACGGGTGCGAAGCACTCGGGGCGGTCGCAAGGCCCACGCCTCAAGGAACAGCTACAACAAGAAGAAGGAGATACTTTCGGCAGCCAAGATTTAGCGTAGGTAGCGACAGCAGCAGCAGTCTCAAAACAGGCACAGCGTTCGTTCACGTGGGGCAAGAGGACCCCTGTGTCCTCCGTTTGACCCCAGCGTAGACCGCGGCGTGGGTTATATACGCGCCAGGTGTGTACACACGTGGGTTTTTTAGAATGCGCTGTGTCATTCTCCCGCCTCGACCCGACGAAGCGGCGGTGGGATGGATCCTGTGGGTGAAATATTGGGATCCGTCGGTCCAATTATGAGGAGTTTGAAATGAAAGAGCCAACAACAGGTGCGTTTTGGGATTGTCTGCGCCTGCATACCTGCCTTCTACCCGGTCCATCTTCATAACGTGGAGCGAAACGGACTTTGCAGACGACCGACGGCAGCAACCCACACCGATATTTGGGGCCGAGCCTCCGCAGGCCCACTCTTGTGCCTCATCACACGCTGTCTCTCTCTCCCTTTCGTTCTCTACTATCGTATGTATATAGTTCTTGTCGGTTACTCTAGGTGTTATGGTATGTTGTTGGTGATACGGTGATAGGGGAGAGCGCGTTTGGCCGATGCCGCCACCGATATGCACTTCCAGAACAACACCCACGTTAGCACCGCCCTAATGGCTCACCCACCGGTGTTCGTTTTTGAAAAAAATAAATGGAAGTGACAAGCGCGGAGGGGGGCTGGGCCGCCGAATTTGGGGCTCAGTCGACCGGACGCCTCGCGATCTGATGATAAAGTCGGGAACGAAACGCCTCCGGTTGTTTGCTGGGGGGACGCGAGCGGTCAAGCACCTCGCCTGGTCAGAAGGTGGGCAGCGTGGGTGCATGCTAGCGACGGGAGCGTCTCGGCAGGTGCTCGGATTTGGGATGATCGTAGTAGAGCTGGCTGTTGTGAAAAACCGACGAGGCTTTGTTTTGTTTCATTTTTGTTTTATCGGTGTGGGTGAGTGGGACGTGTGCAGGAAAGAGCTGTCAACGCTTATCCCGTAGACTGAAAAGTGCGGACGCCTGAACCATGAGTTATGAGGAACGCCGAATCTAGTTTGACTCAAATGAAATGTGTGGTTTCGGTCGTAGCCTAGAAGACCGAAGAAGGCATATGGATAGATATATTTTTATTGCTTTGCGTACATTAGTTTCAGAAAAAAAAAATTAATATTCGTGTTGCAATTATAAACGACCGTTTTAATAACTGTGATTGCAAGAGAGAAAAAAAGCCTGTATACTATAATAGGTTATTAATTGAAAGTATTTGGAGCATATGTTCATAAAAAATAATAATGTAAAAACAAGGTAAAAGTATTCGTACTTTCGCTCAACTATACAGCTCCACTCACGTCCGCCATTCTACCATGCGGAAATACAGACATCCGATCCAAGATAACATCCGTTTTGATCGACACACTATGTGTAAAAATATCCAGGCCGTTTTACCGTTCATAATAACGAGGCATCTAGAGAAAATAGACACCTTTTGTTTGAAGGCGAAACAGGGTGCAAGGCACGGAAAGTGCACATTCTAGCAATTATATAATACATAAACAAGCTTATCTCGCGCCTTGACGATGCACTTTTGACACCATCTGATTGGCTCCATCACTAATCGTTGCATCGAATATGGACTCAGAAATATCTCAGTTGACCAATCATCCAATCGTGTTGACCAATCATTCAATTATCTATAATGTGCGTTTCCATTTTTTGTTGTTTCTATTGAATACGGAGGCGAAAAGAAACGCAGATTATACCCGGAGCTGTTTTATCTCATGTGCGTCCTTGGGCATAGACGGATAAAAAGCCTCATAGCTTTTGGTGTACTCGACAGAAGACCTCAAACTTTCAACGTTCAAACTCTATTAGTTCTCCAAACAAAATTATATGAAGTGTCGGCTGCAATGAGTTTCGAACATTACGCGCCGCTCTGTAATTTTTTACTCTTCTAAAACAGTTCATGCGACACTACGGAACGTAGACGCGACAGGTTATGAGGCAGAGCAATGCTTAAAGGAGGTAAGTGCACAAGGGACAAAGAGGCACGAGGTCGTAAAAATAATCTCCCGGCGCAATCTTTCCTTTACGGTTATTACGGATATTATCTCCCTTTAACTGCTCTGGTCTTTGAACCTGTTTTCGAGAGCGGAGTCATAAGCCTCACTCTGTAAAGACAAAAAAAAAAAAAAGAAGAGGGAAAAAAGAGTTATGTTGTTTAACGTTTACTTCAAAAAATAGCAACTCATCCATGAACACAGGCGAGTTCCATTTTCACTGCGGTTATGTGCCGGATATCACCCAATGGTGCTAACATGCGGTTGAAGCGGCAATTGCTTTATGTGCATATATTTTAGTGGGTGTATTTATGCTTACATTTCATACAGAGAGTTTCGTTTCACGCATACATATGTATATAAAGTGTACAAGACTCTGCGCCTAGAGCAAGATTAATGCCGTTCCCAATGATCTTCATTGTGGCTTACTCATTTCGTCCTGCCAGACGTTTGCGTATGTGCGTAAATAAGATTTTGAAACCGAGGATCACCTCTTTCCGTTTTCCAATGTTATGTCTTATATTCGGGGTATTGTATTCGCCAACTCGTTCTGTGCCGTTCTTTAGGCCTTAACATCTACCAAGCTGACCTGTGCCTACTATGAAAGAACAGTCGTGGCGATCTCCCCTTTGTTCCCAGATTAGAACAAGTGACGCAAAAAAAAAAAAAATCACAGTGCGTTGCCTCCGGTTTTTATTTATTCCCTCCGAATGCCAGCTCTCATTGCGCCAAACAGATCGCACAACCGAATACCGCAGCGACTCAGAAGGCCACGCAAGGATTACCACGACTCGAAGACCTCACATCCAAGAAAGTCTGCAAGGACGATCGACATCTACCCCCATAACGCCCCTTCTCATGACCTGTTCAAACAGGACACAGCAGATAACATGCACGGCGTTTGCTGTACAATAGGTCGAGGATTTCCTCGGCTACGGTCCTCTTTGGGACGTTTTCTTGGATGCGGGGACGATCGACATCTCGCCCCATAACGACCCTTCTCAGGACCTGTTCAAACAGGACACAGCAGATAACATGCACGGCATTTGCTGTACAATAGGTCCAGGATTTCCTCGGCTACGGTCCTCTTTGGGACGTTTTCTTGGGTGCGGGGACGATCGACATCTCGCCCCATAACGCCCCTTCTCATGACCTGTTCAAACAGGACACCGCAGATAACATGCACGGCATTTGCTGTACAATAGGTCGAGGATTTCCTCGGCTACGGTCCTCTTTAGGACGTTTTCTTTGATGCGGGGGCGATCGACATCTCGCCCCATAACGCCCCTTCTCATGACCTGTTCGAACAGGACACAGCAGATAACATGCACGGATTTTGCTGTACAATAGGTCGAGGATTTCCTCGGCTACGGTCCTCTTTGGGACGTTTTTTTTTGATGCGGGGACGATCGACATCTCGCCCCATAACGACCCTTCTCGGGACCTGTTCAAACAGGACACAGCAGATAATACGTATGGCATTTGCTGCACAAGAAATGGAGGATTTCCTGAGTAACGCTCCACTTTGGGACGTTTTCTTGGATGCAGGGACGATCGACATCTCGCCTCATAACGATCCTTTTCAGGACCTGTCCAAACAGGACACAGCAGAAAACATGCACGGCATTTGCTGTATACAAGAAATGGAGGATTTCCTCGGTTATGATCCGCTTTGGGACGTATTCTCTTATGTCGGGAGCAAAGCTACCCTCCGATTCCCTCCTTGGAGAGACGTCTGGAGCGTGATCATCACGTGGTTTCGGGCAACCCCACACACGCACTGCTGGCTGTCCTCAAGGGACAGCCAGCAGAGCGTTGTGGGGTTGTTGTTGTTGTTGTCAGTCCCCACTCCCCAATCTCCCTAAAAAAGAAGAGGAGAGCTGACGCCAGCATGGAGGTGGGGAGGAAAGACGTGCCGTTTGCGTGGTTAATATCTTTAGTGAAAACAAACACGCGCGGCGCAGCTTTCACGAGTTTTTTGTTTTGTTTTTGTTTTTAAACGTGCACGCATCCTTTTTGTTTGTTTTGCTTTGCACGTTATTTGCTGTGCTCTGTTTGGACAGCTCTTAAAGTTAGCTGGGTACGGCGATGCCGTACCCGGCTAACTATATATTTTTAATACCACGGGCTTTATCGTTTACGATACGTTATTTAGTATTGCCGCGCGCAAGGCTGAGAAAGCAACGCTCGGTCGCGGTCCTCCAGAAAGCTCCCGTTTATTCATGTACCGCCCGTAACTTCTATCATTTATCCCTGCTTTTGTTTTCTAGAAAGTGCGTGTTCATTCTCGCCCCGATCACGCGACGCTCGAACCGCTTTCGCCGAATCTTCGAGATAGCGACGCACTCTAGATAAGAGGCCGCCCGCGACCTTGTCGAGTCAGTCTCGCCCCAGCGCTCGATTCTGCTGACACGCCGACTTCGACGCCCGCGACGCTCTGCTTTCTTCTGTTTCCTTCTTTATTTTTTGGCACAAGTTCGCCACATTAAACGTTTATTTATTTCTGTTTATTTCTTGTTTATTGGTCACGAATCACCACCCGTGACATTCTGGTGGAGGTGCGGGGTAACGCATGCCCCTGCCGCGTACCCCTCCGAGGTCCCGCAGTACAAGTCCGGACCCAGCCTCCCGAGGACCCGACGAAGACCAGATCGAGACCCGGTCAAGTCGCCGCATCCGAGGTCTACCCCCGGAACACGAACTTCTGCCGCCCAGGACCAAGCAGCCAACAAAGCCGACGATGGCCAACCAGCCGCCGACGCCCGCCGCTCCTGCCATCGTCTACCTGCCCGCCGCTCCCCGTATGCCGACATCTTTCCACGGCGAGATCCACGAGGATGTCGAAGACTGGATCAAGCACTACGAGCGTGTGGCGCGCCACAACGGATGGACTGCGGAGCAGTGCCTCCAGAACCTCTACTTTTCGCTGGAGGGTACTGCGAGGCATTGGTTCGAGAATCACGAGGCTTCGCTTACGTCGTGGGACATCTGTGTGGCCGAGTTGCAGCGGACGTTCGCCACCCTACACCGACGGGAGAAGGCAGAAGATCTCCTCCGAATTCGAACGCAGGGACCCGACGAAAGCGTCACAAGCTTCGTAGAAGATGTCCTCCGCCTGAGCGCCCGTGCCGACCCACGAGCCACAGACGACAAGAAGCTGCGGGTCCTCATGCGCAGGGTGAGAGACGACATCTTTGGAGGCCTCGTGCGCAACCCGCCGGGCACCGTCGAAGCCTTCGTCACCGAGGCGACAAACATCGAGCGCGCCCTCCAAGCGCGCGCTTCCCACTACCAGCGACATCCAAGTCCAAGTGTCGCTGCAACCGCGCTGCTTGGCGGCGAGAACGCTCCTGGTACGGACATCCGCGAAATTATCCGGGAGGTCGTCCGGGAGGAACTCCGCCAGTTGCTGCCAGCCGCAAGTCGTCCAGCGACACTCTCCCTTGCCGAGGCTGTGCGCGAGGAAGTACAACGGGCGCTCCAACCAGAGGTTCCCGTCACCACGGTGGCACTGGAGGAACCGACGTTGAGCTACGCTGCCATAGCCCGACGACCGCCGCAAGCTCCCCGCCAAGCCACGGCGCCACCCCGAAGAGACGTCCCAACGCCGCAGTATCCCCGACGACAGGAAGATCAGGCGCACGTTCACCCAGACCGACCTGCGCCGAGGAAGACAGACGTCTGGAGGACGGCCGACCGACGCCCGCTGTGTTACCACTGCGGGGAAGCTGACCATGTGTACCGCCGATGCCCATACCGACGACTCGGGCTGCGCGGATTCCACCCAAACGACCCGCGCCCCCGGTATGGTGAACGCCCTCGGGAGATCGACGAGTACCTGCGACGACCCCAGTCCCCCGAGCCTGCGTCCCGCCGAGAGTTCCGGTCACCATCGCCGCGACGTCCAGCTTCGCCGATGCACCGACCCCGACGTGAAAGCCTGTCGCCCCTTGCTCCTCGCCGGGGAAACTAGGCGCGGCAACCCCTGGAGGTGGAGTTGCCGAAGACGACCGACGCCAAGATCCTCCACGAACGTCGGAGGGCCCCCACTCGAACGCTACCGGAGACCGAAACGACGCTCCTGAAACGGTGTCCAACAACCTAAACGTCATCATCGACGGCCACGACGCATCGGCACTCGTGGATACCGGAGCAGACTACTCAGTTTTGAGTGGGAGGTTCTCCCGCCGCCTTCGAAAAGTCACGACGCCGTGGGATGGACCTCAAATACGAACCGCCGGTGGGCACCTCATCACACCAATCGGGCGATGCACCGCTCGCGTCGAGATCCACGGTGAGACGTGCCCTGTAAAGTTCGTCGTTCTGCAAGACTGTTCGAGGGACGTTATCCTCGGAATGGACTTCCTCTGCGAGTATGGCGCCGTCATCGACCTCGGAGCAAACCGGTTGACGCTGCGAAAGCCTGTTTCACCACCGGAGGAACCCAAAGCGACGTCATCTGCGGTCCGAGTTTTCGCCAGCCACGTGAACTTACCGCCGCGGTCGAGTGTTTTCGTACCCGTCGGGATCACCGAAGATTTCTGCGGCGAAGTTCTGCTCGAAGGAAGCCTCCAGTTGCTTCTGGGAAGAGGAATAGGCGTCGCAAGAGGAGTTGCTGAACTTCAGGATGGCCGCACTGTGGTCCTCGTCACGAACTTCCGAAACGAAGCGCAACACCTCACAAAAGGTGCAGCCGTGGGCCAGGTCGAGGAACTCCAAAACTCCGCCGCTGTCGCCGCCATTACTGACGAATTCTCGCCACCTCAGCAAGACAGTGCGTCGCCAGCGCAGCTCGACATTGACCCTAAACTCCCGGGCCCGAAACGACGACAGTTGATTAACCTTCTCGCCGAATACCGCGACTGCTTTGCCACGTCGTCGAAGGTGCGCCAAACCACCGTTGCGAAGCACCGCATCGTTACCGAGGACGACGCGCGCCCTGTGCATCGATCGCCATACAGAGTCTCCGTTAAGGAAAGGCAGGCGATCCAGGAGCAAGTTCAAGAAATGCTGAACGACGACATAATTCAACCTTCAAGCAGTCCTTGGGCCTCTCCAGTCGTACTGGTTAAAAAGAAAGACGGGACGCTTAGGTTCTGTGTAGACTACCGGCAGCTGAACACGGTGACGAAGAAAGACGTCTACCCACTCCCCCGCATCGACGACACTCTAGACCGGCTGCGCCACTCTCGATATTTCTCATCGATGGACCTGAAGAGCGGCTACTGGCAGATCGAAGTCGACGAAAGGGACCGAGAAAAGACAGCCTTCGTCACGCCGGATGGACTGTACGAGTTCAAAGTGATGCCCTTCGGACTGTGCACGGCGCCAGCAACTTTCCAACGTGTCATGGACACCGTACTGGCAGGATTGAAGTGGCAGAGCTGTCTCGTCTACCTCGACGACGTCGTCGTGTTTTCCAGCGACTTCGACGAGCACTTGCGACGACTCCGAGCAGTTCTCCAAGCCATACGGACCGCCGGACTCACCCTGAAGCCGTCAAAGTGTCGGTTCGCTTATGACGAACTGAAGTTCCTCGGCCACGTGGTTAGTAACGAAGGTGTCCGCCCAGACCCCGAGAAGACTCGTGCCGTCGCAGCATTTCCAGCTCCAAGAGACAAGAAGGCCGTCCGAAGGTTCCTTGGCCTATGTGCCTACTATCGGCGCTTCGTTCGAGATTTCGCAAGAATTTCCGCACCGCTCACACACCTCACGAAGGACGCCGAGAAGTTCGAATGGGCCGATGAACAGCAGCAGGCATTTGACGAGCTGAAGCGACGACTGCAGACTCCTCCTGTTCTTGGACATTTCGACCAGGATGCGGAAACCGAGATTCACACGGACGCAAGTAACGCAGGGCTTGGCGCGGTTTTGGTTCAAGTACAAGAAGGCACCGAGCGAGTCATCGCCTACGCAAGTCGGACATTGACCAAGGCGGAGAGAAATTACTCCACGACTGAAAAAGAATGCCTTGCGGTCGTCTGGGCAATCACGAAGTTTCGTCCGTACTTATACGGGAGCCCGTTCCGGGTAGTCACGGACCACCACTCGCTCTGCTGGCTTGCGAACCTCAAGGACCCGTCAGGACGCCTCGCGCGGTGGAGTCTCCGACTACAAGAGTTCAACATGACCGTCGTTTACAAGTCAGGCCGCAAGCACAGCGACGCCGACTGCCTGTCCAGAGCTCCCGTCGCAACACCTTCCGGCAGCAGCGACGACGATGACGACGAGTGTTTTCTGGGCGCAGTGAACATCGACGACATGGCCCGGCGTCAACGAGACGATCCTGAGCTGCGCGCACTAATAGAGCACCTGGAAGGGCGCGGGAGTACCATGCCACGTGTTTTTTCACGAGCGCTGCCGACCTTCGCCATTAGACAAGGTGTACTCTACAAAGAGAACTTCGGGAACAACAACTCGCCATGGCTGCTGGTAATCCCGACCGACCTTCGGGAGGAGATCTTTCAAGCCTGCCACGACGACCCGACGTCCGGACACCTTGGTTACAGCCGGACCCTGGCACGTATTCGTGAAAAGTATTACTGGCCCAAGCTCCCCAAAACCGTCCACCTGTACACGCGATCATGTCATGAATGCCAGCGACGAAAGAAACCTCCGACGAGGCCGGCCGGACTCTTGCAGTCAATTCCTCCGCCAACAGCACCCTTCCAGCAGATCGGAATGGATCTACTTGGCCCTTTTCCGCCGTCGACGTCGGGAAATCGCTGGATCATCGTCGCCACAGATTATCTCACGCGGTATGCCGAAACGAAAGCCCTTCCTTCCGGAACTGCTGTGGAAGTTGCCAAGTTTTTCATTGAATCCATCGTCCTCCGGCACGGCGCTCCCGAAGTCCTGATCTCAGACCGTGGATCATCATTCATGGCCCAGCTGACGCAAGAAGTCCTTCGTCTCAGCCACACCAGCCATCGCCGCACCACGGCGTACCACCCGCAGACCAACGGGCTAACGGAGAGACTCAACAAGACCATCGCCGACATGATCTCCATGTACGTCGACGTGGAGCACAAGACATGGGACGAGGTTCTGCCGTACGTCACATTTGCCTACAACACGGCCGTACAAGAGACCACCGGAGTGACACCCTTTCAGCTAGTGCATGGGCGCAAGGTAACGACAATGCTGGACGCTATGTTACCCCACGAAGTGGCTGTCGACGCAAGTGACGACGCCCAGGTGGTTGCCCAAAGGGCAGAAGAAGTCCGTCAGCTCGCCAGACTTCGGATTCAGGCTCAACAACGTGTCGACACTGGCCGCTACAACCTTCGTCGTCGGGACGTCCACTTCCAGCCCGGAGACAGGGTGTGGGTGTGGACACCGATTCGCCGCCGCGGTCTCAGCGAGAAGCTCCTGAAACGTTACTTTGGACCCTACAAAGTGCTTCGTCGACTCGGGGATCTGAACTACGAGGTGATGCCCGACGGAACACGAACATCGTCACGCCGCCCACCACGACCTGAGGTCGTCCACGTCGTGCGCCTGAAGCCGTACTACGCTCGATAGGACTGTGGACCTTTTGTGCTCCAAAAGACTCTTTAGTTTATCGTTCTTTTTTATTTTGATTTGTTTTACACTGCATCGGGGCGATGCACTTTTAAAGGGGGGAGTAATGCCGCGCGCAAGGCTGAGAAAGCAACGCTCGGTCGCGGTCCTCCAGAAAGCTCCCGTTTATTCATGTACCGCCCGTAACTTCTATCATTTATCCCTGCTTTTGTTTTCTAGAAAGTGCGTGTTCATTCTCGCCCCGATCACGCGACGCTCGAACCGCTTTCGCCGAATCTTCGAGATAGCGACGCACTCTAGATAAGAGGCCGCCCGCGACCTTGTCGAGTCAGTCTCGCCCCAGCGCTCGATTCTGCTGACACGCCGACTTCGACGCCCGCGACGCTCTGCTTTCTTCTGTTTCCTTCTTTATTTTTTGGCACAAGTTCGCCACATTAAACGTTTATTTATTTCTGTTTATTTCTTGTTTATTGGTCACGAATCACCACCCGTGACAGTATTGCGAAATTCAGAAGAATTATTGTGAAATTGGCAAATAAAAAGTATGCCAATACCAAAATTCAAATATACCCTCGCTTTTCAGTGCCGTGACGTCAGTGGCACGCAGGCTTGTCAGTCGAGCAGGCACCCTAAAAATGATCTGTGCCGAGCATTTGTATCGTGCTGTTGTGCGGCTGCTGAAGCGAGCTCCCAAAGCCTTTAACCCCATGAAACTTCTTGTAATCAGTTGGAAACAAGCCCTACAGTTCGAAGAGTGAACCCATTTCTGGCGCTAGCGTCACTTTTTTATTGTTGCGAATAAAAACTTTAAGCTTAAAAAAACATGGCAAGGACCACAATTTTAAATTCAATAACTTCACGAAAACATTTTATGTTGGCTTAACATTTGGGATACTGTATCAGCGATGTAAGTTGGTCTATTTGGCGAATTTTCAGGCAAATGGAGGACCATGAATAAAACGCCGAAGTACCCCCTTGAAGTCTTTTTCTCCAGACGGCTCAATGCGTTCTTCGCGATCACACCGTATCCCATTGAGGCAACACCTGCCTCGTCTCGACATCCTCATCGCGGCAAGCACTATAGTCCACAAATAAGCCCGCTTCATAAAAACTGGCGATTAAGATTGTTTTGTGGTGTACACCTGTAGAGAACTACCGCTGTGCCGCCATAATGCAAAGTTAGCTTGTGGTTCACGTATGTCCGTGTGTTTAAACGTGGAAGGCATTCACGTTACGGCCGACGCGGTTTCTTCCTCCCACCGCCCATGGCTCTAGTCCGGACCCCTCAAACTCAACATTTAAATCGGACGAAAGCAGTCATTACGCCGAACGATGCTGACAGCCAGACTTCATTAAAAGAAAGTAACACCTCCCAAAAATTGCTTCCTTTTTTTTTCTTGCCAGGCAATTAATATGGTGTCAGGAGGCTATCCAATAAATATTTTGCCGCAAAGACACGCATATATTTAATGAAGTAAGAAAAAAAAACCTAACTGGCTCGAAACCGAAACTGAGAAACGAGCACGGAAGCTCATGGCCGGAAGTCACGTGGCTACACCCGACCCACCATGTTTCTTTTCTTTCATTTTTTATCGTTTTTCCGGTGTACGAGAAAGCCCCGAGCTCTCTTTTGGAAAGATGGCGGGTATTAAACTCCAACCTCAGGCTCTGCGCGAGGAGCAGAGGTCGCTCTAATTTGCTCTGGCAGGAGGAGAGGAGATGGGACAGGGACAAAGGCAGCTAGCCTTTGTATCTACCCAAAATCCTTCCTATCAGAGCTCGGTGCCGTGACGTCACCACCCGTTCCCATCTCTTTTTCTCCCTCAATTTCTTACCGCACATACCGGCTTTCATCTAAAAACCGCCGTAAAGAAAAAAAACATCTTGGCTCTTAGCGAGCCTTAGTGATTTCCCTGGACTTAAACACCAACGACCGGTTCGCACTTTCCACTTTTTCCTCGCTTCCTCATCTCCCCCTTCTTCCCTGTCCACCGTTGCCTGTTTCCTCCTCCCCCATGGTGAGGAGGATCTTCTGCCTTGCAGAATCTCGAGTCCGGTCGTCGGCCTTTAAGGTACTTGCACGGGTACTTCAGATTAAGTATTTGCTGTCTCATCAAAACGTACACGTTTCCAATGTCACAGAGAGTATAACTTTTCTTCGCTGATAACCTAACATTGTATGAAGAACTATATTTTTTTTTAAAGGCGACAAGCATCCTTTGCACACGTGTCCGTCGCCCCTTTTCGAAGACTGGTGCCCAACGTGGACGTCAGGCGCGCGCGCGCGCAGGCTTGCCCGGATATCTATCCCTTGGCTCTCATCGGAGGAACGGGATGGCCGTCTGGGAGCAGTGTGCGTGTGCCCTGCAGCCGTTGCCCCGGCGACCGCCTCTCCGGCGCCGAACGGGATGCCATCGCCGGGGAGCCACAAAAAGCCCCCCCCCCCTTCCACCGGATTCCGGTACCGGACGGCCGCCGGCGACCGCCTTCCACGTTGTGGTTTTCGGAGATATCTGGTTCTTCTTCGTCTAGGAAGCCTTGGAATGCTATGCGTCGCTGGGACCGACTTCGCAGTTCGCACGGAGCAACTTTTCCCGACGTCTTGGCATCGCATGACGGCTGTGATGTCGGCGAAGCGCTGTAAGCAGCCGTTACCATGAAATTTGAAAGCGCTATTCTCTGATATTGTACAGACACGAACTTGCCCAGTAATCGCGTATGTGTGCATGCTTTGAACGCATTGTGGAATACTTATGTGAGCTTTAAAAGGCCTAACTAGCTGTAAGCGTTTAAGTTCATGGAATAAGTAGGTTTGTGTAGTAATTGAGTACGAACTTTTAAAGCATCAGGAAAATTTGTGTACTTCTAACTTGGTGACCTTTTTCGGTGTAACTATGTTCATTACAGTTACTTTACGAAACCCTATTTACATGACCATTCCTCATTGCGTGTAACTTTCACAAATCAGACACAGTCGGGAGTTTTTAGTTGATCGTTCCTCTGACCCCCGATAACGATACGAGATACTCCGTCGGCGCCTTTGCGCATGCATCGTACTAGTACCGAGTACTGTTATCTGAGGTATGGAACGATCTACTAAAACTCCAACAGATACCAAAGAACAATAAACATATATATATATTTTTTTACAATTGTGCTCCGAGCGAGGTGCTACGAATCCTCCCCTCTTTACCAGAGCTCGCGCAAAAAGAAAAACTCGGCAGAACAGAAGAAAAAAAAAAAATATATATATATATATATATATCGGCGAAACGGTGCCTTTTGCGGAGGACAACTCACAGCTGTGAGCCTGCCTGCACGCCACCCTGACAGCGGAGCGCGCCATGCGGTGGCGCCGTCTGGAGGACAACAGGCGCCAACTCGGATTCTCCCGCGCAACCTCATTGGCTGGCTAGCGCTCCTTTGATTCGATTGGTTGAGGTCTCGTACGCGGGTATAAAAGGCGCGACCTTCCGGTTTCCCAGGTTTCGCTCCACGCGCGCCGTCGAGTCCGCAGTTCGTAGCTTTTCGGTCTCGCGAAAAGCTTGGAAGAATTGATGAATAGCCTCAGGCTATCGTCATGTCGTAGCGTCCCTGACGCAAGGTGGATGGCTTTATTTTACTTTTAAAGGAATATGGTTTATCAATAACGTGACGTTTTAATAGAGTTCTTTCGAAGCTACGTATGAACTACCAGTCGTACAATTAATTACACTGTCTCATTTAACCCTTTCGCTTTCTGATCACTTACCGCTAAGCTGTCGTTGCAACGCCCGGTGCAACTGACACGGGGGGTAGCGCTTCGTGAACGGCTTGTTTCTCAGGATCCTTCAGTCGTGATGCGGAACTAATTTGTTTCAATGGGATCCTTAAATATAAATAACTGTCGTCGCCGCGCCGTCTGCCGTGCCGAGTGGTGCGGTAATTCTTCGAAATGCGCTGCGAAGTTCTCTTGGATACCGTCCGGCGAAAGGTAGGAAGCCTTGGTTCTCTACTCTTCTCTTTTCTCATTTAATTTGGACAATATTGATTATACCGGACATCAGTCATGCTAATGGTCGAGGGGGCAGTTGAACTAACCTGTCGAACAGGGTCTGACTTTGCGATAGTTCCGTGTTCAATGAATGTCCGTTTACGTTCCAGTTGTTCAGATCACTTCACATCAAAAAGTATGTCCCGTTTTGGTGTAACCCAATTATTTTTTATTATCTAACGTAGAACGCGTGTACTAACTAAACGTCACCATTGACTTACAGTTAAGCAGTGGCTTAGCCATTAGGCTTAGCCACTGCATAAGCATTCACCACCTCCTCCTCGGGCTACGCCGCTGTCACAGAGAGATGTCTATTCGATTTTATTTTTTTTAACCTTTTTCTCATCCGTGGATCTGTTTTCGGCATTAGAGACCGCGCAAAAGAACTTGAAACCCTCGGAGAAACTGTATTTTAGGCAGAATAGTTGATTAAAGGTAACCATATCAAGACCCGAACAGATAACATAACTTTAAATTTGAGACCTGTCGAATTTGTTCCTCGTTTTATTTATATTTCTTACCTCTCTGTCTCGCGTTTTGATTCGTCTTCGAAACCGATAACGTCGGTTTGCTCGTTAATTAATGTGATTGATGCACTTTTCCCGTTGTTGCTAGGAAGCAATTTATGAGACAAAGTGGAACGCCGGTGGCCTAGCCTCCCAGCCAGCCGAGGGAAAAGGGGGGGGGGGGGGGGGGGGGGGGGCTTGATTTATAGATTGAGTTCTTCCCCAAACGTAGTCGACCCTATTTAAGAACGCACTGTGCCCCCCTTTCCCCTTCTCAAGAAAAAGCCTTCCTCCCAAAAAGGAATGATAAGAGATCTTTTTCAAGTTTGACTGCCCTGCTTACACACACTACATTTACAGGTTCCGCTCTGAACTACAAAACGGCAACAAGGCGAACGTGGGTGAGTCGCCTCCTGAGTAAATATGTGGACCCAGCGGCGACTCGATTCATTGCACAAGGTTGGACTACGCTGACCATCAAAAAGAACATTCCTGGGAGTCGCTGTGCCGACGTTCCAGTTAATAAAAGAAATACAAAAGAACGACTGTTGCATGTTTTATTGCGCGTCTTTCGTGCGTGGGAAGAAACCAATAAATTAAACTGCAGGAGCCTGGAAAACTCGGCGACGGATCGAACCGAAGGCAACAATCTCGTGTAATGTATGGCGGCACTCTTCCTCGCTGGGGAGTGGTTATTCCCTATTTATAAAGGACGTCATGAGGGAATCGGCGTGACTTTGCTAATGTCATGTAACTAGTGACGTGCGTCGTGTTGCGTGGTTTTAAACCATGTTTAAATTTTTCAATACGAGAATGCATTAAATGAAGCTCTAATTGCCAGTAATTGCAGAAGCGGCAATCGTCATGGCTGCAGTGCAAGAGAATGCAAAATACCTGTTTCGTTAAATTTATTATACATTTGGAACTAGTTTCTGGAATAAAAAACTGAGATGGCTCAATGCTCACTTGCCTATTTTTATAAGTAGCCTTTACACACCTTCCGAGTTCTAAACAAACAAACACATAAATGTTCCTTGGTGTCTAAATGACGTAATTGATTAAAACTGAGAAACACAAATAAACAGCGTGTGTCAAAAATACAAACTCATTAAATACCAGAATTAAGGAAAACCGATTTTTGGAAATGTTTGCTCGGGCTATGACCTTTTTTTTTAGTCGAAACATTTCCCTCTTAAGTTACTACTTCTCCATATTATTTTCTACCGTTAATCACCGTTTCTAGCGTCCGTCCGAAACAGATTACCAAAATATACCAATACATACAAATAAAGACTGGGCAGTTGTTTGCACGAATACTGTGTGTTTATATTCGTAATGACACTAGTTTACAGCGTAAATGGGCGTATGTTTCTTCGAAAAAGGTTCCTCCACCTGCGTGGCGGTTCAAAGGCGGCTACAAATGACGAGTTATTTTACACTTCCGGGGATAAGAATTGTAACTCCGTAATACCTCATCCGTTTACACGACAAAAAGTACCACATGTGACAATTCATAATCGAGCACACCCCTAAGGACGCCAAAGGTCCAAGAAACATTTGCCAAACCAAGCCACTTTCCCACGGATAATACTGTGCACTTACAAGCTTATTGACACCAGTTTACAACTTAAACGAGCGTCGGTTCTGTCGAAAAAGGTATCCACAACTGCGCGACGGCTTCTACAAAGGGCGACCGTTGACAGTTCCGATGATAAGAATAGGAACTCCGTAATGCATGCTTTGTGCGTTTACATCATAAAAAGTACCATATGTAATAATCCACAATTGACCACATTCCTAATGACGCCAAAGGTCGTGTGACACTCGTAAAACCCACCCCATTTCCTTACGACGCTCGAAAAATTGCTCATACCTGCCGGACTCGTCAACAAAATCCCAAACAAGATGTCGCTGTCCAATGGCTTCCGCGCACGCCTTTTTTTTTTTTTTTTTTTGTTTAAGTACCGCCATCAAGCGTATGGAAATTTAACGGGCGCTCAAGACGCCTATTTCACGTCCTTTTTGCGGTATATGAAGGTTCAATCTGCCGTCATATATGATTGCCTAAGGTACCGATGCCAGCTTGCCAAAGCAACCACCACGTCCATGCCACATGACAGTCACTGGCGTGGACGCGTCACCCGTGCACTTGTTTCTTGGCCGTTTCCGATTGGTCAAGCTATAATCGACGGTCGTCACGTGTGAGGCGCACCGGAGTTAGCGACACAACGGCGTGAATCGACGCAAGTGGGGCTAAAACCATAACGTCACCAAACTTCACTAGAGCGCTTGAATCTTGCTGGCAGTAAAATCAAGGTAAGTTAGTTTGGCATGTTATCGTCCCAATTTCTCGGAAAACCAATAAATCCCGATTAAGCAGGTAAGGTTCGAGAATCACCTCTGCACTCCTGGAATCAGGATAGAAAATTAGAAGTTGGTTTACGCGCTAGGGATGCATATTCTGGGAGGGGTTAGTTAAAAAGCAAAAGTGGTGTTTGTTTCTTCTTTTGTTAACCACCGATGTCAAAAGTACCAACAAGATCACAATTTTCTTCCCAAAAAGAAGTATTAGTAGTAAATTTTATTTTTATTTGTTGTTGTAGAAAGCCTCCCATTTCTTTATTTCGCGACTTCTCCGCCGGGTGGCGCCGCCTTCCTTAAGGCTGAGAATATGAACAAACAAATGCGAAAATGAAACAGTGACATTACCAGGCACGTAGCCAGGATTTTGTTTCGGGGGGGGGGGGGGGGGGGAGAGGGGGGGGGGGAGAGGGGGGGGGTGCCCGCCCATGACAAAATGCTGTATGAGGCGGAGAAGGGAAAGGAGGTCCCAGCGAAATCGAAGATTTTTTTTTGGGGGGGGGGGCGGGAGGGGGGGGGGGGGCGGGCCTTATGGGCTGCCCCCCTGGCTAGATGCCTGGACATTACCTTACAGCTTTGAGAGTTTTATCTTACACCGCGGTAACTACAAGTCTCCTCTCGAAATGTCAACTAATAGTGCCTCTGCTGCCATTCTACAACTTTACAACCAACGTGTCTATTTGACGTCTGGCCTAGGTTTCTTGTAACTTGTCGTTTGCATCGCCTTCTATGTCATTCTTTCGTGTTCGTAATCTGATGTACAAGATGCCTTTATGAAGTGGACTCTTTGGTACGCGTAAAGATACGCAGCAGACGCCACTTCATCACTGTGCCAAGCGCGACGTCTTCCAGAGCACTTGGCGTGAGTTGCGGCGTGCAATTTAGGAATGGGAGCGAGTAAACGCCCGGGTCGACGAAAAGTGCACAGTCTACGATTCCAAGAAGCGGTGTCTGGGTTCTGCAGTCTCAGGACAAACAGAAAGTTTGGGGAGACGTCAATGTGATTTAGAAACTCGAAAGACGCGTAATATGAGTAGCCTGCACCGACGTGAGCATAAAGTAAGCTCGGAACATCGCCGAAGGTCACGAGGGTCGAGGCTGGTTCGGCTTCAGGCTAATCGGCGTGCTGGATAATGTCGCGCGTGCTCCACTTAATGTGAAACTGAACGACGGCCGCAGTTGGAGGATGCAGAATAGCATCACAGAGGTCCTGGTACGAGGACGTAAGAAATGGAAAGATAATAGGAAAGCAAATACGCCCAGTGTTATTTTGTGACTAGAAACGTTGATGATTTCAAACAAAGCAGAGCCGTTTAGTTCGGTCACCTATTGGCAATGGTGGAAAATTGACCTCCGTTCTACTTTATCGCTTTACATGTCGTCGATCGACAAGCGCGAGGTAGCGGATTCAAAGAGTCGCGTTTCTGCACGTTGGGGGGCGCTGCCTCCTTATGTAGCGAATAGTTAGTAACGAATACTTTTACTGGCACGAGTTTCGCCTTTAAAACTCACTAAATGAATAAAAGGTAAAAGGAATGAGGGCTGGTGAACTTTTGGCCTCATTAAAACCCGAAGAAAAGAATAAGCTTTTGAAGATCACTGACAACATGTATCCAAAGAGTTGGACTGATGTCCCAACTATACTCCGCTCAGCCCTAAGCTGATACTGCGGTGGGAGATACGCGCCCGGCGAACCAATCAGCCGCCTCCCTCTTATCACGTGACCCGGCTCTCTCCGCGTGGGTATGGGCATGATGGACTGGTCCAGCGAAGACTTGACTTCCAACGCTATCTCAGCATAGGGGTGAACAGGGTATAGTAGAACTTGGTCTCTGTACTAACACTAGATACAAAATAATTCCGAAATACGCTGTTATTTTTAATAGAGTCTCCAAACTGAATCACAAGGTCGGACACAAATTTGCAAAGCGACCCCTCTTCCAACCAATCTCTTTTGCCGATGACACGCGGTCATTTCCGGGTTGAAGTGAATACTGCTCCGGTGGGGGCAAACAAGCTTCATCAGCAAACGAGCACAGGGAGAGAATTTGACTCGGAGGTTTTCCAAGAGTGTGCGCCTTTATGGTGTGTTTGTTATTGGTGTGGGTACATGTGAAGGTGGCCTCGGCAGGGTTTTGACTGAAAAGAAAAGGATTTATGGGGTCGTCAGAGGTTCCAGCGGTCGGCAGGCGTCAACATTGCTGCTCCGTTTGGGAGGCGGAAGATCATCATATTTATGTGTGAAGTTGCGGGATGAATGGTGGGGTGTGCGGGGATGGATCGTTGAGCTCTCCGCTGTCTGGAGGAAGTGGTGTACACAAGTGGCGAGGAGGGAATGTTATTTAAAGTGTGACTGACCAATAAACCGTAGCTGTGTTTAAGACTCCGTCTGTGGTGTACACTTTTTTCTGTATTGCTGTTTCGAGGATTTTTTTTTAATGAATGGTCAGCAGTTTCTCTGCTGTTTGAGCACTGTAGACGACTTAAATTTCGTGAATCGCCTACAATTTGCAAAAAATCGGTCCCGCGAAAAATTCCGGTAAAATGTAAACACGTTGGAATTTTTATTGACATCCAAACGTGTCGCGAAAATTAGAACCCGCTAATTATTTCAAAACTTCAACTTTGACCTAAATCGCGAAATGTTGAGCCCGCGAAAAATAAGCCGTTTAGAGTATTTTACAAGGAGAGGTGTCGCTTCAGCGGGATGCTATCAGCTGCTGCAGTCCCCGGGCTAATCATTGAAGCCGGACCACCTCGCTCTTGCCCCCGAGCCGGGACCACTAAAGAAGGCGGCAAACGATGCGGACAACAACATGCCAACACTCCGAATGGCGGGGGACAAAGGGAGGGAGGGCGGTTGCCACCGGTGCCCAAGGGAGTGTTTGGTGCCTGGATGGGGAAATGTAGGGGACACACACACGAGAGAGGGGTGTGGGGAGTGTACTCGTCGCCGACGACGGGGGCGACGGCGGCGAATTCTGTGGTCTGGTCTGGCGCCAGACTGTCTGGCTCCCAGCTGGACTCGAAGCACGGCGTCTCGAGGTGGGGGGTGGTGTGGGGCTCTGCGGCTGGCATCGTCGCCGTTCTCTAGGGGGACTCTTCGTGGGGACAGGGGAAGGGAGTGGGGGGTTCTTTTATATTTCAAAATCTTGTTCCTAGAAGAGGCACCCAAGACGTCCTTGATGGCGCCGTGCCGCGGCTTGCCGTCCAGCCAGCCGGCCAGGTGAAGGAGGTTCCTCTTTCCGTGAAAGCATGCTTGGGCCTGCCGCAGGCAGGGGTTTCGCGGGTCTCAGGTGTTGACTGTGACATTAGTGGCACCGGTGACACCATCTGTGTGTGTCCCCTCCCCCCCAAATCCTGCGACACCTCCCCACCCCGTTTTCCCTTTCTTCCCTGTCCTTCTCTTTCCAAGGTTACCGTGCAATTTTCTACTGACACATTTTAGCTCTAGCTAGTTTGTATTATGGCGGTTAGCTTTCGTCTTTATGGCTTATTTTTTGGTGTGAGCGCGCTTGTGAGAAGAGGGGGGTCTGGCGTATCTTTCGAACTCGGAATGACTTCCTTGAGGGCATCGGACCGCATCGAACCCCGTCACGGCTTCATCAGGGGGGTCAGGCGGAGACTTGAGGGAAATCACGGGAACGGAAAAGCGCTCTTCGGGGCGCTATATGACGCCACGACGCGCCTCGTGACATTAGGTTCTTATTTTTGTACGAATGCTTTTCTGTTTTTGACGTCAGTGGGTAGAAAATAGCAAGCATCAGTCCCGCTTCCACAAAAACGTTTTATGAAAGTGCCTCAAGGGTGAAAGAAGAAAACAAGCGAACCGCGAAATGTTTCTTAGCTGTGGAAGAAAAGCGGTTAAAATGAGCAACGGCGTGCGCAGATGCCAGAGATTCACCCGCGTTTCCGTGTCTTGATGAGACACGTCACCCTCACCAACAATTTGCATTTTTACTTCCGCCCGAGGCAAATATGCGTTGCTTGCTAAATTCTATAGCGTACTTGCACTTAGGGACATGAGGCCCGTGCAGTAACAAGTTAATTTTTCAAAACTTTCTTATTTAATTTTAATCGAACACATACCTGCAGAGGGCGCGCGGGGCTATGAGCGAGTTATAAAACACTGCTTTCTCTGTTCTCCTGCTCGCCCGAGCAATGATATTTGGTGAAATAGGCTCTTGCATCTGCGCATTTATAATCGCGACCCACAACTTTCGAGATTCAGCATGTGTATGCGAGTTTGTAGGGTCTGCTTCGTGTATGGGTGCAGGTCGAAAAGCTTTACAGGCAAAGTTGAGAACCATGCCCCCATGGCACCAAGGATATTAAATGCCTTCTTCATACGCTACACTGCCTTACAACTAACGACAACCAAACACCATGGCAAAGCACATTTTGTAGGAAAAACTTTCGGCTGCTATTAGTAAAATCTGCATCGTTACGTCAGTCGGCACCGCAAACAATGTATCTACTTGTAATAACTGTATAGACCGCCTCCTTGGATGTGAAAACTCTAAATGGCTAGCTTTTGCTAAAGAAAACACGTTTTCTTAATGTGCGACTTCTCGGTATGTGCATTTTTGAGTGTATATCGCAATCTGATTAATTATAAAAAATGAAGGAACGGCTCTGCCCAGAAAAATTCAAAAACTTTTAATGAAACGGGCGCCGCTTTTTAAATAAGGGTGACGGCGGACACTGCGTCCTTTCCGTGACGTCAGAAAAATAATGCGGTCGATCCAAGGGACAGTCATGAAGTCTATGGAATTTCGGGGTTGGAGCCGCTCCAGCGGCTTCAGTATTGCGGCAGATCCTAAACAATCCAGAAGTTTTTTGTACAGCGCTATTACAGTCTTAAACGGGATAGTGACGTAGCCCTTCTAAACACTCCGTTTGCACCCTCATCGCATGTCAAACACCCTCTGAAAAGCCACGCGAGTCTGCCGGCCGGGACCTCCCACAACGTCGTCCAGAAATCCTGCAGTGGAGTGCAGTCAAACGTATACGCTGATATCACAGTTTGCCCTCCGACTCTCTACTCGAGGAAACAAAAAATCGCGACAAAGTTAGACAGAAAGATACAAAGAGGTGCAAATAAATATACAAAAAGGCACTAGAGGAAGCGAGCGGCACGCCCTTGAAAAGCGCTGGCGAAGAAGTCGCCGGGACTGCAGATTCGGCTCCGGGAGATGGACCCACACCCACGCTTCCTGCGCCGATAAGTGCGTTCGGTCGTCCGCTTGAGTCAACAGGCGGTGCCACTTTGAATTGCTGATACTCAGCTGCATGCAGCGGCCCCGCCGCAGGTTGGGTCAGGAACCCCCTGGCAAATCGAAAAGGACCCGCAGGGTCATGTTTCTCTGTCCTTTAGAAGGAATTGCAGATGTCGAAGCTGGCATGGCTGTTCCTGGAAACAGAGTGCAGGAAAGCGTGCAGTTGAAGCGTTTCTAGATGAATTCGTTTCGAAAGTTACAAGGAGTTGACCAGGCAAAACTCAAAGTGACCAATACTTTTGTTGTTTTTTGTGCTGGAAGTTGGCATATTGGCGTGTCCGACCGCAAGCGTTACTATGCGTTCAGGTTCATCTGAGCCTAAGCAGCGGACTGCTAACTTTACGTGATATAGGGGAGAAACAGTGTCACATACCCCCCCCCCCCCCCTTCCCCATATTGTGCGCTCACTCTCCTCTGCCCCACTAACCCCACCCCATGATTTGTGAAAACCTGTGTGCTAAACCAGTAATAATACTTTATCGTACATTTGTGTAAATTTAACAGCTGTTAATAATATGCGTTCCAATTTTTGGCATTGACCAAGTCAGTACAACGTCGACAATACACCCAGCACATGTATACTCTCTCTCTCTCTCTCCCTCTTTGAAAAAATTAGTAATTACTACGTCACTAACGCTCGCATCATCGACGGATGGGAGCTTTGGATTCAGAACCATCTGCGTGGCGACAAATGCGTCCTACGACACACGTTCAATAACTCTGCCCTCGTGTATATACATCGACGCGTCCGAACCATCTGTGTGGCAACAAACGCTTCCTTGCGACAATCAATAATGTCTAGTTGCTCGCATATGGAGACTAGAATCAAATGTGCAGAATGCATGCAACAACTTGAAAAAGAAAAATATATTTAAAAAAGTTTAACAAAGCGAGCGTGGCAGCCAGCTGACATTCCGTCCTTCCGCTCGTCTGCCAAATCCGATCGAATCTGCAATCCACATCATAAGAACTTAAAAAAAAAAAAAAACATCTGGGAAAAACAGATTTAGTTTATTATAACCCTCAGTCTGGAAGAGCGACAGTACCAGTTTTATTTCAAAATATAGTATATAGGTATGAGACCAAGAGAAGAAAAAAATACCCGCATAATGTATACCTCAATATAATACGAGTTAAACCGATCTCGGCTATAAGTTAGAGGTAAAAAAAAAACGTATTCCTTCCAAATTCCGGGAATCCAAGCTGTATCGACTTCCCCTCCTCCCATTTTCTCGACCATACATAAGCGAGATTCGACGCCCAACAAGCAACCAACAAACTGTTGCCGATCCCCGCCTCAAAACGTTTTTTTTTTCTTTTTCTCGAGCCGGCGCGCGCATGCTTTTGTGCCTCTCTGTTGTACCCATTGCGAAGTCGGATGCTCGGGAATCTGCGTACACAACGCTGTGCCGCCTTCTTTATAACGTCATCTTTGTAGCCGCGCATGGGAGGGGGAGGGCCGAATGGAAGAAATAGATATACGTAACGCACGAAAAGAAAAAAAACAAATATGGCGACACGCTTGGTTGGGCCCAGGTGCAGCAGCGCCTGCTTAGAGATGCGGGAAACACTTCCACGCGAGTAGCAGATTTTGGACGAGCAGTGAACGAGATTTTTGGCAGCGAGCGTATCCCGCCGTTTTTCACGTCATTTCTCGACTGTTGACGAGGCCTCTTGCTTGCTTCTTTTGAGAAGGGTATTGAACGTTTTATACATTGCCCGTCTCATCCTTTCCTCTTCCTCTTATTAAGACACTGTTTGAAAGCACTCTTTCAAAGGCAAATTTTGCTTTGAGCACCAGCAGAAGTATACCGTACAGACATATTACATAGTTCGAGACATATTTCATTTGTTCATCCTTGTAGTATGCGGAGGGCAAGTTCGTCTGCTTCTTGCGCAGGGGGTAGCGGTGACGTCAGAAATCTCCGAGCCCTGATTGGCTGATCGCGACCCCGTATCTGAGCGTCGTCTGCTCCTTTGCCACGTCGTCTGCTCGCAACGTCGTCTGCGTTTGTCTTACCTTTCCTGTGACTTGTCTTACGCCAACAATGTGCGTAAGACAAAACTTAAGAACAAATTCGTATTCACGCAACGAAATTTTCGTAAGTTTTGCGCAGGTTACGACCAAATTCTACGACAGCTCCGAAGCTGTCTTACGCACTTCTTACGATCAAATCAGCATGGCCGACAGCGTCGCGGTCGCGACGACCCACGGACGTCTATTTTTTCTACGTGCGCTTCTCACGCGTCCCGACTTCAAGCAGCAAGAAAAAAGTAAAAAGTACTTGAAACAGACCACGACGAACAAGAACGATGGATCCACAAACACCCGGTAAAAGCTCCGACGGCCACGATTCCACCGAACGCGACCAAGCGAGCACGGCAGTTAGGCCTAGCAGGCACTCCGCGACTCGGCGACCGTCTGCTGCACGACCGGCTGGCGTGCTGAATGGAATATGCCCGCGCGAGCCTTGTGAACCCTTCCCGTATTATAACTTTGATCGCCGACCTCAATTTTAGATTAAGAGGTCAATTTCTTCCTCTTGTTACCTCCTTGTTTCCCGAGGCAACGGTGACTCTCGCCGGTGAAAAAGCGGTGAATCTCCGACAGACGCAGGAAAGGTAAAGCAGCCATCGCTTTGACTAGCAGACGTAAAGCAGACGGTGTTATAACTGCGCCAACCCGCCGACGCCGTTAAAGAATCAGGGGTCTCGCCGCACACGAAAGGAAGGAAAATGTATTTGGGAGGGAACTTGCGGACACTAACACGCTCACCTCTCGGTTCTTAGCAAATAAACCTTGGCGCCTCGGGACACCTCGCGAGTGAGTCCTTTGACTTCCCTCCTTGTTGCGCGTCTGCTAGTTGTTAAACAAAAACAACAAACCACTCGAGTTATTTCGTCTGCCCTTTCTGAAAAACGAAGTCGAGCTCGCTCGTAAAGACCTGCACTTCCGAAAGTCGCAGGAAAGGTAAGAGAGACGCAGACGACGTTGCGAGCAGACGACGTTGCAAAGGAGCAGACGACGCTCAGATAGGGGGTCGCGATCAGCCAATCAGGGCTCGGCGTTCTGACGTCACCGCTACTTCCTTTCTCATGCGCAGAAGACGAAAATGAGCCCACTTGCGAGGCGTATAGTGACTGTATTCCTCCCAAAAAAAAAAGATAAAATGTTCGGGACAGCTGAGCTTGAAAAGATGCGTTAGTTCTTAATAATATTTTAAACGTTAGATATATTAACAAAGCGCAGTATACGTTCTTCAGGTCACCCGGCTCGGTTCGCGAACGCGGAGTGCCGCAACGGATGCCTCCGCTTAGCAGACATCTAAATGAAAGTCCCGTGACACGAAGGAACCAGCGATCGCCGAGGATGCGATGAAAAAGTTGGCCCTCCTCTGAGCAGACCAAGACTCCAGTGACTCCAGCGGTGGACCGGCCGGTGGTGACGTACAAAGAAGACAATGACCACTGGAGCTCCCACGCTCCCGAATGGCGAGCGGTCAACGTGTATTGTCGTGAGCAACGGAGCGTGCTCTTCCTCCACCCGCCATTTTGGGTTCTTAGACGCGCTACCTCCCAAGCGTGTACACTCGCGAAGCTGTACGGTGAATGGCGGCTGCAGGTAAATTAGAGCGAGGCGTTTCATTCATGGCTTTTTCCCACAATCGCTTAATGGAACTCCGTATTGCGTAGGCCTGCTCAAATGGCGCCTCTGTGTAAGTATAGCAACGTACGCTGGGAATGCAGAAATATTGATGAGGTCATCACGATCTCGAGGCTTAGTTCGGCATCAGCGAAAGGCATTGAGAGTCGAGTTACAGAAGGTGACACAGATGGCGACGCATATTTTCTGCCGTGTTTTAGTTACAACTATAAAATACGTCGTCAAATGTCGTCGAAAAAGTGCAGCGAAAGGTGTTGACGCGGGGGGCAGAGGTGAAATCTGGTGTTAGAAACTAGTATGGTTGAGTAAAATACTAAAAGCAAAACAATGTTCTTTTTGCGCTACGTCGCCAAATGATAGGCATCGGACATAAAGAAACAAGCCTCAAATATCTATAGCTTATTCGACGGGGCGTCAGTTGTTCAGTTTGCCTGATGACTACGCACCAAACTTGATGCATTAGCACAAATGTCAAAGGAACAAAATGGTTTGTGTACTAAAATTATTGGGTTTTGGATTAAAATTTGGCAGGGTACTTCTTTTGCATGTCGTGTTCACCAAAATGGTAGCTAGGAATTTTAATTCGTTCGTCCTCTTGTCTTCTAATTATTAGTTTTCCGGTACACAGCATTAATAATAACATGTATGACAGTTTAATCTGGACGAATTGCTTTAATCGGTCACCCGCAGTCTCCAGGCGAATGTTTAGCAACACGTGCCGACCGTTATTATGTCGGGATTCACATTAACAGGTGCCCACTATAAGCGAATACGTCAAGCTTCGCGGGCTCACTGTCGGACAGCGTCTCAAGGGTGTGCAGGAAGGAACATCCGGTCACACGAACCCATCCCGGAAAGTCAACTAGGTACGTTGTCCTCGGCTAAAGAGACTTCACACACGTACTTCTTTAATGGTTCGCTCTTCAGAAATTTCTTAACGAGCTACACGTTTTATTTGCGCGTGATAATGCTACAGCAGTAAGTCTGCAACACAAATCGCAGAAGAGAATGAAGTTTTCTCACTTTTACAAGGACGTTCTAGGAACGGACAGCCTTAGAACTGCAGGGACAATCACATCCTGCGTTTCTTAAACTGTCAGTTATTGCAACAAACCGACGTAGGATAAGCACAGTCAAAGTTACAAGTCTTTATAAATATACTTGTGATAGGCTCTTTAACTATCCCTGTTTCAGCGATTAACCTAAAAAAAAAATATTTATCCATTTCTACAGAATTTCTATAGAAAATAGTGTACAAAGGCTATGCGGGGAGCAAGTTCGTCTGCTTCTTGCCCGGGAGTTGCGATGACGTCAGAACGACGCCGAGTTTTGATTGGCTTTCATTGAAAGGATATTGGGTAGACCCCAATGCTTGATTCCTTAAGGTCTACCCACTATTTCTTTTTTGAATCAGCCAATAAGAGTTCGACGTTCTGACATCATCGCAACCCTGCGCAAAAAGTTGACGACTTGCACTCCGCATAGGCATTTCTATCCCCTGTCTATATAGCCTTTGGCTAGTCCTTTCTGTAGACTTTCTATGGAACTTAAAGTATAGAGATTGAATAGAAATCGTATAGAAATCAAATTGAGATTTTATCGACGTTTCTATGCCTTTTTTTAAAGGCAATAGATCAGTTTCTCGCGAAAAAATAAATAGATTCCGAATATGTATTATAGGTTTCTCGCGACACATCTCTCGAAACATGCACTCGCCACGTGCTGTGTCCACATACGCAGAGATCACAAAGGCACACGCCATAGAGCATGAACAACGCTAATAATTCAGTAACCGTTGACTGCTCCGCCGCTATATATACCCTACTTCAAAGACAATCACTTGACCAAGGACCATACCAGAAGACAAAACAAAATTATAAGTATGTTGCTTTTTTGTCGCAAATCATTTCTACAAAATGTGTTTTATACGGGTTCCTGAACTGCATCTCCAACTACAAAGCATTGCAAAAGGCGATAATTATTTGACACAGTCGAAAAAAAGCTGTCACCGCAAAGAGGCTCCAAATGGGTGTCATGTCATTTCTCGACACTGCATCTGATTATTTTATCGATTCTATTCCATAGAAATCCTATAAAAATATTGTGACAGAAAGTCTATTGAGACATCGTGGTAGAAATTGTGTAGCTATTGTACAGTCTGTATTCTACAGACTTCGGTTGAAATAAAGTCCAGAGAAAGTCCGTTGACCATTGCCGATACGACGTGGCTGGAGAGGAAGTTTAAAGAGCTGTTAAAATGTGGATAGGATTTCTATTGAATGCCTGAAATATGTTTTGTAAGAGTATCACTCAGGGCAATGGCAGGCTGCGTGGGAGGCTTTTTGGCGTCGGCGGTGCAGCCTCGGGGTTGAGCCGTTGATTGGCACAAACGAAGGACAATTGGCCGGTCCCGTTAATCGAGAGTACCATCTGGTCGTACACGTCATCCGTCTCTATCAGCGAGGGGAAGCGTCCAATGACTGTGCTCGTCAAAGGCACCCCTTGCCGCCAACGGGCGAGAGTCAACGAACTCGGACTGTTAATTCGCCTCGCTTTTCGGGCTTCTGCTGTGCGACGGCAACGGAGAACTATACGGGGTTTTCGTTGTCTTTGCCGCGCTGAACTCACGGTACTTCGATGTCATATAAAGATAGTTTGTGAACAATCTTCGAGAAATTTCGTCAGCTATCTTTTGCGAAATTCTTCTGGAAGGCGTTTTAAATTCACCTCCACTAAGGTAACGAAATAAGAGTTGTCTGTTCATGACCAACGAGCGTTGTCGGAATCCCAGTTACGTGAACCATGTGTAAAAAGGTATCGTTCGGAGTGAGAGGGTAAAGATGAAATTATGATCCCATTGCCTTTTTTATTCGGCAGGCGTGCCAATTTACCTCATAAGTGAATAGCCACAGCAATGAATTACATAACATTTTTCACCTCATGTCCAGGCGTATTGCAGCTTTAAATTCAAGGACTTATTTATAACCAGTTGTGTCACACAAAATTCTTGCAACGAAAATCGTCTGATAAGCACTCCCAACATGCATAATTAAATGTTTTGTTTGCCTACGCTAAAAAATGGCCATCATCACACGCTCGCTGACATAACAAAAACGATTTGACGACGCGACCAATCTTTTCGACAAATGCAAACAAAATGCGATAAGCGCCGAGACAAGCACGACGTTTCGCTTACCCAGTGTGCTTACGCAAATCTTAATTTTAAGATTTAATCGTATTCTCGGCTCTATCATTCGCTGTGATTCTTCTCTTGTTTGTCGTCATTGGTTGCCTCCGAGCCCGTGTTTAACAGGAAGCGAACACGCAAACTTTATCGGGAGTGTGGTATTGGCTGTAGCCTGTAACGCTATGTACACGCAAAACGCATCGACGCCATCAGAGTATATAGAAAAGCGACCTACACTCTAAAAAAAAGTCTGTGCGTCTACTTTCTCGCACAAAACTCGGAAAGCCAATCAGCGTAACTTTTGGAGGCAGCTCAGCGAATGACGATGCCGAAACATATGTTTTAGACCAAAAAACGAAGTCTGAGTTGTGACATTAAGCAATGAAAGCGTGGCGTTTTGTATTGCTTAATGTCACAACTCAGACTGCGTTTTTTGGTCTAAACATATGTTTCGGCATCGTGATTCGCTGAGCTGCCTCCGAAAGTTTCGGCGATTGCCTCACCGAGTGTTGTGCGGGAAAGCAGACGCACGGGCTTTTTTTAGAGTGTAGCAAACCACTCAGCAAAGTAACAGACTCGCTTCTGAAGTGTGGATGCCTTTCACCACTTCGAGTCTGCACCCCTCGTCATGCTGCGCAAGCTTTTGTGTCGCGAGGCTGATTCCCCTCGAGCCTTGAGAGGTAACGCCTAAGAATCACTCAAGCTTCTTTAATGAGAGGTTATGTATCTAGTGTATTATAACCCTACGTGAGCCGGAGCAAATAAGACGAAACACGATCGATGCTGCTTCTAGAACGCTACCAAAGCCTCTAACCCACCTTCCCTCAATCACCTCTCGGCATGCGCCACGCTGGACAAGCAAGATTGGAAGTGGCCAATGCCCGCAAAACAGCACGCAAAAGCAACCCCCCCTCCCCCTCCCCTTCGGGCGTCTCTCCATGCATGGGAAATGATCGAGATAGACGATCGTGCCGCTGGCTCAACTTCTTTGTAGCGTTCTTGCACTTTGGCGGGGCCGCTCCCTCCCCGTACGCTCTTCGAGTCGGAGATCGCCCAGGTACAGAAAGATTCGCCGCATCGCACCTGTTGCGGCCATGCCGGAGGTCTCGGCTCCGCATAGCCGTGTCCATCGTACTGTTCGCTTAGTACAGGGCGCTGCGATATCAGGTGGCCTGGTGCTCGGTGGGATCAAAGGACATTTGTCACTGGCGAGGTCGTTATAGTTTTGCGCCTTGCGCGGGACTTGGGACCTGTTTGCTTGCTCGTTAGTAGCTACTGGCTTGGTGTAATGCAGGCTCGGTGCGCGTGATGGAGATCCACAGCATTCGGCAGGATTTCCCGTTTTCAGTTTCCCGAGTTTGTAGGCATTGAAGGTTCTGTTGCTAAACTGTGAAGAAAACCAAGCGTTTCAAATGGAGGAGCGCACTTGTTGGTGCATGAAAGAATACAGGATATGCTCGAGCAACTAAGCGAAGGAAGACGTATGTGCATCTTGAGGGACCAGAATTCCGCCCGCTTGGGGAAAATAAACCGCTTTAAAAATTTTAGAAAGCACATTACGCAATTATCTAGAAATAGTGTTCCAAGCTTCGAGCATTACTAAACTAGACCTTGCATCCTATATCATGATATCATCTGTCTGCGCCAAGTTTCAACTTTTGAGCAATAATAGCCAATCTAGACCTCGGGCTTAATGCTGCATCCTTGAGTAAATAACTAAGCTAGACTCCGAACTTCTCTCTATGACGTCACGTTTCTGTTTCTGAGCATTTAACTTCTCTCTATGACGTCACGTTTCTGTTTCTGAGCATTTACCAAAGTAGACATTGTACTTGATTATGTTACATCGCGCCACTCTCTAGGGTCCGCTTCTCTAACATTGTGTTCACTTTTATTTACAAAGGTACATTGTAATTCTCTTTCTATTTCCACGTTTCAACATTAATGACAGTTTCTTTGTCACGTTCATTAGAACTTTCACGTGTAAAAAAGTGTTATTTTTTGTACCCCTTTAGAGTATGTCAAAATTCGTTACGTATTTAGTGTCCTAGACTGGCTTCTGAATTTGAAGCTCCATGTCCACCGCACCTTTTCAACATCTGCTCACTTCAGTGCAACTTGCATATATTGCAGAAGCAACTACTTTTTTTTTTACTTTACAACATTCCAATTAATTGTCCCAACGTTTATGAGCCCTGCATCCGCAGTGAGTGCCCAAACCAACAACTCTGAAGTTGCAACTTGCAAATCTGCTGTGCATGGCCGCAACCTCTCTCCCGAGACGAATTCTACAGACAGACGCTGCATGATCACAATCCTCGCAGGTGCGCGATCCACATTTGGTCCGTCGAACGCCCTATTTTTCGTTAACTATGGGACACCAACCGGCGGCGTGCGATGCCCCGCGCCGATAGTCCCATACGGAGGGGGCTCTTGACGCCGCCGCCGCCGCTCACTGCCCCACCCACGGACGTGGCCTTGATGGCCTCGATGCTCGTTCGGCTCGTTCGCTCCTCTTGAGCGTGGAGCTTGCACGGGGGACGATGTGCGACTGGTAGGGGCTCGTTCTACGAGGGCCCCCGCCGAAGGTGGCATCTCTCCTCGCACGGTCACGGATAGCAGAATGCGTGTTAGCGTTACCATCGGGAGAATGCGTGCACCAGATGCACCTGCTGCTTCGTCGGAGAGTTCATCGCCGGACTACCACACCCACACTCCTGCCCCCAGACTCTGCTCCTCCCCTCTCCCGCCGCCATGCATGCGCGCGGTGTTCCTTATTTGTATCTAGAAGTTGGGATATTTTCTTGGACGTGCCGAACAGGAGAGAATGCCTATATTTCACGCTGTTGTGTGGGAGCCGCACAAGATCGGTTTCCACTGGCCAACGCCTTAGAAGCAATCGTGTCACTTTCGTAAATGAGTCTGTATTTGGTTTATGGCTTTTTTCACCCAGTTTGAAAGAGAGACTTGAATAATGCCGCAGTTTCTCGTAGAGCTGCCGCACCTCCGTAAACTGCAGTTTATGACAAAACAACATGATGCCGTCACTAGTGATCTAATAAGGTAATCATAAGAAAGGGAAACAAAAACAAAAAACAGTCACACTTACATTGAAATAACTTTTAAGTTTCGATGCCCTTTCTATCTAATCTACTTGATTTTCCATGAGTGTCTCTGAGAGGAGAGAGGTTAATAGCGGTCATATTACTTTGGTAATTGAAGATGGGATTTTGTATATTGCATTTTTAACGTTCAGCTGGAATTAGTCTGTTTCATTTCAAAAGTCGAAGTTGCTTCGAGTAACTCTATACGTTGATTCTAGGGAGTGGCTGGTGTTGTGTGTACTGCGGTGCATGTAGAAAATGAAGACCACTCGTCGGAGTATTGCTAAGTGGCCTGTTGAAGTAATCAAGGACGTAGCACAACTCTCAAGTAAACACTGAGTTGCATTGAGTTACACTCCTCTACTGCCAACCTGTTTTGAGTTGCGTATACCTGCGACAGGCAAAGTACTTTATTGTGACAAATAACTTTATTGTTGACAAAGAACTTTATTGGTATGCCTGCGAGGTGCATATTTAAGTATTGGAATCAGTCATCATTGATAAGGTATTGTATATTTAGTTTATTACCTCTTATAATTGATAATGTTTATTTGCTTCAAAAAGTACATGATGCTGGAGGTCTGCCGAAGACGCTGCCACATTGACGGCTTCACAAAGCCGAAGAGCTACGAAGGCTGCTTGAGTAATTTTATCAATTTGCTTCTAGATTTACTTATTTTGAATATACCGTCGTGCAACATAGCATAGTCTGACACCGTCCGGGTGTAGCAAAGGAACGTGGTAAAGTAATAAAAGCATACTTTAGAGGTAGCTATTCGGTTACATTAATTGTCGATGCCCCTCACTTTCTCAGAGATTCCACGAGTGTCAAGAAATTAACTATATTTACATAAAAAAGGCCACGATGAGTTGATTGACCTATGACATCCGTCGTTTCCCTCTGCAGAGGTCTATGCCACGTTCGCGTTCAGTCACTATCGAGCTAACGCTACGCTGTAATGAATAATAATAATAATAACAACGACACACACGCAGGCACTTAAATTACCCTGAATTAACTACTTAGCCCCGCATACATTTCCAGGTCGGTCTGAAGGGTCATTGCCACGTCTTAAGTACAGCGCTTCCCGTAATATGGATGTCCACAAGGAGAAACACCTGCTCTTCCTGCAAGCACCTCTGAACCTAATGACACGTTCATTGAATTAATTACTAAATTACGTTTGTGAGACACATCCAAGATCAGTCCGATTACGGCTGAATTTATGGAAAGAAAAAAACTTCGCTCGGCGCTGACAGAGTGTTTGAAGCATTTATGCAAGGATGCTGGAAAGGATGAAATGCTTGAGTTGCAATTGATGCTTTTGGCTTTTCATATATATTTAGAAGGACAACATAACCATGACCACCGGATTCAACATGTAGTTGCTACGCAGCATGCATTCAAACCAGAAACGTTTGTTTGAAATATCGTCACAAAATCACCTTTTCTCTCCCCCCCCCCCCCCCCAACACAGATACACAAACACAAAATTAATAGTCAACTCGACACAGAATACCAGCAACCTCAAGTTTTTAATGCATTCGGAAAAAAAATATTCGAAGTTTTACGATAGTGATATCTTCCCTGTAATCTATAGTAATCACTTACAAAGCAGATAAACAGGCAAAGTTTTTTTTTTTTTTTTGTATTGAAAAGACGACAAAAAGAATAAGCCCACAACACGAACGAACGAGGAACTTGAATTGCCCGGGAGGATGCCCTGATTAACCCCGGCATACTTGGAGACTCGGACGCTCCTGCTACGGGTTATTGGCCACGGCTCAACCAGAGCACGCTCTCTCGTCGCTAAGAAGATTACTCGAGATGCACCTGCTCTTTGGGAAGGTTCGCTGACTGGGAGACGATACACCTTGCCGCGCCCGGGACCGCCACGCCTCTCTCCGCTGGTCTCTAAAGTCGCGTTGCGTTTCTTCGTCCTGTTTTGTTTTGTCGTTTTGTGAGTTGCGATGATCCGGAACGTGAGTGCAGGTTGTTGACTGGGTTTAATACTAATTACAAAAAAAAAAAAAAAAAAAAAAGTACATAAGGCAGTTTATAAACTCCGGGGCAACCTAATTTTCGATAACTCTGAATACAGATTAAAGAGCATTTTGCTCTATCGTGGTTCATATAGCAGAATATTCAGACTGTCAGCTTATATTGACTTAGACCGCAAAGTTATGACGAGGTGGATATAAATTGGTGAATTACTTTTCTTCAAAATTTTTGGCATTTTATTGACATCACTTGTCGCTTCCATCATGTGAGTTAGTTTAAAAGCGCCGCAGAAAGTTTAAGCCAAAGCAGTCCGTATTATGTTATGTTAATAAAAGAGAAATATTTGTCACCCTTTCAGAAAGGGTGTGTAAAAGTGAAGACGCATTAAAATTACCAGAACCACACGGAGTTAGTAACTCCCGTGTGTGGAGTGCACTATGAAACCTCTGCCGCGCCGCAGACGATATGCCACGTCCTGTCTTGGCGATAGCTGTTGCTTTCTTAGCTAGTAATAAATGTTAATGAATAACGAAGAGACCAACAAATGGCAGACATTCGCTGTTTGAGCGCTATTCATTCGGCCGGAAAAGTCCACCTCAAACCGAAACGGAACTTCGAACTCTCAGACGTTCCTGATGAAGATTCTGCGGCGCCGGGGCACGTGACCATCATCAACATACCATCTAAGAGATACGAACGTATACGGATGGATCCGTCGGTGTCCCACTTAGGATTCTCTCTTGCGCGTTCAATAGGGCCCATCGCGCATCATCCGGGCATACGATTCTTCCCCACACTCCACATTACCAATCGGCCCGGGTTCGTGAACTTCGAGACACCTCCCTCCGCCCAAGAGTGTGGTTTAGGGCATGGAGGGTGCCTTCCCCCCTCATCGCCGCGATGTGCATTCACGCGAAGCGGCACGCAAAAGGCCTCCCTCCGTCCGCAGAGAAAGAAAAGATATCGAACCCACAAAAGACGGCCACGCCAGAGGCACTTGCCGACCGATTGCTGCTGCCGGGCCCATAGAAAGTCGAGCTGCGCTTGGCGTAGAGATCGAGAGTCGATAGCGCAGTTGGCTATCTTGGATTGGCTGGCCTTGGTTGCGTAGGTTCGGCGAAGTTCACCTTAGCATTCTCGCACTCTTGGAATGGCTTTTGGATTGGCTCTCGCTCGATCTGCACCTGTTGCCGCGGTGGTGTGGACTGTAGGGGGAAGGGGGGGGGGGGGGGGGGGGTGAAGATTCGGCTCACGCCAGTGATGACAGGCATCCAGTCCGGTCAACGGCTTTCTCGGGCAACAACCCGCTAATAAATCGGAGGGCGCCAGGTGGTCATTGAAAGCGAACTTCGATCGACCCCTCTTTAGTTTGTTTATTTTTTTGCGATGGGGGGTAACATGGATAGTCCATGGATCGAAGATGAAAAGGAGGGGGGTCAGAGTTGAGTGGCCCAAAATTTTTATCACGCCCGTAGGGATTTTAGTGATGGCCGTTGTTGTCTTGTTTCTTGGTATGGCTATTAGCCGAGCTGGGGTCTTTGTACTTCCAGCGTAATAATGTCACGTCGTCATTCTTAGTGTTCTCGGGGGTCGAATGATTAGACACTTCGGAGTTTGTGTATGAATGCTTGTTGAACCGTGGATGTTGCTCATTGTTATTTTGAGGTTGCATATTAAATATACTTGTACACAACCTCTATTGTAATAAAGTGAGTAAGGATAGCAAAAAACAAATGGACGGATTTGAACTTTTGTTGTTTCACTTTCGTTGCTCTCGGCTCACGGCAATAAGCATTTTCCTAACTGTCAACTTTTGCCACCAGCATTTTAACCCCTGGCCGAAGTATCCTATCTGTGCATCCTCTAGCGGTACCAGTGCTACTGGCGGATCTTGTAGGCAATAACGTGTCGGCCTCTTCCTCACTCGTTAGTACAATCCCATATCTAGAAATTGTGTATACGCGTTATGCTGCATGCATGGCGGCTGCAAGACTCCCGAATATATCAAGTGCTTAGGAACATAGAAATAAGATCAACACATCCTACCCATCGAAAAGCTGGCTACCCGCGTTCCTATGCCATCTTCTTCTGAACGTACGAATGCATCGAACTCCCCATGTACGAAGAGCAAAACATTGTTAATCCCCTGGTGTTAGTTTCAAAGCATGGTCACTTGTGCAGGATCATCGACCCTCGTAGGAGTTCTGGAAAAAGTTTTACTGTGCCCGCGATACCATATAACTAAATATGTGAAGTGAAATCATATCCTTCCAAAGAATGCATGCATAACAGAGACTATGTGGAACCTTTCTCAATATATACATCGGCCTTTAAAAGATACGAGTTATGGCCAATAGGGGATAATTTCTTCCGGAACGTAAGATCGAACCGACTCTACTGCAGTGCTCTCTGGAACGTATGCGAGCGGCTCGTCCGCCACAGGAAATGTTTTGGAGCGCATCCAGGCAAGACAAACAGGGGACGTAAATCCCGTCTCTTCACGTCGACCGCGCACCATAAAACAGCTACGCGCGCCTTCGTGTTATTGATTGCCGCGTGGACGAAAGCGCTTTTCGTCCTGTGTCCGTTGTTTTTCTCGTCGTCCCCACCTGGAGTGCGCTGTTCTTTCTTTGGCCAGTTCAGGTAGGTTGGATGTCGGAAGCTTGTCTCGTAGTGTTGTTCCCCTCATGGCAGAGTCCCACTATAGCGACAAATGGAAACAACCAACACCGACAAGCCTCGACCACAAGCAGCATGAACGCTATGCTACATATGGCAGGCTTGCAGCCTCTCGGTGGTCGTAAAGGAAGCACGGGCGAGCGGAAGCCTACCCAAAATACCTTCACGTACATGCTGATTGTGCTTGGGGCTTGTCGACGTTGGGTGTTTCTGCTTGTCGCTCTAGTGGGCATTACCCGCAATACGAAAGTAATGACATCAATGCATAAAAAATAAAGAAAAATATCGTTGAAATTAGGGTGCCTACATGTCATGCCTGTCTCAGGGTGAAGACATCCTTTGTTGTACTAAGTTGGTCAGTGCGCGACTTACGCGGTAAAATGGCGTCTACCCATTAGCCAAGGCTACGCGTTCGAGGTGAGTCACACCAGATTGCGCGCATTTGAAAAGAACTAAACAAAAAACATTGGGCAGAAAAGTAGTCGAGATCTCAGCACTCAAGCGAAAGCGTGTAAGTGTATGAATGCACTCTACTAGTATGCTTAAGTGAGGCGCCAAAACAACGAGGACACAAGGAGAGAAGCAGACAGGACGAGGTCACTTCAAGCATGTACAACCAATAGCCCAACTCGCCGTTCTAACTCTACCAGTATATGTGACACGAGCAACTCGAATACCCTTTACAACGAATGACATTGGTGTGATCGGCGAATCAGCTCGTGTCGCGCGTGGAATGCGCTATACGCCCGGAGTGTCGCGCGCTGATTGGCCGTCCGCTCAAATGTCATTCGTTGTAAATGGCATTCGAGTTGCCCGTGTGGCACGGGTATAAGTCCTTCTTTTTAACTGAGTAGAAAGGAAAAAAGAGACATCGTGAGCTGAAGCCGAGAGGTATAGGACATTCCCTTCATTACCCCTAATATACCATCCGACTACGGTGACATGCGATTGGAGGGGAAGCGAGGGGTGGGATGAAGTTATTCCTTATTCTTTTGGGTTCATTTATTTCTCTACATTTTTTTTTTTCTGCCCCAGTTGGCGTCTCGTCACGCAAGGAACCCAAGGCGCGAGTCTGCGCCCCCGGGTTGTACATATCGCGTGATGCTAAATATAGACTGCCCGGATAAGGGCGTTCTTCCAGGGTGGCATAACGCCATGAGAAGAAAGAGGAAAAGGGACGGGGGGGGGGGCATGTGTGTGGTTGTCGACGCAGGTGGCTCGTAAATAGACTGGAGCTGCTCATGGGCTCATGACGAAAAGAAACAAGGCGCGAGTTGGCAGACATACGCGCGGACCATAACGGCACTCCGCTTGTTGGTGTGTGATATCCGGCTCGTGGTGAAGGGCGCGTTCTTGTCGTGGTGGCGTCGATAAGCATCCCGGTACTTTTCGACATCATTATGTACGCGGAAGACCGACGGAGATAATCCTTCAAAAATTAAGATTAATTTCCATATTTATCCCCCTTTTTCGTTCCACTTTCAGTGAGGCCAGAGTTTTGGGGACTCAAAGTCAAAGGTTAGTCTGATTCGAAAACTTTTGCGTTTATACTCCGATAAATATATTTGTTTAGCGTGTCTGTCGTATGGGCAGTAAAAGTTCTGTGTCTAGAGCTTTCAGATTCGTAAGATGCTTTGTTTGGGAGTTGATAGGTTTTAATAGATCCATGTTTGTCACCGCGAATGACAGATTTCAAGTTAGCAGTTTCTTAGCTGCGCTACAAATACTTACCGGAGCCCTCTTACTGCATTCAACTTTGACACTTGCAATTGTGTGCACATAATATGAAGGGGCACGGTTTTTCCTTGCAATTCATGCGTGAGGAATAGGCAGTTTATACTCGCGTCAAGCTTAGAAGATTAGAAATCGCTGGTCTTGAAAAAAAAAGAAGAAAGAAGCTCGCAAACGCTTTTTACCTGATAAGAAAGTCCCTCGATTAACGCTTTGTTAAGTAGCGACAGCGACTGATGTGCCGACGCGCTCTCCCATTGGCTTATGCCCGCGTTCCGTTTCCGGTTAGGACAACGTGGCGCAATTGACTCGACTTCACTCTCGAGTAACGGGTTTGTACCTTAGGCTTAGCGTCCGAAAACATACCCGCATCCGGCGTTGCTCTGTCTTGATTGTCACGTGACATGACCTACCGGAGTAACTAACTCAGAAGATTTCGCACACATCCATGGCGGGCGAGTTAGAAAGAACATGGCGGACCGCGCTTTGGCAGACGACATGAGCGAGAGGAGGTGGACGGGGGAGGAGGACTTGTCGTTACTTCGCAAAGCGTTCATCTTGGGAAAGAGCAGTCGGTGCACAGCCGTGTTTCATATTTTGTCACCTAGTCCTCACTGCCGCTCATCACTAGGCTGGGTTAGACGTAGCACTATCTAAAGCCCTAAACTTTGCAATTAGAGAAATATATATACTACTTTAGGTCTTTGGTGGCCCACAGTAACCAGACACTTGTTATCGATCTCCAAGATACAACTCCGAACTACAGATGGCGCTCGTTCTCTAGCCGCATTCCGGACGAAAAGAGACCTGACCCTCCAGGCAACGACGGTGGCCCGCCAATTTCACGCTGCGTTACGCCGCCGCCAACAAAACGCCTCTTCCTTCTACTATTATTATTTTTTTTCTCTCATCTACGTCGTCTTCGGGTCGGGAACCTCCTGACGTCCGGAAAGAACAAAGGGACCCCTTGTTTCTGGCCTCCGGGGTTCGACGACAAGACGACGATGTCGGCGGAGGTCTCGGTCGGTTGCAGGCCCACAAGAGAGTTGGTCTTGGTGGCACGTGTGCGCATGCGTGTGTCACCGATGCATTTCCTCAAAGGTTAAGATGACTCTTCCGACTCCAAAAAAAGCACCAAGAGACGACGTCCAAAGACGAATGGGCGTTCGCAAAACAAATCGACCACCTGTTGGGCATACGAGACGTACAGTTCCTGGTGCTATGTGAACGCGTGTCGCGTGGGTGTGTTAAGCTTTGTACGTCGCCTGTGCATCGAAGTGTCTCCGAAAAACGGCAACAAAATGTAACGCTATGGCTCGTCACGATCCTGGCTGTTTTTATGTAGAAGTACCGACAAAAGAAAGCAAGCGGATGCGTGGCGTCGTCGCCGTCCCGATGTTACAACCTGGGGCTGCTAAAATTTTCGTAGGCCGACAAGCAGCAGAGCGAGCTACAGAATAACAGGCGTCTGCCATATCACATTCTACTGCTGTGCCACCCCTAGAATTCCGGCAAACAATACCATTACGAAGCTGCGACGTCATCAATTCGAGATGTAGAGAGCAAGATTTAAAAAAAATATCGGTAAATATTCCGGTCACAGCACCATATAGTCGGGAATCTTACAACAAAATAAATATCGTGCACGCCAGAAAAAGAAAACAGTAAGGAGGAGTGCCAATTATTAATATCGATTAGCGGAACGACTTCAGAGAATTATCGAAGGGAAATTATGTTCTGTTAAAAAAAATTCAATCCGCGAATGGAACCACTCGACATTACGCAGGAGACTCGGCACAATGCATCGGTAGCAATCTTACAGAGGTTTGGCGTCAAGACTTATTGATAGGCGCACTACGTTTATCGGGGTCATTGACCCCTACTGGTTTTGTAACAAGAAACATGAAGATATCGGCATGTACAGCCACCAACAACGCAAACACGCGTGCGCCTGTTAACCTTGCTACGCTACCAAGAAAAGAAAAAAAAAAAAAAAACGATAGCGCGTGTGAAAGCAAACAGCGCTTCTAATTTCTCAACACACTGCACGCCATAATATGTGTTTGAGAAAGCCCGAAGTTCAGCGAGGCGCGAAGCTCCCTCGCCTTATACCGATCAATACATCTCTCTGTCTCCGAGAACTGTGGCATCTTCAGAGAGGCCACGGAGTTGGTGCCGAGTGCTCAATACACAAGAGAGAGAGAGAAAAAAAAGGCCCGTTTTTAAAAGGCCTATATGTTTTTTTAATTTCAAAACCCACAGTTTCTTCGACACATTTTATTTTGCTTTGCCAGAAGAAATCAGAAAAACAACGACCAGCTTTAGGTCTGCGTCTTATTGTTTCACTTCAGAACCTACCAGAACTCCAGAGACAGGAATTGCACAAAATCACCATGGCGTCGTTGCTTTTTTTTTTTTTCTTTTATTATTTCTACGTAAATGTAATTGTATCCCGCTGACCGATCTGCCTGTAGGGGGCAGGGGCTTCGTCAAGCTGCATTTCTGCAGCTTTGTTTCCTGCCTCCATCGCCCATTTTGTGTTATGGGAGTAAACAAAATGAATTGAATTGAATTGAAAATATTTGTGAGTCTTAGTCGACACATTGCAGCAAATATTTGTATGTCATTTGTTGTTTCTTGATCAAAGCACTTTTCTCCATTCTAATCCTATACAAAAAAAAAAATCGCAGTCTTTCAGCAGTAAATAAATACCTGTCTTAAACGTATGTCACAACCGATTTTGTCATTGATTTTTAAAGCTTATAGAAACCTAGAGCTCAGGGTTGAAACCCTGACTGTTGCTTGCTTCGTATATCATTGCATCACACCTGGGGCACCGAGGCAACTTGGCTTCGCAAAAGCCCACAGCATGACTAGCGCCACAAGCATTCGTTATTTAATATTTATGGCGACAAAGCAAAATCCGTCTTTTGCACTCCAATCTAATCTTCTGCAGTGCAAAACCTTTCGCATGCTTACATACAGCTGTACAACTCTTCTGGGCCGGTTTTCTCGAAGCGGTGGTAAACCCATTTTGGTAAACCACGGTGCCTAGGAAGGAAAAAGTACCTAGGTACTGTAATAAACGGCTGGATATAGAACAACAATAGTTATTTTTGATTGCGCAGTAAGATGCGCCATATATCGGTGAAACAAGCCATTCATTTTGTTTATCCTCTTTTTCCGCTGGTTGTTATCGATCTAGTATGGTATTTTAAGTCAAAATATAGACCAATTTATTTGCTTCAGATGGCACGAAGAAATTTTAGCTACTATGCTAGAGTTTGTCGAGGAATATTTGAAAATGTAAGGAACATTTCCTTCTATATGTTTCGCCATAAACAACGCATAAGTTTCCCGTGTGCTTTCCCGTCTGGCAATGCCGAAGCTGTAGTCTCGTTTTTGTTCCTTGCGACGCACGTTTCTGCGATTTCTGCTGATCTCAACTGCTTGCCCTCTCTTCCGTTTGCCCAAGCGAACCACCGGTGACGAGAGAAGCTAAGCTTCTCGTCACCGTTGAATTGCTGGACACCGAGGATACGTAGAAACCTCGATGCTGTCGGCATACTGTCGGCGCACTGCGAAAAAAAAAACAAAAAAAAACAGTACAATGTCCTACTTGTTCACCCGGAACGAAGACTTTATCGAGGATAACCCCCTTTCTGCGCTAAGTAATCGCTGCATGCTCACGAGTAGGCGTGCATTATAGTGTAACAAATTAAACGTGATAGTATAAATATATAGCAACACTCGTTCGCAAAACGTTTTTTTACTTAGCATAAAAACACTTGCAAGGCTTATGTACCATCATATATATGTCTTGGATCTCGGCCTGCTGAAGAGTGATGCGTTCGCGGAATGCTGTCGTCGGTTAGTTTAGTAGTCCCTCTGAACTACCGCTTTGCTTGACGTGATAATAGGTTGATGGTGCGTCATTAATATAACAGCCGGATCGAAATGAATGTTCAGCAGAACCAAGCAGAACTATTAGCGCTCATTAAGCGACGTCGCGGCCATTTTGCTTGTAGGTGCTGCTTCTCCCTCGGCGCCCCTGCTCTCTCCAGTCACGTGACCTAGAATTCCCCCTTCTAGGGACAATAGTTAACTTTAACCCACGGTTCGCGTCCGAGAAAACGGGCCCTGGGCCGTTTGCTACTTCTTGAGTTCAGATCCTAACCCTTTCCCGTTTCGATCTGGATGAGCATCCTATCGGCGTGCGGTCGTGTAATCCCTACTGCGCGATATACGTTAAGAAACAAGGCTAGCAGTCTCACACTGCACTGGCTCAAGGTCCCATCAAAAAGCAAGACACCATATGAGATCTCAAAGCGCACCTAAACCAAATTTAAATTGGGGCAGCCGGCGTCATTGAAGAGGAAAAAAAAAAAATACTATGAAAGTGACGTGCGCGCGAGCGTGTTACTAAAGAAATATATATTCAAAGAAATATCACTGCCTTAGAAAGATGGCGCTGAGTTCCGGCTAAACCAGAGCAACAACCGCCAAGAGCGATAACCGGCGTCGAAAATAAGTAAGGAAGGAATAAATCGGGGAGTGAAAAAAAGAAAGTTTGAGGTCAAAAAAAAAAAAAAAAAAAAGAAGGACGAATACCAAGAATGGGGAGAGTGGCTCGAAGCCTCTCTTTTCAATACTCCCCCGGTTCTGCGTTGGTTCTTTCTTGTGGAAATGGAGCGTGCTGGTTAAGTTACGGTGTTTGTGTCGAGGCGACGGCGGCGGCGCCGGCTGACGCCGCACTGTCTGGCCCGCACCTGTGTGCTGGTGGAATGCCGTGCGGCAAAGAGTGCCTGCAGGGAGACAACGGGAGTCTTCGCCACGACTTGGGGAGCGAGGAAGGAGGCGGTGGTAGTTGTAACTTGTACGCCACCCAGAATGGTTAGTTGGTTGGGGGGGAGTTCGACCGACCGACCAATCTACCAACAGCGCCACTCCCGCTTTTCCCCTCCTCCCCGTCTTCTTTGCCTCGTAGCGGAGATTGGGGAGGATGAGTAAACGATGAGCCGAGAGATAACAGCCGCTTTAACTCGAGTGCATGAGCAAAATTAGCGCTGTAAAAGTATACGCGAGTTCACTTTTTTTCTTGGTTTCTTTTTTTCCGAGAGTGATAAAGCGATGTCGTTGCTGGAAATTCGTTTGGTTTCTTCCGGTAACGTGAAGAGTGGCACGGCCGCGATTACATCTCTTTTGGGTTGTATTCCTGAGTTTGACTGCTTGAGCTTTGAGCAAATCGTAAACAAGGGTACGCGCATTTCACAAAATACGCCATTTTTTTATGTGTTGTGAGTATGTACGATATGCTCGAATCAAGCTCTCTGTAATAATGCTAAAAACACTTTGTATTCATTCGGTATTTTTTTATGGATACAATATTATATTTGGGGACAACGTTTCCTGGCATTTGCAGACCAAGATTAGTACCGCGCGAGTACAGCTCTGATCGGTCCTCACTGTGCGCGAGTGCACGGCTATCCGTAGTTTTGGCTTCATTGCCAAGAAAAGTTGCGAACGCCAGTCATGGGCAACCCTATATACCTCGTTTGTAAGAGTGTTAAATAAAATTAAAGTTAATGGGCGACGTTCGCTACGTGGGAGGATACGTGATGAACGTAAAACAAAACGTGATGGACCATAATTTTTTTTTGCCCGCGAGATATTATTTTTTTAGGAAACATTAGAGAGTGTGTGTGTGTGTGGGGGGGGGGGGGGGGGGGATGCCGCACATTACTTCTAACGAGTTACGCTGTCTGGTTACATTCGTGCCATCAGGTATAAACATGACTGCTACACACTGTTGCGTGTCAGTAAAATCCTGTCAAAACTATGATTTCTTTCACTTGTAGGAATTATAACAGTCTTAATACCCGCACACTCGCGTCATCCTTGTTGACAATGAGAACAAAACTCATCCTACGGAAAAGACAGCTTACTGCAATACGAACATATACCCGCTGTAAAACGGATTAACGAAACCGGTGTATTCCCGCTGTGAGCAACCATAAATCTCTTGTGTCTAACGAAAGCACTGACCGAAAGAAGGTGAGATCTTTCGTGTAAAACAAAGTTGACCTCGTTGCTACTGAAACAGTTTATCTTGCGACCAGCGTTCCGGTGACGAACGCGCCCCTTCGCCCAGTGTTTCTTTGACGAGTTGACGTCGAACGAGAAGGCCGCTGTGACCAGTTGGCCTGTGACTGGTTCTCCGGTGACGAGTGGGATTGTGACGAGCGGTCCTGTTCCTGTAAAAAAAAAAAAAAAGAAAACACTGCCAACGTATGAATAGCAGAACTCTTTTTCTGTGATTATCTGGCTTTGTACACGCCTGTGACATTTCCAGATGTTTTTTTTTTCTTTTTCTTTCTTTCTATTAGTGCGAAAGAACAAAGTCCTGGCGCTTTAACGACGCAGCTGGTACCGCCAACGAGGCAGTTTGTTAACTTGTCACAGCGAAGATGTAACGAGGAGCTTTTCCTAAAGTAACCTCTCCGAGTCTCTGTGTATCGCCAATTTGGCAGACGGCCCGACTCTTTAAAGCCACGGGGGGGACAACTCTGAAAGATATTCTTCGTCGGCACTTTCAGCCGCAAGGTCTGTGCTATAGCATTGCAAGCCTCCCGGTTTACACGGAGAGGCTGCTGCTTCATATAAATAGCAAACGGATCCGATTAAATTTAAAATGAACGAAATAAAGAAGTTCTTGACGTTTACCGGCCGCCTGGTGTAATACCAAAAAAAGTGATACGCCAAAAAAAAAGAATTACGTTTTTTTTTTTTTTTTTTTTTTTTTGGGGGGGGGGGGGGGGGGGGGGGGGGGGGAGAGACGATGGCCTAGTGTGTTAGTGCAGCAGTGTAGCTCGGAGAAGCGCGCGCTGAAGAACCCACCGATCCTGGGTTTCAATCACCACACCTGCTCGTTTCGATCTGGATGAGCATCGTACCGGTGTGTGGTCGCGTAACCACTATACTGCCTGATTCGATGGACATCAACACACACAATAGAATTATTTTTCTCTTGGAACTACCACTCGAATTTTAGCAAAGATGGTGCAAAATGAAGTTACTCTTAAAAAATTAGAACCCAGTTATCGTTGAGAGAAACGAATTCGTATATGAATTTGTGTAATCGTAATTTGTGTAGGTCGTAGTAAGAAAGTCGGAACACAAATTCACTTGACAATTAGGAGAGATAGAATGAAAGGGCGGGGGGATTCCCAAACAAGACGACATAAAGAAAATAAGAAGGGCACGTGCATGCAGCTCTAACATAGATAAAGACCAATCCAGTTTGAAAGCAAACGTTTTGATAAAAGATGGAAATATAGACCCGTAAAAACATATTTGCTCAAAATACGGCATGCTTTATTTTTTGTTTCTTGCAGGATTGTGTTACCGAAAATCTGTATATGTCACTTTAAAAAATATAAAAAAATAAACATCTTTTTTTTTACACGGTGCAGCCAGAAATGCCGCGAAAATTTTAAATGTAGATCAATAAAATATATGAAAGGATTAGGTACCAATATGGACTTCAATGTTTAGACTCTAGAGCACCGCGGAAGGTCACCAAACTTGTGTAATCTGTAGGACATCCCCCCCCCCCCCCCCCCCCTTGCTTGCATTGGGTTGGCAACTATTAAGCAAACTCCACGTGATAATAAAATAATCCTAACATACATAGCTCGAGGACAAGCTTCCAAAAACGCTTATTTCGTTCGGATATTCGGGCAGCCTAGCTCCTTCAAGATTCACACTACATTCCATTAAACGCACTTTCTTGGTGCGCCTCTGACTTTCCGAAAAATTGTCTCTCACCTTCACACGTTACAAAACACGCTAATAACACAAATTTTATTAAGAAAAAGGGGCCGGCCAAGGCTAATTTACTCGGTTTTCTTGGAATCTCGAAGCACAGATAAATCGTCGCGACCATCTCGTCGGCATCCGTAGGACTTCGGGTTGGCGTCCTCCGTCTCCCGCGGTTTTATCGACTCTAGTCGAAGCTTGAAATCGCCGCTTCGATGTTCGGTCCGATGCTTCGCCGTTCAACTCGAAATCCGAAGCATAAACTGTCCGCATCGGAAGGGGACAGCACGCAAACCACCTGTTCCCCCCAATCGCGTGGCCTCCCTGAAAGATGAGAGAAACAAAAAATAGCAAAATAATAATATATGGGCTCTGATCAAACTCAGCCGCATTAGATAATGGCCTCGCCAAACGATCGGCAGCTTCCCTTTCCCGTAAGCTAATCACATTCCGCGGAGAAAACAAAAAACAAAAGTTGTGGTGTCTATAACAAAAAACTGCCTCTATAATCCGGGAGCCCATTGAACCGACCGACCAACTTCCATAGACGTCCTCACCAAGGCCGTCAGTCGTTTCCTTTATCTCAATTATTTTCCTCCTTCCTCTCGTACATAGTCTCCCTTTTCTCCCTCTAACCTCTCCAGAGAAAATGTGAGTTAATGGCGGCCGCGAGGTGGCTTTGTCCTGAAACCGAAACCGAAACTAAAGGGCTCATTGCGCGTGTTGTGTGAAAGTGACGCCATAAGTACGTCGAGTCACGTGACTAAGAATTATTGTGCTCTTGAAAGGCGATTCGCGGTGAGGAGCTCGCTAGGGGCGCTTCTGTTTTCTTCACTATGGGTAGTGCACGTGTCATCCTTGCTGTTATGTTTTAATTTTCATAGTCCACAAAAGCTTGGCATTGCACGTGCTTCCATCAGCAAAAGAACTTGAAGTATCCTCACTGTGGGTTGTGAAAAGATTTCACCAGGCGGCGACACCCAAACATCTTGCCGCGAATATAGACATTAAAGGGATACTTCATTGAAATTTGAAATATACCCGTCGTGTTAAAAAATAGGTTGAATATGATCCACAATATCCGTAAATGACAATCGCACGTTTGTATTTTAAGCCTGGTGGCTGTATTTTTCGTTATAAACGGCCCACTCTGCCAAGCGCTCGGAGAACAGCCAGCGGAGACCACGTGACATCCAACGCAATCGTGACGTAGTTTGTCTCGGGACGATCGAAGCTACGGCGAGTCTGACGTCGAGAGGATGGCCTAGTCGTTCCAGTCACCGAAGCGGCTGCTTTTGTACGAATTGTGAGTGACGGGTTATTCTTCTATAATCTTGTAGAGGGACAATAGCGACTTCTGGGTCACACAAAAGGGATTCTAGGGAAGAGGGGTGTTCCTCCTTCCTCTCTTCCCTCGTCGTGGCCGGAGTCGAGACAGTTACCGTCACTACCTCTAAAGTTTCCTAGACATGTATTACAAGCGAGGCGTTAGCGACATCCACCAGGTGCTTTTTGCTAATCGTTTAATTCGTTTAAAAATTCCGTTTCGTGACTTTTTTTAACAAGATATTGGTGTGTTCGATGTCATACTGCTCCTTTGAACACACATAGACCAAAAAATAAGCGCCGAAATTTCTCTGTATTATTCCTTTAAAGGTGCCACGAAACGATTGTTCTACTATCGCTAACTACTACTCAGAATCACTCCCTAACGTTAATAACCGAATAAACTTGCCTTAGTTTTTCTTTCTAAGCAATGGCAGTCGGCAAATAAATTTGAGAAATATGAGCATCGTTCATCCCCTCAGCTCGGAGTCAGAACAAGCGGCCAGGTGGCGTGGTGCCTATCCTATGCCGCCAATGTTATTCATAGTCACGATCAGGGTCGGCAATGTAGAAAACGCGTGCTGAGCATCAGGCATTGTTAGAGTTGGGCTATTCTCATCACTGCAGTGGTTGGACACGAGTCCCTACCCGGGTGTCTGCCGAAGCATTGATTGTTACGAGCCGGAGTCGAGTGCTCAAACAGTTCTCGTGTCCGATCCATGATCCGCGCTCGACTGTCGTCAGGAGGGTGGCTTCGAAGTTCGATCCCACAATTATTATACTCCGCGACAACTTTTCTTGGCAATGCAGTGGAAGGTGCAGGCCTGCGTTCCCTCTTCCATTTTCAGTGTGCGCAGGCTAAAACAAATCCCGTTACAGATGAGACAGGGAACAGAAATAGAGGAAGTTATGGTGAATTCCGCTCGCAGATCTCGAGCGCTCCAAAAGCGCTCCATTTGGAGCGCGCATATTCCGCTCGCAGATCTGGCTCGAGCTGGTCATCTTCCGCTCGTAGATCTCTGGCAGCGCCCGCTCCACGGAGCGCCCCAAACTCCGCCGAACTTGCTCTGCGGGATTTCACAGATCTCTCCGGAAATTGACAGAGCGGCCCACGTGATTTCCGTCTAAATCGGCGGTGCGCATGCGCGGCGAGGTTGGAGAGATCGGCGGGCCGGTCGGTGGAGTTGGATCTGTTCGAGTGCGTCGGTTGTTTACTCTGAACTGTGACGGCTCGAACGCTTCTACCTCGCGTAGATCAGGGAAAAAAAGCCGGGAATGTGGAGCGTGGCAAATCGTAAGCGCTGACATCTGTGATCACCGAGGAAGAACGAAAAAAAGAACGACAGAAAAGCCGGAGGCAGACGCAAGGTTAGGCCTATTCATTCTGCAGCCAGTGATTGTTTACCTTTTTACACTGCATTCCATCGGCGTTTTCCCGTGAAATAAAGCAAGATGTGGTTAGGCAACGACCGCGCAAGTGATGGTTTGTTACCTCTGTGTTTATTAAAGTCGTACTAGCAATCTGAACTCCACCGCTGGCAATCGCTGTCCGTGCCCCGCCGCTTCGAGGCGGCCGAAAGGTATGTGACGGTGCCGAACGCGGACGTCTTCGCTATTTGTGACATGGGCGCCGTGGTACGTATAATTCCGCCCGGCCTGTGTCGCGTGTTACTTCTGCAGCTAAGCAGTGACAGTCGTCACTGGTCGTCGGAAAGATCAGCCGGCTGAGGCGTTGGTGGGCTGGTCAAGTTCGAGCAGCGGCCATTTTGAACGGCGGAAGGAGAAGGGGTGGGGAGGGGTGTGGGGGAGGTCGCTCCAAAAATGCAAGTTTATCTTCCCCTCGTCGATACGGAGCGGGTCCCACGGAGCGGAATTTTGCCTCCCTCGCGGATTTTGGAAAGCGCTCCAGATCTACGAGTGGAATTCACCATTAGACAAACGAAGGCGACCCAGCATGACTTCGCATGATCGTCAATATTAATTGGCAGAGGGGTACAAGCGAAATGGCCGAGAACGGAACCCTCACGGTAGGGCGGACGAGTGAGGGGCATTCCCATCAAGCGCTAAACTTGAGGAAAGGGAAAAACCGGGAGAGGGGGAGTAGTTCTCGCAGACGACGGACGACGCCCCAGCGCAAAAAGCAGCCCTCCTCCCTCCCAGGTGCGACGCAGACAGTCTGGCGACGGCGTCTTGCTGCGTCGGACTTTGGCGGTGGGCCGACACCCGCTCCTTCGGCGGCTGAGTCGGGGGAAGCTGGGAGGAGGACTCCTCCACAGGTGTGCAGCCGTCTGCCCGTCGCCGCCGCCGCCGTCCGTGCTGCTTGCTGCCTTGGCGCTGCTGCTCTTTCAGCTAGGAGTGTGTGTGGCTCGAGAGGATTTTTGTTTTCTCCGAGGCCGCTCCCGGCTCTGGTTGGTGTGGGAACGGAACGAAAAGAAAGGAATAAAGTAGAGAAAGATCCACTTTTCCGAGCACCGCATTCCACCGCCGGTGTTCATGTGTGTGGCTTGGGTGGTTCGAGGATCTGTATGCTCTGGTGTGTGTGCGCGGCTCGAGAAATGGGCCCTATCCGGCAGCCGCGCCAGGGTGCGGGGTTCGATGCCGTATGTCGGGGTTCGGAGCCTGCTACTGCTGCTGCTGGGGGCGAGGTTGTTCCAAGACGCGTGACTCATTTGCCTGCTGTATGCAGGTTAGCCTCGGATCTTATGGCAGCTAACTCGTGCTTTGGGCCTTCGGCTAGGATATGATTAGTATACATTACATTTGAAATTCATGTTCATTAACTGGGTCAACGAGTCTTGTTTAATATAACGGCTTGTTTCTGCGCGCGTGTTGCTTGATCGACACAACGAAGGGGGGCGGTGTTTACAGAAAAGCTAAAACGGTTCTGTAATTAAAAAAAAAAAAACACACACTCTCAAAAAAAACACTTAAATTGTCTTTACTTGTCTTCCAGGATTACGAATATCAAAATTATATCTTAGATTGATGCGCCAAGTAGCCACAACAGCGCTTCCAAAATAGCACTAAAGCATTGACACGTTCGGGTCAAACGCCTGTGATATTCAAAGTCACAGGACAAAAATACGATAAAAGTTACCTCTAACTCGTTTTCTTTTCTTTCTTTTTTTTTTTTCCCTAAACCTTTTCACAGTCTTTTTTTCTTTTTTTGCGTATTTTCCGAATGTGCCCATAATTAGCTCTGACAGAATTCCATGAGAATTCATGCCGCGGGACTCGCCATGCGCGCACATTTATGGTTTCTAGCGAAGCGGGAGGAGCTGGAATCACTGTATCGGGAAACACACGGATAGTTCCTTTGTCCGTGAGAATACAAGAGTACTGCGAGATTAAGGACGTGCCTTACGTTTGGTGCGGAATGTGTAGAAGGTGGGAATGTTGTAACGGCGTTCAAATTTTCAAATACTGAGTCACGGCAAACAAACAAACAATCAACACACTTAATATTTTTTTAGGGCCGAGGCAGTAGTTTAGGAGTACATCGCGTTTGCAAACTCGCTCTTTTGTCGGCGGTTATTGACACTGAGCACAAACACGGTTGTTAAGAGCATCGTTCAAACAAACAACCTTACAATCATCTTAAACATATCTCTAATGCACCTCGTTAGCAATCTTCTTTTGTACTCTTGAGCGTCCCCAAACTGACCACAGGCAACGTGCTGGCGAACAATCGATGCACTTCAGAGGATTGTTCGGCTTGCCAAGGAGCTTACTTTGTCGGCGGACAACAACGCATGTTCGCCGGGATAGTCTGACACGGCAATCGTAAGATGCATTAGGCAGGTTCGGGATCAGTGCTAGTCACACACCAACGCGGGACTTCCACGTCCCACCGCTGTGAGGCGCTGCTGTCGGCGCATGTGCAGATGCTATAGACCTCTTCCGCTTACTCTCGCCTCCGACCGCCAAGTAGGCATATCCGGTATGGGCGACGAAAAAATATTGAAACGTTTCAACCCGCAAATAGTAAAAAAATTGAGGGGAGAAAAAACGAGACTGTGTGACGGTTACATTTATGTCCTAAATGCATTCTATTGGCGTGGCGACGGCAAAACAATGTTTTCGCCCATACTGGAAGTGAGGACAATTCAAGATGGCGGCACCCTTGCGAAAAAGTCTATACTTCATGTAGATCTGGTTTCCACGCGGTGTAGTACCATATTTACGGCCAGAGGCGGACTTGTCTGTAAGCAGTGTGTTGCTTATCTCTATATGCTATGCCCATCCAGTGAAAATAGGTCCCACGTGTGGTCGAGCAAGGCGGAAAGATGGCTCTGTTTTAACTACACCTTAAAATTCTGCCCTTCTAAAGGAAGCCGAACAAACATTAGTTCCGCACTCCTCCCGGGTTTCGCTAAACGGCCTCACGAGCTTGCAAGCGGATGCTATACCCACCAAAGGTAGAGAGAACAGGCGGAAGGATATTCTTCACAGGCGTGTGCACCTCACAGAGCCGCACGTTCACGGATCTGGCTGAAAGCCCATCCAAATTAAACGCAAGCAAACAACCAAAAACGCGGGTCACGTCTTCTTTTTTTTTCTACAGCGCCCTTCGTAGCTGAGCATCTCGCATTGCGGTGAAACGCGTGTGCATCAGCCATTCCCTCTCTTCCTCCCCTCGCCGAGAACGAAACGCGAACAAAAAAAATAATGGAAGCCAGCACCGGCGCAATCTTCCGTAACGAGCGTGCACGTGCGTGTTCGAGGAGAACCCAGCCGCTTCGATTCCTCCCTGTGGGAAGCCCGCTGAAGAAAGACCCGTCAGGCGAAGAGAAGAGTGCATCTATAAGTTGAACAAGTGAAAAGAAGAGATGCAGTCGAATTAAAATCAGCGAGGGACGGGCAGGGGCTCGAACGGAGGTGAAGTCCGCTTGGCAGTATGAGCCCAGCTTAGAGCCGAAGAGCGAGCCTGCACAGGTGTTCGCGGAGTCTGTCGAGAAGCTATGCACCTCGTCCGTCCGGGGGGGGGGGGGGGGGGGGGGGGGGGGTAGGGGGGGGGGGGAAAGGGGGGGGGGGCCAAGCCGTCGTCCCATCCAAAAGTCGTGACTCAGTAGTCAGCTGCTGCACAATGGAGCAATCGAGGGGTTTTTCATACCCCCCTCCCCTTTTTCTTCTTTTCTTTTTCTTCCACACAGAAAAAAAAAAAAAGGATAGTCTTGTATATTTTTTTTACGTGCTACATTTTGTTTGTTTCCATATGTTGCATTCTCTATTCTCTGCTTGCTCTTCTTGGATACAATTTGAATCGTGACTAAATTGTGGTGATTTCTTTTTTTTTTTTTTTTTCTCTTGAAGGTTGAGGAGTGTCAGCGCACCTTTACTTTACCGCTGAGCCTACGGCGATTCAATTATGGAGCAAAGCAAAAGTTGCAAGGAAATTACAGGGCCCAAAATAGCGTTTTAACTAATAAAACCCAGATTTGGATCGGTTTGGGAGGTTGCACTCCTGGGATTCTTTGGTTGAAGCAAGCACTTATTTCGATCTTGTCAAGAGCTAGGTGAAGAAACTAAAATTTCTCGTGAATTAAATCTAAAAAAAAAAAAGAAGAACTGGATTTTTGTGATTTAACGAGAGTGTGGCAGCTTTATTTGCGTATCTCCGTTTTGAACAGTGGTACTGGCGCAGAGGTGCGATAACCACAGTAACGCCAGCGTTACGCAGAGATCACTCTTCATCGGTTGTTTGTACAATGACCTCACTCTTTATACAGACGCTTCAGAGTGGTTCTACAGAGAGTGGTTCTACAGAAAGAAGGCAGTCGGAGATGCCGACCGTTGGCATTCAGTTTGAAAGTGGCCACGAAGTGCATTCTCTCAGACATCAGTGTCCGGACGTGAATGCACAAAGTCCAGCTTCAGTAGCTCACTGACCTATATATAACAATAATCGGTGCTTTAGAATGTAAAGGATTTACATCGTCCAGTGGTCGTTTCATTCTCCGTTCTGAACTCAGTCAGACCCAAAGCGTGGAATATACAAGTCTATTAGAACCTCATTAGCACGGACATCAATATAGATAAAATCTAGTTTGCTATTTTTGATCTTAAACTTATTATCCTTGTACGAACGTTGGTAGAACTAGTAGTCACTCCATCAATTTATGTTTATTGCACCCTCGAACAAGTGCAGGCCTTAAAGTAAATACACGCACATGAGGCGAAAAAAAGACGAAAAAAAAGAAAGAAAAAAGACTAGCCAGTAAAAGTCTGCGATCCACTCCTCTTAAAGTAGTCATCCGAGTTACCAGTAAAAAGTGCCTTCATTCCTACATGAACGATGTTTGACGCCTAATTGTGTGATAGGATGGATCATCGTGAAGAAGAACGGGCTGCGCATGTGCATTTGCCCTCGGAGGTTGCCAGCTCGTGAAATCGGGCGTGGATCTCGCTTCGCTCGAATACTCGGCGACATCGGGCAGCTTTCGCACTCTAACGACCCCCAAGTAGCCAGATTTGTAGTTCCAATAAACAGTCCGTGTTCCTGGATCTGCGGCTCAAGTGCGTTGGCCCCGACAATCGCTTCCGCTGGCTTTCGCGCGCTGGAGAATGTCTTCAAGGTCTCGATGGAAAAAAAAATTAAAAATAAACAAAACAAAAGCAAAAGCAGAAAGATCACCACAGTCGTGCGTGGGCGGGTGCGCGTTATCCATACCATGCGTTCCCGTGAAATCCACTCGTTTACACTTACACACAAACCACTACCAGTGCCGCCGACCCCCCGTCAACTAACCAAAAAAAAAAAAAAAAAAACTCTACTAAAACTGGCAGCTAGAGCCGAGAAAAACAGGCCTACCGAAAATGTATTAGGTTAACTTCTGAGAATCTTCATCGGGCGAGGCCCAACCAGAAAACAGCTAAATCGACCCGCCCCCCCCCCCCCCCCCCCCCCCCCCCCCCGGTCCTCTAAAGAAAAAAGGCGAAGTGTTCGGAACGCCAGAACTTTGACGGGCGTGACGCACGAGCGTGCTATAATGTGCATGCCCCGGGAGGACGTCTACGCACACACACACGCACACGCCCCTAACGCACACATGCTTGTAGTAGTACTACAGCACACACACACGTCGTCTTTGGGCTGAAAAGCAAGCAAGGCCGGTGCACGTGCGGTCGGACGGACAGCCGAACGTCACTGACTCGGGCAAAGAAAACGCCGCGGAGGGGAGGGTGACAGGGTCACGTGGTCCCCCTGGTGCTGGTGCTCGCCTGTGCCGACAGGCCAGGTGTGAGCCAGACAGACTGGCGACACCGATCTCCCTCTCCCCCCTCTTCTCGAACCTCCTCTCTCACCACCAGCCGGTTCCCTCTCCCTTTTCTTGAGACATTTCCAAGACGTCGTCGTCGACGACGTGTAGGGTCGAGCGCGTGCCCGCCCAAAACGTTCCCTGGGGTGCTCCAGAGCCTGACTCGACGTGATTCAGCAGTTTTTTCCCCTCCCTCTTATCCGTTTGTTTCCATCTTGAGTAGCCATACTGGGTTGGGTTTTGGCTGGGTGCTTGGCTCGGCTACTATATGGGTGTATAATTAGCCTGCTCCGTACTTGATGTTCGGGTTTTTTCCCGACGCGGAAGAGTTGAACGGACAGGTGCCTCTGGGTTCAATGTCCTTGTTGTGACGGAGTTCGCATTCGTTCCCAACGCAAACTGCCGTTTGTGTTTTTTTTTTTTTTTTTGCAGTCATTGCTAATTTTTATGTAGATATTTATTTCAATGAGCTCTTCTTGACTCAATCGTACCAATCTGTGATTTATGCTTGGACGCCGGCATGCAACGCCCTGTCGTAGAAAATAAGCGAATAGATAAGCGAATACATAAGCCCATGAACGCACTTCGAAAAATATGGTTCACTGATACGGTTTATTTTCAATTGCTGTTAAACTGCAATTCCAGATTTTTTTTTTTAGGTCCTCGTTGTGTTTTTTGACATTTGAACGTTACGATTTAGTGCCATGGCGAGCATTTCATAACCAAGTGGTTTATAACAATCGGAAATCCCAAATATAGACTTTATGTTGCGACATGAGGGGGAAAAGGGGGAATTCTGGTTTCGGAGGGCTACCTCGGCCAGTATGCAAAGCGAATGGTCAAACATAATATGTTGGCCACAAAGAGGGCGACCTTGCCTTAAGATCTTCAATGCCATGAAATGTGCAATTGGGATTACGTGGAAATCCACCTTGAAAGTAATGCATATTTTATGACTGCTATGAATGAAATGTATAATGAAAATAAGTATTCGTACTGTCAAGGTCTTTTGCGGCTGGATATGTCAAATATAAGAAAACTGGCTCGACTAGGAGGCGTGTATGTAAATAACTTTCTGCTGTTTGAATCCTTTAAAACATGTAGGTAGACGCAGAGCCCCAAGCTGCGATGTACAAAAAAAACCACTACATTGCATCTTTATGGTGCGATACACTGAAGTTGGAATCGCAATTGAGTCTTTTAAAAGCCTACTTGCGTCCCCATTCGGGCTGTCTTCAGTGCTCCTGCTGACTCGCCTGGGCGAAATGAATGAATTAAGATGAAAGCGTTTGTCTCAAGGATAAGGACTAGAGTTTACATCACCGTCTCGGAAGGGAAAGGTGTTAAAAAACGACTAGTTACCACGATAAAGGGGACTGGAAAGCGTAAACGTCTCTCCCCACCACTAAATACAATGTTTGAAGCAAGTTATCACTTCAAACTGCGCGCCTCTTTTAGTACGTCCTAGCACCGATAGATGACGGCGAATTCGCGCGCGGCGTGTGGAATTGTATGTTTTGGCTTCGAGGCGGAGTCGGGGACCGCACGTGCACTGCAGCACCGCGTGGCATAGGAAAAAAAAAAAAAAAGAGAAAACGAATGGGGGGGAGGGTTTGGGGGGATCCTTTGATTCGCCGTGTGCGCGCTTGGATTCCGCCGGGGTAGATGGCTGACTCCGATAACTCTTGCGCCGGGAGATCAGCAGAAATAGAAACGTTTCGTTGCTCTGACAGCGACCGAGCAGGCCAAAACGATGTTCATCGAAGGATCAAGGAGATAATGTGAGCTCTTTTACAGAGGGAAACTGGTACGCGGCTCGAGTTTGTGTGACGGCTAGATGTACGCAGAGGTGAACAAACTGGTTGTGCGTTGTTGTCTATTGGCAACTTTCAGCGACGGTGGTAGCATGGTGTGAGAATCTCGCTCCCTTTAAAGTTTGTAGATACGTAGACGACTTTTTGTTTGTTTTTAGAAAACAAACTTCTTTGGTGTTCCAACATGGGGTGTTTGCTTCCAACCCCTGTCTCCACGACGATCGTCTACATGACAGCCATTTCGCTGGGGATTAGTGCGCCCCCTTTGGGCCGCGAAAGTTGATTTAATGCAGAGGTATAATGGCAGGCCCGGGACTGGACATGTGCCGCGTATTTTAAACTGTTGGTGAGAACGTCTCGGCGGTGTAAAAGTGGACTCAAGTCCTCTCCGCCGTAGTTGAGCAATTTAGCTACAGCAGTGCGTCTGCTGACCTGAGCGCAGACAATCCGATGAATCAAGCAGCACCAAAAAGTGCATCGTCACGGCACTCATTCTCTGTGTGTTTGCCGTCAGCGACTAAACCGATTTCGCACAACGAATGTTCCGTGATCCTGCTCTTTTATGCGTATGCGTATGTGTGGGATCGGTTTAGCAGGTGATAGCGAGCAACCCCACAAAGACAACGAGTACCCCGATGATTAAAATTTTGACGCCGCTCGATTTGGTCCATCGGGTCGTGGCGGCGGCAGTGGTGGCGCAGTCGTGATTACACGCGACAATACGCTCGTATACTGTGCTAAATGAATCGATGAATTGGTTGTTCAACGGCACAGTTTAACACCTCACATCATCTGAAATCTATTGCGCTTGGCTTCAACTCCAACGTTGTATTTTCCTGCAAGTTCAAATTAGCTTCTATTTGTAGAAAGGTCAACAACCCCGGTCCAGCGCCCCCGTGCCAGAAAAAGCACCAGACCAGTTATGTAACCTGCTGCAAAGAGTGCGTGTATTCGATTCCCATGTCCTGCGGTGCTAAATACATCGGATAGACGGGCCGATGCCTAAACGATCGGGTGAGGGAACATGCAAACGAGATCAAGAAAGCCGCCTCCGACACTTCGGAGAGTAGTTACCACCCGATTGCCAAACACACCTCTGAGTGCAGCGAACCCTGTTCGGCCGACCTTCCATCGACCACCAGGATTGGAGGTCACGCCTTAAGATACGGACGAGAGATCATGGAGGCCTTCGCCATGCACCACAGTCACAACAACTTCCGGTCCCCGTCCATAGGCTTATCCAGGAGGGAGATAAACTTCCTGGTTCCAGGGCTGACGTCCCTTGTTTCCGCGGCTCCAAGCGATTAGATGTCAACTCCACGAGATCGTCCTTCACTTCCCTGGTTCTACACCCTTTCCCATCGCTTTCCCACTTTCCAGTGTAGCGTCTTTCACCCTCCCCTCCTTCACCTGTATATGCAAACTTCGGGTCAATAAATGTTGTTGCTAGTTGGAAGTCTTCGTTGTCCGTCCCCCCTTTCTATGTATCTTCCTCATGTTTAATTACTGTTACCAATACGCTCGTTTTGTACTTAATTAATCCTTAGTTCTGGTATTTCTCCAACCAAATACAGCGTCCTAAGACGTCGGAATGACATAAATGAGCCCATTCGCTCTATACGTTTAAAAGGGGCCACCCAACGGTGTATGATATGCATAAGAACTCGGAATTCAAGGTCACAGTCTGATCATTGCTCAGAGTACGAGGCACGACGTCCCTGTTAGACGCTTTCTGTTGTCCTCTTGGTTGCCACCAGCTTCCAGTGTTGGACCGCTGGTTACGTGTTAAAAATAAAAGCGAACCTCGTCATTACCTTTCCTCAAATGCCTCCTTTCGTTTCCCGTTCTTAGTCCAGGGTTGGAAATGTCTTCCCCAACTGAAATATTTTGCTACCGGAGAGATTGATGCTTCAACTATTCAGTTCAATGTCTTTTTTTCTTTTTTTCTTACAATTTTATTGCTTCAAGCGCTAATCAAGGATAACAACAGCCCATTTTAATGTACACATATTTTTTATTCAGGAACCCCAGGTTCGAACCCCGGTGTTTGGCAAATATGTGCTGGGAATGAATGATGCACATCTATCATGTACTATTTATGGTAGTATTAATTCAGTTACTTTGTCATTATGCGCGAGAAACAGCTTTTTACTGCCTAAACAGCCCTGAATTGATTTGGAGAGCCCTGTCTTTTGTTCTTTTAATGACCAGGGCACTTTGTAAAATTAGCGGATCGCGAAGAAAATAGTACCATGATGTAGCTGGAGAACTGGAGCTTATATAACCGTAGAGAGCAACTCGGGATATGGAGTGGTTAGTTTGTAACTCGAGTTTGAACTCAAATATTTCTCTGTAAATCACCGTACTCCCATAAGGATAATGCATTTTTTTCCGATTGCCATTTGGCTCCACTTATCTTAGACATACAGTCTTTAAATTTAGCACAATGAACAAAAAAGGTATCTATTAAAAAAGTTCGCTGAGAGAAAAATAATGCGCCGCTTAGAATTTCGTGAAATAAAATATATCTAGTTCATCCCATTGAGTTACGGGACGTCCCGCCATCGCTGCCGATAGATGGCGCAAGTAGTGTCGGCGCGCTCGTGTCCACGAATGTTGGGTATGAGGCACGCACATTGTGCTTTTTTTCTTAAGAAGCTCGGAGCTTGGGGTAGTGAAATTATCTTCATAAAAAGACGAAATTGAATTCGTAAAGATGGACGCCCATGTACACGACAGCACCTCGGCCTCCGAAACTTTGTATCAAAAATCGGGAATCCCTAAACATTGGAACACCTTTATCGCACACACGCTAAAAGAAAAAAAAAAAAAGGAACACTATGCTACTTCCCGCTTTGTTATCTTGTCAGAACGCCACGCCTACCGTGCTTCTCCGATACTACACCGATAAAAATAAACCGCGGCGGTCGGTCGGTTTCGGCGACACCTCGACCAGGCACGTCCGACCCCGCTCCAACTCTTTCAACCGAGCCATAAAATTCTCGCCGAGCTAAAAGCCTCGCTCCTGGGTCTCAAGCCCGTGCCGTGGCTGACGAGGGCGGTGGAGGTCTTTGCGCTATGACGCCCCAGGTGACAAGTCAATCAGCGTGGGCCCGTACGCCCCGGCAGCAAAATAGTTCTTTTTTTGTGCATGTGCGTGTGTTGGGGGGGGGGGGGGGGGGGGGTGTTGCGGAACGATATTCGTGTATTTCGGGTTGCCCGCTGATTTCTCCGCTCCTGCGGCTGTCTGCTGGCGCTGAACAGTGCCGGCCCCGGCTGTAGGCACGCGGCCCAAAGAGGTATACGTTGGCCTCCAGCTTCGGCGCGTGCGTGCGTAAAACTCGCGTCACGCGTCACGGTCTTGGATGCAGGCTGTCGCTGTCGATCTCGACAGCTAGACGCTGTGACGTACCCCTCTCGGTGTTTTTTGTTTTTCCTTTGTTTTTTTAGTGGGAGAGGGAGGATGGGGTAGCAATAAAATCTCGAGAGCTTTTAAAATCCCGCAATTTTCTGGGCGCCACAAAATGCGCTTCTCTAATCAGCACATACACTTGCTGGAAGATGAACTTTATTCTATTTTATGTATTTGTCAGGTCAGTCGTGTTAATAGTTAAAGCCCTCCGGCAACGGCCAGGCGGCGCCGGCAGAGTTAAAGCCCCACGGTTACACCCTGTCTCGTTGTAACTTGGCAAAGGGTGAATGATAGCCCCACATTTCGTGCCGACGGCTTCGATATGCACTACGTATACGAGCGCCACGCACACACATTGGAGCACGCCGCAGCGAAGAGCCTTCGTCGCAGTAAAAGCGCCCTTCGGTGATAATAGGGAGTTTTCGTACACCGCGTTGCCCCCTCCGCTAAGCGTTCCGCAACGAAGAAGTTGCTACTGCGCCTGCGCGCCGATAGCCTTGACTGTGGAGTTCCCGCTGTCCTAGCGGGTTGCGGAGGGCCTTGCGGGACGGCGAAAACGATCTACGAAAACTCCCTACTGATAAGTAGTCACGTTCCGATTGGCCCGCCAGGGACTCGTATACCTCCGGCCGTACTGGCATGTTGTGCAATCACGGCTTTCTGGCCTACCCATTATTTCCCCCTTCAGTCGCTAGACTAAGCGCCCCCCCCCCCCCCCCCCCAGAGGAATAGCTCAGGTTTGAACAATGGAACCACCACTCCCAGACATACCCAATGTTTCTTCCTTCAGTCTCGAGATAGCGCCAAACCGAAGAGCATCACAGGTTGCATAATCACCGTTTCAAGTCTAAGACCGACCACAGTCGACGCTATGATTCAATGGGGCCAATCAAGCAGCCACAAAAGTGATTAGTGATGGTGCTTGTCATCTTTGTGCGTTTACCGTCCACGGCTAGAGCAATCACTCACACACACACACACACACACACAAAGAGTAGAATCACGGCGCATCCGCTATTAATAGGGTTCCGTGTTCTCGGTATATAGCGATAAACAACAAAAATTAACTCCTAGGCGGTTTTCTCTGAATCGGTGGAAACCGAAAAACCCCTAACTTAAGCTGTCCTTTAAAAAAAAAAAAGAAAAAGCCAGCTTTACGAAAATAAGTTTTCTACCCTACTTTTTTTTTTTCCTTGACCCGGAACACAGCCGCACTGAACTGTCCTTGGGGTTGTTCCTTTGTATCAAAACCACATTCTTCCTTGCCCCGTTCTCTTTCCTCATCTTTACCAGCATCAGTGAAGAAAATAATATAATTTATAACTTGTTTTCTCCAGCAATTACACAGTCGCTTCACAACGAAAGCCCGATATAAACGCCGATTTCACTCCGGCATTGAAATTATAGACGCCGAAAAACACCGATTCAAAGATAAAAAATAAACACCGATCAAAAACCGCCGAATTTGAAGCAAAATAAATACCAACAAACACGCAGCAGTACTAACGATACATGATCGGTTTAGCCAGTAACACCAAACGCAAAAAAAAAAGACACCAGCAAGCAGCGTGACTATGCACTTTTCTGACGCTGTTTCATGGGCTCCATCGGATATCGCACAACGTCGACTGCATTCAGACTTAGCCTGGAATGGCCTATCGCAGACTCCAGCGTTTCTATGCGGAGTGCAAGTTTCGTATGTTTCTTGCGCAGGAGTTGCGCTGACTTCAGTACAATGCCGAGCTCCGATTGGCTCCGATTAGAGGGATAGTGGGTAGACCTCAGGGTGTAAGATAGACAGGTGGGGAAACGGCCCATAGAAACCTACCGCAGCGCCGTGACCCGATTGTGTACTCGTCTGCTTGCGGGTGGCTTGCGGGTACCCCCGATTTGCGACAGATGGCGCTGCGGCGAGAAGAAAAAAATTGGAATCGAATTTGCATGGAACTTTATGGGAGAGTGCGCAAAATAAACTGAGAGCACGACAGTCCTCCATTGAAAATCCACGAGAAACCTTCTCCGTCAGTTTAACCGGTCGCCAGCGTTCGCCCGCCCGGAGTGAAAGTTCGCGGTGCTCCACATAGATGGCGCCACAGAAAAAGAGAAAACCGAGGGGGAGACAATTCGGTCGCTCATTTGGCTCTCGTTTCACCACCTGTCTATCTTACACCCTGGTAGACCTCAAGGCATCTAACATTAAGGTATACCCACTATCCTTCTAATCGGAGCCAATCAGAGCTCGGCATCGTTCTGACGTCACAGTAACGCCCTGCGCGAGGAGCAGACGACCTGCTCTCCGCATAGCGTTTAACCTGCGAAAAATATGCACAAAAAAAAAATAAAAAAAATTAGACCGACTGTTTTTTCCGCCGAGCACTTGTGAGAGCCAATCGCTGAAATCTGCGGAGGGAACTCATCGGCCAATGACGAGGCTGGAATTACGCTCAGGCCTAAAGCAACGTGTCGTTTTACGCCTAAAACTGTGGTGCAGAAAGAGAAACACTGTTAGCCGAAGGGACACATGACACACCACCAGCTGCCTGCGCACTCACAGACTTTTCACTAAAGAAAGAGCCCGCGCTTCTACACTTAACATGAAACATATTACTACTACTACTACTACTACTACCACTAATAATAATAAGAATAATTTTATTGTTCTTCTTATTATTTTTATTATTTTACTGAACCTCAAAAATACACGTAGAAATGTGCTAACCCGGGAAAGCAAAAATGTTTGTACGTTGTGTGCCTCGAACAACGAAAAACTGCACATAGAACTATAGAATGCTGTGCGAAAAAAAGAAAAAAAAAAAGAAAGAGTATTAGCAGAACAAACTGTAATGTAACCGAATGTCTGTTATGAAGTGACATAATGGTTGCTGTGCGAAACATATGAATCCATTCACGTATACATTCTTTTTTACCACTCGAATGAATGCTAAATTAAACGTTAACTCCGGCAAACTGTTAGATAATGAGGATATGCCGTGCCGTCTTTCTTTCTTTCTTACCGTAATACGTAAATATTTTAGGGATTATGAATCTTTCTGTACGCCGCAGATCTCGTTCTTTCTACTTTAAGTTTATAAATTGTTTCTATAGTAATTGTTAGTAAGTGTCCAGTGCCCGGCTTCGCACTGCAGACACGCAAGGTAACAATGAGATTATTGATTATTACTGACAAAAAGTACCATAATTAATTTAGATTACGTTAAAAGTTCTGGCGTCTGGAGTCCCAACCCTCCGCTCAAACGAGACTCGAGATAGGAAGCATGAGACGCTTCGTTGGGGAATGGGACCCGAGTGTAGCGAAGCGAACAATCGTCCGGAAAATAACTCTCTGTCGGAGGAGGATATCTCACAGCGAGCCCCGTGTCTTATTTTGGGGAGGTTCTTTGCGCCGCCGGCATCTGCGCTCGTTACTCAGGAAGTCTTTGGGAGGAGGAAGTCGAACGAGGAGGGGTCCTCTGACGGGGAGGGGGTTGCGCAGCCAAGCGATGGTCGTCTTGAGGCCGCTGCGTCACACGCCCATAGCGCCAAACGAGGGAGGTTAACCTTGTCTTGAGTCGTAGACATCATATACCGTATACCCGACGAAAGAAACTGAAGATGAATATAAACGTTATCTGGAAAAATAAATTAAAAAATAGGGTGATAGAGAAGAACGACTGGTGCAATCTGGACCTTTGTTTCCAATATGTGTTCTTATTTTTTTTTTTAATTTTGTTTTGTGAACCGTTTAACGTGTAATTAGGAGTTTTTAGTAGGTCGTTCCGGTAGCTGTGACAACGATACCCGATACTCCGCCTACTTTTTTTACGCATGCATTGTACCATCATCGGGTAGCGGTATCTGGGATATCCGAACGATCTACTAAAGCTCTCTCTTGACGCGTCCTACCGTTTTGAGCATTGTTGGGTCGCTTAGCATTCGTTTGCTTAGTGGAACAAGTGACAAATTGTGAGATTTAGGGGGAGAAAAAAGAAACTTGTTAATGTTGACAAGATGCAACAGTTGAAGCCTTCGTCCCGTGGAAATAAATAGCGAAGTTGCTTCTAATTAACTCTGGTAATCATTGAAAGGTGTGTTATACGTAAACGTGAGCTCATAGCCTCCTGCGTAAGACGTGAAAATTAATTAACGCTTTGCCTCAATTCGGCTAGAAGTTTCTGTTCGAGCTGCACGCTTCAGTTTGGCTAGATCTTTAATAATAATAATAATCAATCAATCAATCAATCAATCAATCAATCAATCAATCTTTATTATACAGTGCCCAGGAACAACCCTGAGGTCTTGGTGCTGGTACACTGGTGGATAAAAAAAAAAAAAAAAAACACACTATACACATCTCCGCAGAAAATAAGATACATTTTGTGGGGATTCCTCTGGTCTCCCTTCCCCGATGGCTGTGATAACGGCCGCGGGTCGGAACGCTCGGCCTTCTTCGCCGTGAGCTCCGACCTGTTCGTGAGGCGGAGGGCCGCCTGGCTTGGGGGGCCCTCCTCTCACTCTCTCCCCGGGGGACCTCTTTCCGTCCCCCGGCTCGGATGCGGATCACTGCTGACAGGCGAGGAGGTTTCGCCTCTTGTTTTCCCGCTTTCGGGAAAGGGACTCGTCCGGGTGACCGCGAAAGAGATAGGACGTGTGTCGGCGACTTCTCCGATGCTTCCCCGGTCTTGGCTCTCTGGAACCCCGCGCTTGGCCAGGTAAGGACCTTTTCTTGCCTTGCCGGCGCGGGGGGCATTTTGGATGGGGACATTGCAGTTCATTTAAAGAGTGTTCCAATAAATGCTCTTGGACTCTGTCCTTACTCTGGTACGTGTGTCTTCTCTTCCGCTATATTCGAGAGAGCGAGACAAGGTAGACGATCATTGGCACCGACGGAGGTAATTAATCGAACCGACCCGCGGTAATGTAGCCCTAAACGTTCGTCTATATTGCCGCGGAGATGTGGGGACCGCGGGCTACTAGGTTTGACGTCTCCTTTGAGATATCGCCGCTGTTGAGACAACCCTTTGGTTACTCTATCGGTACCTGTGTTAGTAGCAATATTCCCACATAAAATGGCGCCCAACGTGGGGCCACGACTTCCTTTATCGTGGTCGTGGCTCCTGGCCTCCGTCCCCTTGTCCGGCCTTTGCCAGCAATTCCTTGCCTTTGATCGCCCCGTACCATGAGCGTCCTGATCTCGCCACTTATGGTTGAGCGATTAATGCCGAGTCGGCAACCCGCAGTGCCACTCCTTTGAGCGAGCGCAGTGTGATTCGTACGCGCGTTCCTGTTTTGAATTAGCGTGCGTCAAGCAACATTCGTTGTTGCGGGAGACCCTTTGTTCTCCATGCTTGAGGCGAACCCTTCACCTGTGTGTATTTGGGTTCGTTGCGCGCCACCAACAACTTGTCCTGAAGGGAAAATGTAAATAGAAGTTTTGATGACGTTTTTGAGTACCGGGTGGACTTTTATGTCCGGCGGGGAGCGAGGCTTGGCAGAAAAGAGTAGCGAAGGATCAGCAGTGCAATCTGGGAATGTAAATATTCGCGTTTTCTTTGACTCGGAGTAGTCGCGGACACTCATTTAGAGTCGGACGGTACGCCTGCCAATAACGTCGATAAGTAGCTGGTACTGCTACTGACGGGCTCCGGGAGCCGGGCCGCGTAACCGTCGGCGTCGAGAAGCAGTTTGCACACTGTTGACGCGCGCGCTGTATTCACTGCTGGTATTGCAGTGGGCGCGGAGGGGTTTCTTCGGGAAAGATTTGTATCTGCTCGATGCCAACGTACTCCTGCAGCCTGTTGTTGTTTTCCAAGAACGACACTAGTTTTGCGTTCATGGTGGTGGCGCTACGCGGTCTGATGCGCACTGTGACAGTATCTGGGTGGACGAGTGACTCTAAGACTTTCGGAAGTTATGTTGCTCTGAAACCCAGGCGCCATGTAGTCAGAGCCCCCTTTGGCGATATCTGTCAGACTCGCGTAATCCAGGTGGAAGAGCGACTCTAAGACTCTCAGCAGTTACGTCGCTCTGAAACCTGGCCTTGCCTCAAAAGAAGGGTCCACACCGTTGTGAGTCCTTGATCAAGCCGTATCGAGTGCAAGACATGTTTTTCTAGCCTCGGTAAGCTAGCTAGCTCAAATAGTTGGCGAAACTAGCAGGTTTGAGCGTGTGAGCTGCGGCCCCTTTTGTCTTCCTCTCTGGGGAGCAAGATGGCGGCTATATTGCGCGGGAACTTGCATCTTCCCCGCTCGCAGACGCCCATGCATGGCGGTTTGTTTCTATCCGCCCCTTCGAAGTCCCCGTATCCGTTGACCTCGACTTCCGAAGACGGGCCAGCTGCAGACTGTTATCTGTTTTTGGCCACTTATAGTAAACAGACTCTTCCGGTTACTATAAAACCGGGTAGTGTGGGCAGCCTCTGTGTTAGCTGCCTGCGCAAAGGATTGAGAACTCGGCGTTTTTCCTAGAAGCTCTCTCCCCGGGGCCCACATTAAGCGAACTCAATTAGTTTGCTTGGTATGTGGACGCGTTTCGAACGGAGGGGCCCCCTTTTTATGGCTTCTTCTTCCGGTGTTGAATCGGGTCACTCTGGCATGCTCCTGTCACCGTTGACAAACTGGCCACCTTTTTTTGTGGTTTCGTTTGTCGTTTGCCCCTGCCCGTTTTGCCGCCTTTGCGGCCCGAGGCAGGCGAGCGTCGGTTGCGCGCGTCCCCTCGTTTGGAGGCGGCGGCGCCCTTTCTTCCCTTTGGGGAGGTCTACGGCCGGCTCTGGGCGTGTTGGCTGCTGGCGCAAAACGACTTCGCAGGTCTGCTCCGAGGTCGTCCACCCCCCTTCACCAGCCCACTGCGGCCGAGATGTCGCCAACCCCCCCGGGCAGCGTGTCTGGGACTTCCCCAGCTGGTCTCTGCCGGTGGGCGGCGGTCGTTGGTCTTTTTTGGTGCTGCCGCCTTCACGACCGCCTGACTGCCCCCCACTCCAGGCCAGCTCGTACTGCGACACCTGGGTCCAGCGGCGTCAGCACGGTGCCTGTGATGCTCTGCGGTGCTCTGGCGGCGACTGTGAAGTGCTTGGATCTTGAACTTTCCGGGTCTTCGGTCCTGCGGGCCAGCTGTTGACGGCGGACACTGTGAAGACGCGCGCTGGGTGTCGCGTGTATATGTTTGGGGATACGCAGAGAGATATATTATTTTATGAGAGCAGGTGGGCCTCCTTTATTCTTTCTCGAGACCCACCTACCGTTTTAAGGAGGGGGGGATGTGGGGATTCCTCTGGTCTCCCTTCCCCGATGGCTGTGATAACGGCCGCGGGTCGGAACGCTCGGCCTTCTTCGCCGTGAGCTCCGACCTGTTCGTGAGGCGGAGGGCCGCCTGGCTTGGGGGGCCCTCCTCTCACTCTCTCCCCGGGGGACCTCTTTCCGTCCCCCGGCTCGGATGCGGATCACTGCTGACAGGCGAGGAGGTTTCGCCTCTTGTTTTCCCGCTTTCGGGAAAGGGACTCGTCCGGGTGACCGCGAAAGAGATAGGACGTGTGTCGGCGACTTCTCCGATGCTTCCCCGGTCTTGGCTCTCTGGAACCCCGCGCTTGGCCAGGTAAGGACCTTTTCTTGCCTTGCCGGCGCGGGGGGCATTTTGGATGGGGACATTGCAGTTCATTTAAAGAGTGTTCCAATAAATGCTCTTGGACTCTGTCCTTACTCTGGTACGTGTGTCTTCTCTTCCGCTATATTCGAGAGAGCGAGACAAGGTAGACGATCATTGGCACCGACGGAGGTAATTAATCGAACCGACCCGCGGTAATGTAGCCCTAAACGTTCGTCTATATTGCCGCGGAGATGTGGGGACCGCGGGCTACTAGGTTTGACGTCTCCTTTGAGATATCGCCGCTGTTGAGACAACCCTTTGGTTACTCTATCGGTACCTGTGTTAGTAGCAATATTCCCACAATTTTTAGCATAATACTAGGCAGTGCACGAGTAGTTAGTACAATGAAATGAAAACGAGGCAGTAACAGTAGAGACGGAACACAAGACCGAAGGACAACAAGTGCACCACCAGAAAACACGACATGGAGATGACGACATTAAGATATAACAGAGCAATTCAGCAATGCTCATCCTGCACGGGCAAGTTTTTAATAGAAAGGACAAACGTCCTGTAGCAAGAGTTGAAAATATCAAGTTTTTCAGAGTAATGATTTAAACGCTGAGCCATTCTCACAATTGGGTTTACCGGACTAAACGTTCTAGAAACATAAAAAGATGACAGAAGACGAGTAGGCACACGTGGGACCCTAAGGCACAGTTCAGATAACAGGCTCGGAGAATTGATGAGTCCGTGCAGCGTTTTAAACAAAAAGAGTAGGTCCGCGTTCTCCCGACGCCGGTGCAAGCTAAGCAAACCAACACGCTCTAACGCAGACTCATATGTTAAACAGTGAACATCCTCCTTTATGTAGCGATGTTTAAAGATAGAAACAAACTTTTTTTGCACACGCTCGATCTCCAAGGAGTGACTTTTAGAAATTCCATTCCAAACAACTGAGGCATATTCTAACTGTGACCTGGATAGCGAGCAGTATAACGTGATAAAAGCCGTCGGGTTTTTGAACTCCCTGGTTAAGCGAGAGGCAACACCCAACATTCGCAAAGACGAGTTAACCAGCCTACCAACGTGATCAGAGAAACGCAACCCAGAATCAATAATAATAATAGTAATAATAATAACAATAATAATAATAATAATAATAATAGTAATAATAATAATAATAATAATAATAATAATAATAATAATAATAATAATAATAATAATAATAATAATAATAATAATAATAATAAAATTTATTCAGTAGTGCAAGTATAGCCAGTTGAGTATCGGGTCCGATCAAAGCCATCAGGGACTTGTGGGACCAGACCCTTCACTGGAAAATACAAAAAAGGAAGTTCGCACGGAATAACATCACGTGCAGGAAAAAAAAAAGCAAATAACATACAGATGATTCACTTGACAGGATGTAGTCGGAATGCTTGTGTCAGTGACTTGGGTGAAGCTGTGAAGATGAAACTATAGCAAACGTTGTCTTGATCACTGTGTCAATTACAATCATTAAAGTCATAAAAGTAAAAAAAAAACACTCAGGCATGAGTTTTTTTAAACACTGTAAGAGTACATTCGAAGACACAGTCCTTGAATTCATGAGTCTTTCTCTCAAATATTTCATATGTTAGTAAGAGAAAAAAAACACTTATTACTAGAAAGAAAATCATTCAGTCAACGGGTCGAAGACAAAAAAACATTACGCAATAAATGTAGTCGTCATTTGACATGTCCAGCGATTACCACAAAAAGCACGTACAGCACCATACTACAAAAGAAAAGGAAAACAACATGGGAAAAAGTCACTATCTAGCTACATCGGCAAACATGTTTCTCAGAGAGGTCTTCAGCATTTTGTTTGAGGTAATGGCAAGCAGAGCAGCTGGAACGTCGTTAAAAACTTTTGGCACATAAAAGGAACGCATGCTTTCGCCATAGTGAGTCCTCACTCGAGGAGATTGAAAACGCAGAACAGATCTAAGCTCGCGAGATGGACTGGCCGAGACCTTAAACTCACTATCCCAGAAGTGTCGCCAAATTACTGTTTGAAGAAAGAGTGAATGAAAACACGGTAGCTTAAGTGAAGCAAACAAGCTCGTACTAGATGACATGTGTGTGTTGTATGCTACACTCTTCAGAATTCCCTTTAACGCACGATCAATTCTTGAGTGCCAAAAGAGGGGACAGTTAAAAAATATGCTTATGCCATACCTTAGTGTACTATAGGCTAACGCGTGCATAATGCTCTTTCTAATTGACAAAGGTAGAAACGATTTGATATTGTAAAGCAGACATGAGACAGTTCTTAATCGTTGGCATATATATGACATGTGAGAGTTCCATGAGAGATCACTGTCGAAGTGAAGACCTAAATACTTTACGGAACTAACATATTCAACTGGTGTACAGTTAGAGCATGAGCAATTGGTGTTGTGGAGAAATAGCCGAGAAGTCAAGCTTACATTTTTTAAAGGGCTATGAAAGCACACCAGCTTCGTTTTTGAAGCGTTTACACGAAGCTTGTTGGCAAAAAACCAGTCCATTATTTTAGCGACATCGATCTGAAGCATTTCAATTGCGCGCTCGTACACTAGATGTCGAGAAAGTATAAGGGTGTCATCGGCATATTGAAATACTTTAGAAGTTGTGATTGACGTTGAAATATCATTTACGTAGATGTTAAAAAATAATGGAGACAAAATAGAGCCTTGTGGAACTCCGGAAGTTAGGAAAGCGAGGGAGCTGTGTACGTTACCAACTGAAACAACTTGGGTACGATTTATTAGAAAACTTTTTAACAATGTATGAAATGGGCCACGAAAGCCCACTCTGTAAAGCTTGTCTAAGAGGATGTTATGGTTTACGGAATCGAACGCCTTGGCAACGTCGATAAAGAGTGCGCACACAAACATGTTATTGTCAAAGGAAGAGTGTAGAATGTCCGAAAATTCTTCAAGAAGATTAATGGTACCACGACCAGTGACGAAACCGTATTGATGTGGCGAAATTATACTGTATTTCTCAAGAAACCCAGACATAGCAATAAATATATGTTTCTCCAATATTTGTGAGATGCAGGACAATATAGAGATAGGCCTGTATGATGAAACATGGTTTGGTACTCCACCCTTAAAGAGTGGAATAAACATGGCCTGCTTTAAGTCGTTTGGAACTTCTCCAGTTTCGAGAAAGTTATTTATCATTACGAGGAGAACATTCTTCAAAGAGTCATAATTTCGGCACAAGTCACGCACTGTTATTCTATCGACACCGGCCGACCTAAAGCGTTTGAAGGCAAATAGGTATGACCGCAGTTCTGGCTCTGAGAGAGGTGGAAGAAAAGCGGAATCAGAGATAGATGAAGTGCCGTCTGCAGGATCCTCATCACTGTCTACCGAGAGTGCGACTGAATTCGCGAAGAACACATTAAAGGCATTAACAGTAGAGGTCAAGTCCGACCCGAAATGTTTTTGCAATGTCTCAGTCGAGTCCTTTTTTTCATGTCCACGAAGCTCATTGACAACTGACCAAGTTTTTCTGGAGTCAGCACGTGCGTTTGCAATCCTTTTAGCATAATATTTTCTTTTTGCTGATCGAATAAGGGCATTCACCCTATTTCTTTGTATTTTACATTCTATTTTGAGATTGGCATTGTTGGGAGAGCGCCGAAACTTCTTCCACAATTGTTCTTTCTGCGTTATACTGTTAATAATATCTGAAGTAAGCCAAGGCAGTGAGGGTTTACGTTTTTTAACATATATAACGGTCATCGATAACTCCCGAAAATTTCTAATGACGTCCACAAACACTGTGTACAAGTTTGTGCTGTTAACCGAGGATAGAAATTCATTCCAATCATATTCTTTAATTAGTCGATCAAAAGTGTTTAAGTCAACCCGCTCTAAACGGCACGGGCTCTCGAAATTGTAACCTTTTTTGGAGGGAAAAACACATTTACATGCGACAAAAAAATGATCTGCAAGCTTTTGTAAAATGACAGCGGAGTGAATGGAAGTATCTGGAGCTCGGACGTTTATATGATCTAGGCAGGATGATACAATATTTTCATTTAATACTTCTTCACGGGTCGCACTCTGAACGGTAGGTATGATTCCATGCTCTGCAAGTAGTGATAAATAATCACAAACAGATTTTTTTGAAGTTTTGAGGGTGTCAATGTTGGTATCTCCCACCAAATATAAATGTGCTTCAGTAGACAATTCTTCCAAATTTTCCCTCAGCTCCTCTAAAAAGCCAGAGCAGTTAGACGAAGGAGGTCTGTAAAGTGCAAGCAAGCAAACCGTATAGTTAGAATTAGACACCTTTAGCATCAAGCTCTCTGAGTGTTGAAATTTGACATCAGTTTGAGTTGTTGACCATGAGTTCCTTATAAATACGCCGATTCCTCCTCCTCGAGTAATTGGCCGTGTATAAAAGAAATTTTGAAATCCTAAAATCGTAAACTGTGACAGATGGTCGGCACTGACATTAATTTCTGTTAGCACAATTGCATCAATTTGGTCCCTCATTTGATCAATAACTGTCTTAAATTCATCCCAGTATTTTCGAATACTGCGAATGTTAATGTGTAAGACCATGAAAGAGTCGGTTGAAGAAGAGGAGAAAGAACTATTAAACGTGATAAAATCGGCGTACTGTAAGAAACCAGCCATGTTGGTTATGTCATTAGGTCCAGGTCACTTCTCTGTTGAATCCGTACCGGAGAAACGCCCTCATCTTTTCTGGCAAAAATTCGAGCATTTTTGACCCACACAAATTTGTAACCGCGTTCTTTTCCAAGAGCACGTGCTTGCCAGAAAAGTTCTCTGTTGGTCTGAGTTATAATTATTAATAATAATAATAATAATAATAATAATAATAAATTTATTTACGCAGGATGTATTCAGGACGGCACTAGGCAGGTTCGTCGAAGCCAGCAGGGGCTTGTAGGACTGAACCTAAGTAGCAGTGGTAAATAAGAGAGTTTTGGTAAATAATAAAATAAAGCAGAAAAACACCACATGGTTTCTTCAGTTGTGAAAACTACACAAAAATGTCAGTCAGAAAGTTATTGTCAGAGTCAAGGAAACAAATATACAATACAAATATCAGCTATTTTTCTAGTAGAAGGAAAAAAAAGAGGTATGGCTAAGTTCCAGTCGGATCGTATAAGAACTTGATGATAGAAGGAGTCATACACATGCACACACACGCAGATACGCGCACACACAAATACACAGACATTACTGCATTACACTACACAAAAAAATGTTGACTCGAAAAAAGATTCATGTGAGGAAGCAGCACCAATTATGACGAAACCAAAAATGAGATATTATAAGGCCTCTTCATCGATGAAAAGTGTCCGGAGTGCCTTTTTGAGTTTCTTTTTGGAAGTAATCTCTGAAAGGCTTGGGGGCAATAGGTTAAAAATCTGAGGGACGTAGTACGAACGCATATTTTTGCCGTAGCGGGTATAACATATCGGAGTGAGGAATCTTGAAGCTTTCCGCAAGTTTCGTGAGATGGGGCGTGGAGATTTAAAATCGTCTTTCCAGTTGTAATTGAGCACAACTGTTTCCAGAAATAGGGACTGAAAAGTTGGCATTGATAGCGTTTGAAAAAGATCTAAATCCGAAAAATCACGCTTGTACCCCACGCTTCTCAGTATTCCCCTCAGGACACTGTTGATTTTCTTTTGCCATAGTTTGGAGCATTTACCAAAAATAGTTATGCCATACCGCAAATTGGAGTAGGCTAATGCATAAGTTACGCGCTTGCGTAGAATGAAAGGCATGAATGCTTTGGTATTATAAAGCAGACAGGAAATACTTCGTAACTTAGCACATAGTTTCGTGAGATGCGAGTTCCATGAAAGATCGGAATCAAAATGTATTCCGAGATATTTAACAGTGTCGGAATATGGAACTTCTTTACAATAACATGGGGAACAGTGGGACGAATGGAGATACAGGGGAATATTTAAAGAAACAACTTTTAAAGGATTATGAAAGCAAACTAGCCTTGTTTTAGTTATATTTATAGCAATCAAATTCTGGTTAAACCAGTCCATCAGCTTGTTAAAACAGCGTTGAAGTGCTTCCATTGCTTTCGGGTAGGAAAGGTGACGTGTCAATAAAACAGTGTCGTCAGCATATTGGTAGAGAGTACAATTGGAAAGAGTAGTAGCCATATCATTAACGTAGACGTTGAAAAGAAGTGGTGAAAGGATAGAACCTTGAGGTACGCCGGCTTGTAAAGAAACTTTGGTGCTATGTACATTATTGATAGCCGTTAGCTGAAAGCGGCCATGTAAGAAATTATTTAACAGTGACAGAAATGGGCCGCGAAAGCCACTAGCGGAAAGCTTTTGTAGTAGAATTGAATGGTTAACTGTATCGAATGCTTTCGAAACATCTAGGAAACAGGCACAAGTAAACAGGTTATTGTCAAAACCAAAGTTCAGGTCGTCGGATAGTGCATCAAGAAGTGGCTGCGTGCCTCGACCAGCAATAAATCCATATTGATTCGAAGTCATAATGTCATGTTTGTCAATAAACGAACACATTGTATTATATAAGAATTTCTCTAGTATCTGAACAAGGCATGGCAAAATGGATATTGGACGATAGTTTTCGACATTACTTTGGTGGCCTCCTTTGAACAGAGGTTTTACAACAGCGAGTTTTAACTCGTTAGGTATGATACCAGATTCTATTATTGTATTGAACAGAAGGAGAAGTGTATTTTGAATATAACGGAAGTTTCTACGGATGTCATTCAGTCGTATGCCGTCAAAACCTGGAGATTTGTTGGGTTTGAGGCTCATTACTATATATTCCAGATCATCTATAGTCATCGAAGAAAGCAAAGCTGAAGCCGAGTTAGAGTAAGAAAGAGAGAAGGAATTGGGGCTCTTTCGTGCTTTACCTGAGAAGGACGCAAAGTACTGATTGAATAGGTTGGCCGTTGCGAGTGAATCGTGTCCGAAGACATCATCATATGAGCTGCCATGTGAACGCGGAGAAACGCCTCGCAGGTCATTAATCAATTCCCAAGTTTTGGCTGAGTTCCTCCGATATTCGAAGAACTGTTTTTGAAAATAGATTCGCTTTGCCGATCGAATAAGCGCGTTGACTTTGTTGCGGATGGTCCTAAATTCTACTTGAAAGATCCGATTTCGTGGCGAGCGGCGGCAACGCTTCCAGGCTAACTCTTTAGATTTAATGCCAGACAGTATGTCATTATTTAACCAACGTATGTCTGTTTTCCGCTGCTTTAAGTTTATACATTTTTTTGATGCGTTAGAGAACTGTGTCAGGAGTTGAACAAGAGAATGATAGATTTGGGAAGGAGAAATCGAGTTTTCGAAAGTGGCCCAGTCGTAATTGGCTATATAATTGTCGAAAGTGCGTTGGTCAACTATCGTAATACGGCGGATATTAGTACTAGTGTCAACAGAAGTCGAACCAGGAAATTCTAAATGACATGTAACGAAGTAATGGTCTGATATTTTTTGTGTTATAATTGCCGAGCTTGTTCTCGCGGATGGGGCCCTTAAGTTTATATGGTCAATTGACGAACTTACAAGTTTTTTGCTTAGGAATTCTTCCCTTGTAGGAGTGAGAATTGTGGCTTCAACTCCGTAATCGGATAGCAAAGTAAGGTACTCACAGACGAGCGATTTCGAGGGCTTCATTAGGTCAATGTTTATGTCACCTGTCAGACAAAAGGTTGCACTTAATGGAAGAGATTGTAAAGAATATCGTAACTCGTCGAGAAAAACTTGAATGCTTCCGGAGGGTGGGCGATAAATAGCCAATAAGTAGATGTCATATACGGAGTTAAATATGCGTAGTGCTATTGACTCACAAGAAGTGAATGAAACTGTTATCTTGGAGTGAAATAAAGAAGTTTTAAAGAATACCGCAATACCACCCCCGCGTTTGTTATCACGAGTGTAAAAGGAGCTGCTGAACCCGGGTAATGAAAAAGCATCTACTTCCTTGTTGCAAATATTAATTTCGGTAAGGATAAATACATCTGCTGTTGGAAGCACGCAGTCTACTGCTAACCTAAATTGGTCCCAGTGTTTCCGGAGGCTCCTTATATTAACATGAAATAAAGTAAATGAAGTATCCTGACTAGGTTGGATGTTTTGAGAGTATGAGTGAAAGTCATTAAATTGATAGTAAGTGACCAGATACGCCTATACAATTTGTTCCAAAGCAGTAGCATTGGTGATGCGGAGCACAGCAGTATTTACATTGTGCTTTGCGAAAATCTGACCATGCCGAACCCACACAAATTTGTATCCCTTTTCTTTTCCTTTGGTTCGCGCCATCCAGAAGAGTTTTTTGTTGGCATCTGTGAGGTGGTCGTTAAAGTAAATTCTAGGCTGAGATTCTTCATGAGGCAGAGATCTCAAGCGGCCGCGACATGCCATCCAGCGTTCTTTGAGAGGAACCGAAGAAAAATGAACCAAAATTGGGGGAATGGCATCATGCCTAGCAGGCAGGCGGTGTGCAGCCTCTACATGAGTGAGCTGAAAGCTATCAATGTTCAATTGACCTGCTAAGTTTGTGAGGATGCCATTGAGGTTCTCCTTGGAGGAAAAAGGAATACCGTGAATTTCCATGAAAGATTGACGATTGGACTGATCGGTGGAGTTTTGTGCGGCTTTCAGTAGTTGAATCTCAAGCGCTTGGTCGTTCTGGGTGGCTTTCAGTTGCTGATGTTCAAGCGCTTGGTTGGATAATTTTGATTGCAAAGATCTATTTTCTGCTTGGAGTTCCTTGACTGCTTGGTCTTGAGATTTTGTCGAGTTGACAAGTGAGTCATACTGGGCCGAAACAAAGGCCACAGATTCTTGCATCTCGGTTACGGAGTCGCGCAAGGCGTCGACCGCGAGCTTCATTGATAATAGGGCATCGATTTTGGGGTGCAGGTCTTGGAGATTATCAACCGAGGCTTTCCATGAGAGCAGAAGATCCAGTTTCTGATGAAGCGTTAACAGCTGCGCTCCGAAATCGGTGCACTCCGTTTGAGAGCTTTGGGTGTCACAGTTCAAAGTAGGATTCTGACTTGAGGACCCGTCGCGGCATGCAGGGCATCGCCATTTCTCCTGCTTGGTAGTGCTCATAGCCTTAAATGTGCCGTCAGCAACCCCAGAGCACTTTTTCCCCAAATGATATTGTCGTAAACAATCGCTGCACTTCATGCATCTGCCGTCAGTTGGTATAGGAGCTGAGCAAACTCCGCAAACATCGGCCATGACTTGAGAATGGCGATGACGGAGACGACGCACGAGATGGAAAAAAGTAACAGCGATCAAAAAGAGGAACAGTTCCAGGCTTACCGACAAAATAAGGTGGGAAGCATCAAGCGACGAGTACCAGCGTTGGTGCTCGTCTGATGACAATGACGGCGGTGTAGCTACGCCGAATATATTGTAGCCGTTCGGCTTGAAGTGACGAAACGGTAGCTTCACCTTGTGCCGTGGAAGTGAGGGTCAAAAGGGGCAGGGAAGCGTCGCACCGCCAGCACATTGAAGTTCCCTGGGATTGGTTTTGGCAGCTGAAATTTCTTGGAGCGGTGGAAATGAACGGCTTGACCCAGCCGTCTTATTAATTAATTAATAATATAATAATAATAATAATAATTTGTTTATTTAATGTGCCGAAAAACAACCACGCAGGTCTTCACATTGGCGCACACAAAATAAAAAGAAGAAACACAGCACACGCACAGCTTAAAATGTACAAATTAGCATGACAACAAATAGGTCGCACACTTCACACAAAATGTAAAAGTTTCAACTTTTAACTAGACTTCCCATGTTCCGGCGAAAAACTACGAGATCTGTGAAGATTTCTAAGCTAGACGATGCGATTGTATTAAATGAAATTTGCATACGGGACAGTGGTGAGAGTTTAGACATGAATTTAGTATAAAAGACACTAAAAGTTCTGGTAACGCGACAAGGAACATGAAACTCGACAGAATTCAAAAAGTTGGTTAGCATCAGTTTAGCGACATGTTTTAATTCTGCTGCATGCGCCAGCTTGGCTAGCCTCCCCGTTTCACTTCGGCTGAACGTTCCAAGTTTATCAAGTGGGACATCCAGGCATTAGAAGTTTGGAGATCGAGGCATTAGAAGTTTGGAGATCCAGGCATTAATTAGAAGTTTGGAGATCCAGGCATTAGAAGTTTGGAGTTCCAGGCATTAGAAGACAACGATCAGTTGTCAAGAAGAGAAAATTTGGTGAAGCCAGTCGAAGAGCACAAAAAATTATGAAGTCCTCGGGACCCACGGCAATTTGTTACGAAGACAAGAAACGACACCTCTGGCTTCCCCATAACCGTCTTCTTCACGCCGTGGGGTAAAAGCGCGCTCGCTCAAGATTGACGACTGCTCATTTAGAACCCCCAGTTGAGAAACGTTGCAAATAACTACGGGTGTTTTAAGCGTCTCAAGATGGATTTATGGGAGAAAACAGAGCCAGAAAGTCGGGATAGAAAAGAAAAATGACAAAAGGAACAGGGTAGCGATCTTTTCTAAGACGACAATTTTTCTCGCGAATCGGCGTCCTTGGACATGTCTTGGCCTTCCCATTGTGCGGTTCTCGTAGACGCGTGTGCTCGGCATTCCTAATGAAGAATGGCTGACTTAATTCTCTTCCTGCAGCTGCGTGCGAATTCTTCGTAGTCGATGTCCGTTTCGACAGAACAGGAAAAAGCCGGATGCGATGTGAAAAACTGGAAACACTCCCAGTGTCGGAAGGGGGTATCTATAAAATTCCCCTTGGGATAACTAGCACCTTGCCGATGTAATAATGTCATGGCTCATTTACGCGTTGTTTGTTAATTATAGTATTTTTACCAATGAGCCTCGAGATGTGAGTCCACACCCGGTTGTGATTTGTTACGCGGTGAACGACAATAGCAAGTTCGGGATATTGCTTCTTCAATGTGGTTTCATCAGTAAACATTCATTCATTCATTCATATATTAATTCATTCAATCAATCATTTTTTTTACTTTTTGTGACTATTAGTTTATAGCCCTGTCATTGACTATTAAATATACTTTACTATACAGCGCGCTACCTTAGCTGCGCAAGAACGAAACTCTCCGTGGCCAAACAAAACTAATATTTCTACGCAGTATGTTTACCTGGCGGAAAAATATCGCGATCAATACGAATAAAATTGACCTTTGTCTTGCTAAAAAAAAATTTTTTTTACAAAATTCTGTTGGAAACAACGAATATTTACTTCGCACAGAAACTTGCATGCCAAATCTGCGTCGGTAAACCATAAGTCGGTGAACCGTCCGACGGCGAAACAATGCGCTTCAAGCCCTCTTGAATAGCTGCCATACCTCGAAAAAGAAGACACACACAGACGCAAAAATAAAGATAGAAACGAAGAGCTTAAACACAGCCACGCCATTGTGTGTTTTGCTGGGAGAGCCGCACCTCTACTAAAGAGGACGACTGTCAAGACAAAGCGAGCTCTTCGAGAAGAAAATGCGCTTGGCGTCGTCGGGACAGTTGCCAAACGACGCCGCCTGCTTTTCTGTTCTCGTCTCCAGCTCCCAGCCGGGGCACTACAAGAGGTCTCCGTTCACGCGGGCGTTTCCTCGAAAAAACATCGGCGGAGGAAGAGTCCTGGCCGCCGGACCTTCGGACCGACCACCTGGAGTCCTTGGCGCAAGGCATCTGCAGTCCCAGGGAAACCACGGACGCGTGTCATCACTCTCCGAGAACAAGCGGTACCGAGTTCTCGGCGAAACGAACGAGTCATGTATATGGCGAACAGGCGCCGCCGCTCTTGGTCTCTCTGGTATGCAAGCCCAGCAGGACGGTTCTTGCATCTGTGCATACACCTGCTTCCGTTGTAGGGTCTGTCTGGAAACTTGGAAGACGAGAAGGAGGCATCATCCGTGCGCGTCCCGAGTAAGCTTTGTTGTTGTGGCTGGTCATTTGACGCCGACTGCGCACCATCCGATGCAATTGTGTCACGGTTTCGATGTCTTTCTGGTCGGTGTTAATTCGACAGCGTTGTGGTTAATATTCCCACGGATCTTGTCTCGCTTCTTGTTATGTTTCTTCATCTGGGCTGCTCAGCAACTTCAACTTGAAAAACTCTTTTTTTTTTTTAGAAGTGAGTTTTTGTTGAACAGTCCCGTGAATTTATTAACTCAAGACGCTTAAAAGAGAATCTAATAATTGTTAAGTAGAAAACGAACGTGTTGGTAACAGTAATTAAACATAAAAAAGATACATTGAAAGTAATTAAACATGAGGAAGATACATACATAGATACATAGACATACAAGTTAAAATTAGCTTCTATTTGTAGAAAGGTCAACAACCCCGGTCCAGCGCCCCCGTGCCAGAAAAAGCACCAGACCAGTTATGTAACCTGCTGCAAAGAGTGCGTGTATTCGATTCCCATGTCCTGCGGTGCTAAATACATCGGACAGACGGGCCGATGCCTAAACGATCGGGTGAGGGAACAAGCAATCGAGATCAAGAAAGCCGCTTCCGACACTTCGGAGAGTATAGTTACCACCCGATTGCCAAACACACCTCTGAGTGCAGCGAACCCTGTTCGGCCGACCTCCCCTCGACCACCAGGATTGGAGGTCACGCCTCAAGACACGGACGAGAGATCATGGAGGCCTTCGCCATGCACCACAGTCACAACTTCGGGTCCCCGTCCGTAGGCTTATCCAGGAGGGAGATAAACTTCCTGGGGCCAGGGCTGACGTCCTTCGTTTGCGCGGCTTTAAGCAATTAGATGTCAACCCCACGGGATCGTCCTTCACTTCCCTGGCTCTGCACCCTTTCCCATCGCTTTCCCACTTTCCAGTGTAGCGTCTTTCACCCTCCCCTCCTTCACCTATATATGCAAAATTCGGGTCAATAAATGTTGTTGGTAGTTGGAAGTCTTCGTTGTCCGTCCCCCCTTTCTATGTATCTTCCTCACGTTTAATAACTGTTGTTTTTTCCTGTTTGAATAGGACTAGAACTCGGGTTTAGCACTAATTAGGTCCATTTTTTTTCCTGTGTGCACTAAAGCTTCCTGCCCAAAATGTAAATGAGGTTCGAACAATGATTTTGTCCAGTGTTTTGGGAGTAATCGAACAAATATGCGCACCGCTGTGGCGTTCCGCAGTTGTTCATTGGACTCTCCTCTTGTTGTCTCAGTTGTCTCCGGCCCAAAAGATGGGAAGCTAAGCTGTGCTTTTCCAGCTGGTAAGGCTTTGCCTCACTATCGCACCTTGCTGCCATCCATAATTTCGTCCTCTCTTTTTTTAAAACACAAGATGAGGTAAGAACCTTCATGTATCTGAAAACTACCCTTACTTCAAACAACTCGCACCACCAAAAGCTTCTTCAATTCCATTCGTACGATCGGGTATACAAAGCCACCGACAATGATAAAAGCCGCAACTAAGGGGCAGAAATGAGGGTGACCTCTACACTAGTTCTCACATATCGTGTGCAAAGAACTACAAACTTGAAACTTAACTGTGCGGAATCTTTGTCATGGAGGCGCTGAAGCTCACCCTCATCAAGTTCAGCAAAGGATACTGCGAGCTGAGTTAATAACCCAGTTGCTTTTCTTCTCATCGCGTTTTCACAATCACTCCTTTCCGGCTGCATACTTGCTGCTGGCGTGCGTAGATCCTTAGATAGCCAAGCCTGGATTGGGGGATGAATGAATGGATAGGTGCTAACGGCAGTACCCTTTGTATTGGGAGGTAGCTTGGGCCACCTAGCCTAGAAACTGAAAACCAGAAGTATGATTCCGCCCTTCGCGCTTCTAAGCCCAATTGCTTCCCCTCTGCAATTTTTTAACTATCACCAGGCTGTGTGGGATATCACCAAGATGACCTTTGGGGGATCGGCCAAAAAAAGCTAGAAACATCACCTCAGTGCCTTCACTTCACCGCCCTCCCCCCCCCCCCCTCTTGGCGAGGAAGTACCCAATTTTCCTCTGGTTAAACCTGGTCGGCGTTACCACAGCACCACTGGAAGACAGGTTTGAGATGACACCTTGGGCCGGAGCCACGCCGGGAGGGAGCCCCAATTTTCCATTATCCCGCCTGTCCCCAGATGAGTGAGTTGTGCGTTATTCAGTTCTCTCTAGATAATTTTCACCAGACTTTTAATCTCCGCTTCGTTATTAAAATGCAATTATCATCTATTCTTTCATTCTCGTCTGCAAAGCTAAGGCATGGCGACGGTTTCCAGACTGCTGACATAACAAAGCGTATTACACCCACGGTGGCAAGACTAGGTAATCAAGCGTGACGGTTTCAAAAGGAACCTTTGCCAGCATATCCAGGCTTCTAAAGCTAGTCTGGCCCAGGCTGGTGGAATGCACTTTGTTGCGGCACCAGTCTGGCACCAGTGCGCACACTTCTGCAAGACTTGACTATTACACGACCTACGCACACCGGCGGCAAGGTAGCGGCGCCCAGAGAACGTACGGGAAAACATGCGCAGGGAATCGGTATACCAGCGCTCCTTTGTGGGCATCTGTCAGCAGCAGCTCACACATATTCTCGAATATTGTTGACCATCCCCAGATCCATGGCCGCAGGACGCGAAGAGACAATGTTCGTCCGTGTCGTTCTGTGTTTGCCCCTTGTCCGTATTCCCAGTCTCGGGTTTACAACTATGCTGAAGTTATTTTCTTTTTGTCCTTAAACGTTCAGAAAGAGGCAGTGGTTTAAGAAGCCTCTTTTCTTTAGATCCCTCTGAAGCACCGCTCTTTGTGGCTAGGGTGAGACATCAAGAGGCTTGCCACATGGGCTCCTTCCTCCTAACCACTATGCACTGCCGTAATAAAAAAAAAAAAAAAAAGAAAAAAAAAAAAAGAGAAAATAGCAGGTTTGTGTTTCGCTGCGGGGAAAAAGGGGAAACGGTCCAAATAGTTTGGCGGGTTGAATTTTGACACTTAGTGAAAGGTGAGAGGGATTAACGGACAGTGACACTTGGAGCTCAGGTGCAAAGACGCGCAGGGTGCAGGGAAGTACGGGAGTTGTTGACGTCCGAAGAAGCGACGAAAATTAGCATTGGCGGCTACTTCATAGGCCGAGCGAGGTCCTCGGAGGAATACGGACACAAATGCCGCGGCAAAGGCGGCCAGACGACAGTGCGATGCAGGTGCTTGACACCTGCGCGCACGTTTGTCTTGTTTATTCTTCGCAATGGTTTTCTGTCAGGTGTTCGTGATCTGTAAATCTGACAGAACTTCGCGCTATGTCCTCGCTACTGACATTGGTGTAAGTAGATATGGCTTCCATGACTCAGTCGATTGAATTGTATTTATAAGTATCTGATTAAGCACATTAGGTAAGAATGAATATTGTAAGAAACTACGAAACGATGCGAGCACGAAACGATATTTTTGGGCAGCATCACATAAGCAAAAATATGCATATGACAATTGAATTCTAATCTGGTAGAGGCTTTATCACCGCAGGGCTATGAACAATTCAAGTGCTAGTAATATTACCATATATATATGCAGCCAAAGTTTTAAAACAAATTGTACAGACAACTCCGACTGTTTCAAGGCTCCTACTACTACAATGTTTTGCACCTGGTAGTAAAAATTAAAAAAAAGAAAAAGTAAGCCACGATGTTGTGGCCACAAACTGAATGATAATAAAGAAGATGTGCGTTAGTTTGTTGTAGCCAGTATATAAATCATTGCCAAAGGTATATACTTTCCCGATGTTGGTACCTGAAAGATAATAAAACTGAATTCGCTACATTTCAGCTTCGGTCCGAGCGCGGTCAATGTTATGAGCCGAAGGGCCAATCAAACAGCGAAAGAGGCACGTCATGGCGTGATCTCTGCGGTTGATAGGACCAGCCTGTATTCGCCGTCTCTCTGTGCACTGCTCCTCCGCCGGCTTGTCTTATCAAGCTCAGAGAGCACGCCATGACGCTGCGCTTTTTTCGGTGTTTGATTGCCCCTTAGGCTCATAACAACGGCCGCGCTCGGACCGAAGCTGAAACGAAGTATAGCTACCAAACAGTTGTTGAAGTGTTTTTGCTTCTTGTAAAAGACAAGCTAATAAAACCATTACTCATGTGAGTAAAACGACACAAAATAGTATGATAACTACCATGTGACCCTTATCAACGAATATGCGAAATGAGGCGTTTCTACGGTGGGTTTTAGTGCTTATTATTGGCTCGAATAAAACAATAATATGGTTCATTTCATATGAGATGGTATCGATGAAAGCAAGGGCAAAGCGACGGACGCCAGAGGACCTGGAGACCAGGATTCACGCGCTTTTCCTGTCTTCGCACACGTATTGGACGCGACATAAATCGCACTGTTTTCCATGTAATGACAACTCAATGAGCTTTGAACATAATGGCCCAGTAAACCTAACAATCGTGTTTTGTTCGGGAATATTTTTTTTTTTCACCAGCTTCAAAGTTGTAAAGATCTGCTAATTGAAACTGGTAAAACTTTTAACATCCAATTATTTAATTATTATTGCTTTCATCCAGAGCTTTTAAGAAGAACGCACAACTTTAATAGCTTGGAACTGTTCACCTTCAGTGCAATAGCACACAGAAATAAAACTAACTTGGGTTTGAACGTCCAGGCTGCAGCGTTACTCCATTTTGAGCCGATAAGCAGCGAAGGCTCGCCCTCTTTACTATCGGTAGTCCCGCGACAGCTATCAGATGTCGTCTGCTCATTACAACGCCCGAACGCATGAACGCCAACGCTTCGCGCTCATTAGATTCGAACACCGTGGTTCCCGTCGGCCTTCCCTCCTCCTCCTCCTAACAGCAGCAGCAACAACAACATATACGCTCTCCACCTGTCGTCCTCCTCTTCCCTTCAAAGACCCCCGCGGTAGTAGAACAAACAGCAGCAGGCAACCTGCCCCTTTCAGCGTGCGTTTCGACCACCGCTCTCTTCTTTTCCACCTGCCCGATTTTCCCACACATGGTCGTGCGTGCGCTCGCTTGCACGTGGCTTGAAACACCGGGTGGACGTGCGTCGTGGTGTATAGGGCGGCTGCGGTTGCCAGGTGGCGCTGCGAGCGCAGCGGGTACCGCTCACACAACCCTCCGTGGACTCGGCAAGAGGGAATGTGTTCTTTAGAAAAACAAAAAAACAAATGCCGAGACTAGAAAATAGAATTCAGCTTACAATTTTGATTAGAGTAGCAGTGTGCAATAGTGGTTCGAATCGAATAGCGCAATGTCATCCATCAACATCGCAAAGAAAACCGGTTGCATCGGCTTTCCTTTGCACCGCAAAGGCTAATGACGTTGTTCTATTCGATTCGAACCGCTTTTTGCACAGCCTTAAATTAGACAGAAGGAAGTGTGCAAAAGCAATTCTAAAAAGAAGACTGTACTTCGATTCACCTTAGATCCTGGCAAAGCTGATCACGATCTGACGGGACAAATCAGACAGTGTCACAAGCGTGCCATCATGTTGTTCGTCATACTTTTGTACGTGTTCTATCATCGCTAAACCAGTCGTCAACAGAAGAGGCCCAGTGACTTGCGCTTTCAATGTCATTACCTCGTAACGTCGCCTGCATCTGATCTTGAGCTGAAACGAAGTACAACTCAAGCTCTGTCGTAGTGTGACCATCTGACCATCGCTGTATACCGCAGTTATGGAGTTGTTGATTGCAGTTCCCGTGGTGCATCCATGGCTACGATGTGATGAACCAATCAAACAGTTCAAAAAGTGCATCGTCACTGCTATCTCTGACTAAACCAATCACGTAAATGAATGCGCCTCTATCCTGCCCTTTTTTTGTGCATTAATGGCGACAGCGAATCCACAAGACAACAGGCGCCGTGACGATGCACTTTTTGGCGCTGCTCAATTAAGTTCCAACGGATCGGAGTGTCGGCTGGGATGCTGCCTAAGCCCTCTGCCGCGCAATAACACGGCGTCTCAATGCACATAATGATTGCGAGCATTTGATCAGTCCAACGAAGCAAACAATCTTTTCGAAGGCGACGGCCTCTCGGTCGTCAACTTCGTCATGACATTGGAGCGGTTCTACAAAACTTACTGACGCAGCCCGGCGTGGGCTACTCAACGGTGGCATTCTTCGCCAATCTCTCGCGCTCCTGTACAGGCCTGATTCGTACATTCTAGTACGCCGTATTCCCGCGGCGCAGCGCTGCTTTTAAGGAGCCAATGTAGGGCACACTACAATAAGGATACATGCAGCTCAAAACATGAAGCAATCCGACACGAAGAAGGAAAGAAGAAGGAAACGAGAAAACAACACAAAACAGCGCAACAGAGCCACTTTTATTGCGCGTCCGCGCCTGAGCTAGACCAACGTGGCCAACACTTCGCGCATCTACTTACGCGCTATGGAGGAAAAAAAAAAAAGAATGTGGTCGGCTCTGCCGATTTCGTCAAAGTGTGGATGTCGTCAATCTCGTCGTGATGTAGATCTGAGGGCGAGTTGAGGAGATAGGGGCGACGCTAAAGTAATAATTAGGGAGTTTTCGTAGACCGCGCTGCCCCCTCCGCTAAGCGTTCCGCAACGAAGCAGTTGCTACTGCGCCTGCGCGCCGATAGCCTTGACTGTGGAGTTCCCGCTATCGTAGCGGGTTGCGGAGGGCCTTGCGGGACGGCGAAAACGATCTACGAAAACTCCCTATTGTTTACCATCGCGTTAGCGGTGACAGCGGCATGGAACAACGGTTCGAGAAAAACAGCGAAAAAGTCGAGAAACTGGCGAACGTCGTGGTGCTCGGTTCTTCGGTGCGAAGTTTAGATTTCTCTCATCTTCGATGCAATAATTCATAAAGCAACGTATCAAAGATAACAAGGACGATGCTTTCTTTGCGGCGACAGATGGCGTCTTGCAAGTAACAAAGAAACACGCTCGGCAGGTCAAATGACAGGCATATGTCCAGTATCTATCCTCATCCACGACGAATTGAGACAGCATTGTACACGCACGAACTCATCGACAAACCCAAGATGCGTCACGGCTATAACTCGTAGCCTATACATTTCCAAGTAAAAGGGCACAATGTAATTAATTTAGAGAGGAAAGCCCTCAAGATCGGGAGTAAGGAAGTACGCTTGTCGCCCTGGTCCCTGCTACTAACAAATGATAGATTCGTTGTTTCTGAACGAGGTTGTGAGATTTGAAAGAAGTAGGAGGATGCCTTGTCAAAAAGAGGAATAACTTTTCTGATAGAAATGGTATCCAACCTGCGAACTGAAAGGAGTATAAAAAGGGCTCTGGCGAACACGGTTCCGTCATATCTCACGGGTACGCTGGCGCATTCGCGGTGTTGATGCCACGCAAAATCCCACACGAGGACGCTGTTAAAATACAAAGGTAGATATGTTCACGATTGACTATTGATGATCCACAAACCGCTTAGCTGTTTCATGACCGAGGGATTTTTTTACGTGACGGCTGTGTGATGGCTCTGCATAAGTGTACAGACTGACCAAAGAGGCGAAATTAACACATTTTTGCGATTACAAAATATTTATCGTATCGAAACAAAAACTATGAGCAATGAATCGTACCGTATTATTAATTTCGTGAAATATTCAAACACTTTCAAGTCCCCCTAAAATCGTAAGACGTCCGAATATATTTTATAGAGCCATAGGCGACCAGCAAAAATCTGTCACCACCTGGCGTCCATGAACTTCGTGACGTCGGAGCCGGTTGGCCGTCGAGTTGCACGTACCCTGTCTTTGGGAGCCTAGGCCAATGATGACAGCATCTTCCAACGAAGCTTCAGGGTCATCCACTAGACGAAATTTGTGAATCGTTTAATTATTTTTAAAATATTTTTCCTCGCGTTTTCCAACTAACCACAGGTGTTTTTGAGGTCTTCGTACATATAGGACATATTTTTAGGCAAAGAAATAAGCGCCGAAATTTTGTTTTTGTACATATTTAAATGCTTTTGGTAGTTCCTTACTCCGCAAAAACCGTTCATGATTCACTACGGGACGGATACTCGACAGCTAAGAGAGAAAGGAAGCTTCAGAAATGGAATAAATATAGAAGGCACCAGGAGAAACGAGGGAAAGTGAAAGCTTTACGCAGATGGAGTGGTCGTAAAAATAATCTTGTGACTCGATCTCTTTTTACGGTTATTACAGATATCATCTTTCCTTAACCGCTGTGGTCTTTGAACCTGTTTACGAGAGCAGAACCATGGGCCTCAATCTGCCAAGAAAAGAAGCTGTGTTGTCTAACGTTTACCTCAGAAGATAGCAACACTCCCGTGAACACAGTGAGTTCCATTTGCGCCGAGGTTATGTGTCGCAGGTGTACAGCCAAGGGCGCCTACATGCAGTTGACCTGACAAAATATTCGTGCGCGTATCTTACATGATGGGCGTAGTATTTCTATATTTTTTTTTTTAAATAAAGTTTGGCTTCACGCATTGTACATAAAGCTTATTCTGCTGTGCGAGCAGAGCAAGAATAATGCCGTCTAATTATCTTCCGTTGTGACAAACTATTTTGTTGTTTCTGCGAGCGCATGTGTGCAAACCGTAGGATTTTGAAACCCGGGCACTACACCACAGTAACACAACTCATACAGGGTGCGGCCTTAAGGAAAAACAGATCTGGAACGCCTTGCAAAATTCGAATTCCAAACGTACGTACCTGAAATTGGGCATGCGAACGTAGTTCCGCCAGAAGTTGTAATTTTTTTGTTTAGAGCTCAATGTTGAGTTAGTGAAATATTAAAAATAAAGAAAAATCAGGGGCCCTGTATTTGTTACGTCCTAAAAAAGTCTGTGTGTCGTCTCCACTCTGATTTATGAGCTCGCTCCTTGGTAGCTTGCTGAGCTCAAAAACACTAAAAACAAATAGAAGAGGATGGCAATGAGCGAGATAATAGCGATAATTAACACTTTCAACAAGATTTATGAAGGACCGTTACCTGGGAGCAAGCTCACAAACCAGAGTGCAGAAGACAAACATCAGGTATACGGCATAAAACAAAAATGCATGGCCGCCATAGTCTTCTTAAAATTTTTAATAATTCACCACCTCTGATTCAAAGCCTGAAAGAAACACACACGCACACACAACTTCTTCCACAACTACGTTCGCGTGCCCAATTTCAGGTATGTACGTTTTCTAATTCAAAATTTGCAAGCCGTGTCAAATGTGTTCGTCCTTACGGCCGCACCCTGTACATCACTCGCACCTCTCCCCACCTGTAGGTGATGCAGTGGTGCCTATATCAAAATGACCGTTGTCTGGACGGTCGTCGTGTGGAATGGCCGTACGAGGTTTAATCTGAAACGCGTAAGTATTTTTGTTTGGCGTGTGGGAAATACGAGCTGTACGTTGTGCGTATGCACATGCGCTATGCATACACACAGCGTATGTGCATACGCACATGCGCTGTGTGCTGTATTGGACGCCGTGCTGTCTCAAAACAGCACAGCGTCAAAACAGCGCGCCTGCAACAACTTCCGAGCGGGCTCTTCACCTCTCTCTGCGCGAATAATTTCGAACCTCATTGACCCATTCACTTATTGTCGCTAGGTTATATAAAAAAAATATTGCCTCTTTCAGTGTTTAGCAAACTCCGCAACCTAATTGCAGTATAGCATCTAATTTGACTCTCATGAAAGTGGTAACAAGTTGTTCTCTTCGAAAAGAAAGAGCGCACTGAAAGTAAATTATTGTGTGGTAATTTTACGGATTACAATATATAGGGCAGTATTTGTTTTACCCTTTGTGGACATATATTATATATTTTGGTTTTAAAAAAGCGGCGACCAGTTGGTCTCTTCCGGAAGTTTCCCTTCGACGAATTGCCCCATTACGAATATACCTATTCGACGAATTGGCCGTCGACGAGTTGGCTTTCGACGAATTGGCCTAGACCCTCCATTCCTTTACAGTGCCTACTTTGAACATGCATTTTTTAACTCCATACGCTATATTTAGGGCTCAACGTTTTCATCTTAATCAAAAAAAAAAACGGTAACGTAGGTCGAATTAATTTTTCCGAATTCGGTTTTTACTGAAAAAGGTCAGTATTTTCGAGGGCGTTTGGAGGGCGGCGACTCATTATTGACCATATGACCACTTTTTTTCGCAGTTTTCATCTTATCTTCGAGATCAGTTCAACTTTCAACAAAAGCTCCAGGGACGCAGGTGTCTTCAGGACGAAATCTGGGTTTCTACACCTGATAGGGGATCAGAGCCTTATATATAAAAAAAAAAAACTCTGATAGGGATTTGTGCGCCGAATTCTTTGTTCAAAAAAGAGAGTTTAATCGATAACTTAACAATAAAGATCAAGGGCGTTAGTAAATGCCGCACTTTTAGTAAATGGCGCACATTTTTTAACAGCTCTAGCTTCCGTCTATAGAGGAGGGCATAAATATACGATTGTTTTATCGTCGTTTCTCTGGCTTGGTGCGAAGTTATCACCTCTCGTAGTCGTGAAAATGGGGAAAAACGCACTGAGTACAATGCTTGCGAATGTCTGGATTTCGATATTTTCCTCTTCGACCGAAGTGGTAGTGAAGATCATGTTCGTCCTATGTACAAATACAAGCACACGAGGATAATGGAAGATCACAATAGGGCCAGAGTGCGTCTTGCAGAACAGGTTCCGTCGGCTGCTTAAGATTACAACAAATAAGAAAACAAGTACATGGTTTACTCACTATACATTTTAAACAAACGCTTTCATAAAACAATCGCATTTTCGTCAGTATAGTGGTTTTCGTAAATAAACCGAAAAGAACCGAGAAGTTTATGAGTCTACAAATATACATCGCAACCAACTGAAAACTTCTGTTTTGAATTAGAAACGAAAAAAGTACGCCTAATTTCAAAATAATAAAAACCGAAAAGGTCAAACCCTAGCTATAATGTCAGTGTCCTGTCGGACACTGTGCTGTTTTGTCGCGGTACTGTTTTGACGCCGTTCTCTTCTGTCACTGTGCCCTTTTGACGCCGTGCTGTTTCGGCACGTGCTCTTCTGTCGCTGTGCCGTTTTGACGCTGCGCTGTTTTGACGCGTGCATGCTGTCTTGTCGCCGTGCTGTTTTGACGCTGTTTTGACGCTGTGCTGTTTTGACGCGTGCTGTTTTGACGCGTGCTGTTTTGTCGCGTGCTGTTTTGTCGTGTGCTGTTCTGTCATGTGCTGTTCTGTCATGGTGCCACTCAGTTCGTACCAGACTTGGGCGTAGTTCAACTACTCTACTCAAACTACTGTAGTTTAATTACTTTTCTGAGTAACTTGGTAACTTTCAGTTACAACTTTATTTGGGTAATTAGTAGTTTAATTTAACTACGTTTTTCAGGTAACTTCTACTCAAATTACTAACTACTTTCGAAATTTAATCCTACTTTTTTTTTTCATCACAAAAGTTTGAGTTCAGAAATAAATAAGACGCTGGCAGGTTAAGTTGTATTTACGAACAAGGGGCCCCCTCACATTGCTTTCCCACGCACTTACAGTCGGCAGCCCTAGAAACTGCATCACAGGCGTCCTTGGGCCAAGGTGGCGACGAACCGCCAAAACATAACACCGGCGCGCACGAACGTAGGCAGAGATGCTTAACAAGCCTTGGTCGGGTGTTAACCTAATCCGGTAATGCACGCAAGCACCGCGCCTCCAGCTGCAACCGTGAAAGACGGGGACACTCCGAGGGTTGTTGTTGTTTTCATGTTGTGTGCCTTTAGTGAGTTCTGACTCAAGTGGTAGGATTCACGGTAGGCGCCAATGGAATGAACTCGCAGCTGGGCGCCTGTTCTCATGGTTGCTTCGTCGTCAGCGCATACTCCCTTGCAAAGCCGGACTCCCCCGCGCACAAACGCCGACACGGATAATCCGTTCATAGGAGCGCGTTCCCGCTTCCAGCTGCAACTGTACGAGGGCCGATGCTTGTTCACGTAATCCTTCGCATCCTTCCGACCTTCCACGCCAGGGAGACCTCTTCTTTGTTGAAAACGTTTTACTTGTCAGGCGCGTCAGGATACCGTAGTCGCCGGCAAGGATTTCGAGTCACCCTTGGGAGATCCTCATCGTCGTGGCGCGGGATTCGATCCCTTGACGGTCAGGTGCACTCGCTCGGCGAAATCTCTGAAAGCCGTCAGAATAAAGAGGGGCCAGTCATAACAATCTCAACTTGCTGAAGAAAAAAGAGAAAAAGAGGAGAGTTTGTTATAAAAGACCCTCTAGCCGAGGCAAGCCTTACATGTTTCGTCATGGACACCAAAGATGCCGACACTCGCTTACCCGACCCTGCACAGCCTGCTTCTGAAATTGAACGCTGTCTTTGCATCCAGCGCCACGGTGGAAGTCTTTTTAGCTTGACCGAGGACGTCATTAGAATGAAAAGAGGAATATTCTCCGATAACAACTTTGAAAGACAATTGCTTTGGCGAGGGAATAAACTATTTTGGAAGTCATAAAATGACTGCATTTATTTCCGGCTCGCAGGGTTTTTCACTGATCAAAACTTCTGTTCATTTTGCTGCCACAAAAAACCAGACTTGGACGTAGTTCAACTACTCTACTCAAACTACTGTAGCTTAACTACTTTTTTGAGTAACTTGGTAACTTTCAGTTACAACTTGTTTTGGGTAATTAGTAGTTTAATTTAACTACTTTTTTTAGGTAACGTTTACTCAAATTACTAACTACTTTCGAAATTATATAGTGCTAATTTTGCCCATCACGAAAGTTTGAGCGCAGAAATGAATAAGACGCCGGCAGATGAAGTGGCATTCCCGAACAAGGGGCCCCCTTGTTCGGGAAGCCGTCCTCGGGGCAAGGTGGCGACGAGCAGCCAAAACATAACACCGGCACGCACGAACGCAGGAAGAGACGCTTAACAAGCCTTGGTCGGGTATTGACCTAATCCGGTAATGCACGTAGACGCCGCGCCTCCAGGTGCAACCGCGAAAAACGGGGATACTCCGAGAGTTGTTGTTTTCGTGTTGTCTGTCTTTAGTGAATTCTGACTCAAGCGGTAGGTTCCACGGGAGGCGCCACTGGAATGACCTCGCTGCTGGGCGCCTATTCCCATGGTCGCGTTGTCGTCAGCGCATACGCCTTTGCAAAGCCGGACTCCCCCGCGCGCAAACCCTGGTACGGATAATCCGTTCATGGGAGCACGTTCCTGCTTCCAGCTGCAACTGTATACGAGCGCCGATGCTTGTTCACGTAATCCTTCGCGTCCTTTTGACCATCCATGCCTGGAAGACCTCCTCTTTGTTAAAAACGATTTACTTGTCAGGCGTGTCAGGCGCGTCAGAATATTGTAGTCGCCGGTCAGGATTGCGAGTTTTACCCTTGGAAGACCCTTTTGTTGGACCCGGCGTCAGCGGCGAAGTATACTTCGGTTCATGTTCCGTTAAACCAAAACAATTTTATTTTCAGTACCGTAGCACTAGCATTACAACGGGACGCGCAGTCGTCCGGATGATCTCATCGTCGTGGCGCGAGACTTGAACCCTTGACGGTCATGTGCACTCGCTCAGCGTACTCTCAGAACGACTTCGGAATAAAGAGGGGCCAATCATAACAATTTCAACTTAACGAAGATAAAAGAAAAAAGGCGGAAAGTTTGTTATAAAACACACTCTACCCTAGGCAAACCTCAAATGTTTAGTCATGGACACCTAAGATGCCGACACTCGCTTACCCGACCCTGCACAGCCTGTTTCTCAAATTCAACGCTGCCGTTCCATCCAACCCGTCGGTGGAACGTCTTTTTAGCTTGGCTGGGGACGTCTTCAGAAGGAAAAGGGGAAAACTCTCCTATCAAGAACTTTGAAAGTCAATTGCTTCTGCGAGCGAATAAACTATTTTGGCGAAAACGCAAGCCATAAATAGACTGCATTTATTTTAGGCTCTCAGGGTTTTTCATTGATCAAAACTGCTGTTCATTTTGCTACCACAAAAATATAAAAAAGTAATTTCGAAAGTAACTTCAAAGTAACTCGCTACTTTTTACAGTAGTTAGTAGTTTACTCAATTACTATTACAAGTGCGTAATTTCTACCCTACTCCAATTACTTTTGGCGTCGATATTCAGTAACTTAACTACCTTTTTTGAGTAATTTGTACATGTCTGCAAAAAACATAAAAAGTAACTTCGAAAGTAACTTCAAAGTAATTCGCTACTTTTTTACAGTAGTTAGTAGTTTACTCAATTACTATTACAAATACGTAATTTCTACTCTACTCCAACTACTTTTGGCGTCGATACTCAGTAACTTAACTTAATTACCTTTTTTGAGTAATTTGTACATGTCTGGTTCGTACCAGAGGGCCCATCGTGCCATATCGGATGTGCAAAAATGGTTCCCTGAAATTCCCTACTCGAGAGTTTTAGGGAACCGTTTTTACACGTCCGATACGGTATGCGATCGACCCTCCGGTGCAAACTGAGCATGTGGGAGTCTTCTACGATAGCGCATAGGCAGTTCGAACTGGAGGGGCCATTGTACCGTATCGGACGTGCAAAAATGGTTCCCTAAAACTCCCTGTTATTTCCCCAGCGAACACCGCGCCCTTAGTACGATGTGTCATGTGACTGCTGCTTAATGTGGCAGGGCCTTCCTATACAAGGGGCCTCAGAGAGTGTCTGCAAACTGCCGTTTGTACGATGTATTAGCAGTGCGAACGCGGCGTATGGCTCCTCATCTCCTTAGATTTCACAATATTACGTTCATTTTTATGCATATCTTTTTTTTACAAAATTTTTTTACATTGTGCTTTGATAGCCTTAACTTGTCTACCACGCTGACATTTGTTTATAGAAAGAACCGACCTGGCGTCGTTTTTACTTTCGAACGTTGGCGTAAACTGAAGTGAAATCGTTAGAGTGGTGCCCCTCCCAGTTTTTTACTCATCGCCTCAAGATCTCGAGCGACGAACAGATCACGCAATAACAGAAGGCAGCCGTTCAGAAGACCTCACAACGAGTACCGCGACTGGAAGACATCGAGGCCCATGTACTGTGCCGCATAGGCGGCATCCCGCGCCGTAACGGCTCATCTTGTCGCGGTGGCTCCTCCCGCGATCCCACGGTAGCCCATCGAGGCAACACCTGCTTCGTCTCGACGTCGGCATCGGCGCTGTTTGACTGACCGATAATCGACGCCGGAGCTACCGCGATTAGCCGAACGTTCCCACGCTTGGCCATTGGACGAGTCGATGACGCCCTCTGAGAAGATGACCTCGTCGAGGCCACGTCCTCCTGCCGTTGACGCTACGTCACAGCGAAAGGAGTGACGGGGGGCAGAGCGTCTCTAGTGTGGTCGGTGTGAGGAACACGTCGACAACAGGAGCCTCCCGATGAAGGGCTGCACCTGCTCAGCGTTGTGGGAACGTGGGAGGGACAGGCATAAACAATGAGAGTGTATGCATATTTCGCTCTCGACACCGGTTTAGGCGTCAGCTTATGTTATTCGTAGAAGTTATCATTAAGAAAACAGGTTCCTTAATAACCTAAAGATCCAACGATTGTCGGATTGATCTGGTGTTGCTGTCTTTGGACGTGCACGGAGAAAGGTACGCGATACACCGTCCTGGTTAGAACAAAAGCGACATCAGTGCTTTCTAAGAAACAATTCTGCAAGAAGAACAAGTTCGAGCAGCGGATCTTTTAGACACCAACCGCAAAAGTTAGGCCCATTCCATTGAACAGATGGTTTAGTTGTTGTATGCGCGTGCTGTAACATTGAAGCGAAAATAGGCGATATTTTGGGTATGATACTCTAAAACGCATACGAGAGTAATTCTATGTTCCAAGTCGACATGTTCTTTTCTTATAGATCTTGTAAAGAGAATAGTTTGTCAAGTTCATAAAGTATGTATTACGTCCAAAGATCCAAAAAAAAAAAAAAACACATTCGGGAGAGTTTTATTGTTTTCTTCTTGCTTTTAGGGAGCTTTCAAACAACACAGGCCGAGCATTCACACGATCTTTATCTAATAAACACGAAACAAAACCATTGCTTCTGTACTCATATGTGGGTAGGTGCAATTAACACCCTATCACTCAGCTAGTCTTGTACCAACCATCCTGTGCCGTGAGTCAGCCCGCTATGCCCCTCCTCGCTGCGCTACGTATACCACGCTCAATGTTGTTGCGATCGACCCTAATCGAAGCGCTGGCACTCATCCAACTGTGAAGATAATCGAGGAACGGCAAGTAACTAGAAGACGCTTACGCTCCCCGCTAATAAGGACGTCACGTTTCACAAAGTAGCCGCACTATCAATGGCAAGATTGACAGGTTCTTAGCTGCATAAGTGGTTCGGAACTTGTTTTTAAAGCGGCAGTGACTGATGGACTGAGCTGCGCCCTGCTGGATGTCAATAAAACATCCGAAACTTTAAGTAGGTGTTTGACTTCCTAAAATTGCGGGACAGGGCTAGCCGCACCTTTCGTAGCAACCTATCGTCCATACGGCTAGCGTCGGGTAAATAACGACCAGCCAAAAAGAAGCTACAACATCGATCAGTATGCTCAGGCACACGGTGCCCTATCGTGGGCATTTCGACCGCTTCATTGGTGCAGTTAGCAGACACTTACGTGCGCCCACATGCTTCTCGTAGGCGACGATTGAAGTGACGTACCGCACTTGCTGCGGCTCATTGCATTGACCGCTCGGAGAATAAGTAGGGGACCACTGCCCTAAATTCCTTTTTATTTGACATGACCGTGTATTTACTATAAAGCGTTTCTCTCCGCCTGCCTTTCTGCAGAGCAATCCGAAAGCCGACCTGCCAACCACTGCTATCCACGGAGAGAGCTCTGCATGTATGATACATCATGACGCTGAGGCCTCTTCAAGAGGGCCATTCTCAAGACGTCCTTCGCCTTTATCTGAGATAACCAGCACCGTGTTAAGCATTCAGTATGTTGTAGTTAGGGTGCGTGGGCACGACTAATACATGTTCGAAGAATGTTTGCTCCATACACATGTATGCTTCAAACATGTCTGCAGTCAGTTTTTGTATGATTAATCTGACATGCCAGTCATAAAAGATAGAAACAGGCCTCAGACGCTGTCAGCAGAATGTATTTTGTACATGATATGTTACCAGTGCGACCGCGGCCGCTTGAGGGAAATATATATTTGGACTCCAGCGAAATGGACGCCGCGTAGCGGCAACGCCGAGAAGCTCCGGAGAGGAGTTTTCGATTCTGTCGTCTGCTATCGCTGCTTGGTTCTCGTACAGGCATCATGGAAACAAACATCGTTTCCAGTAATTATTTTTAGGCTTCCGCCGTGTCATTCCTACGCGCTTACTAGAAGAAGGTTTCTTCGGTCGAGAGATCTCTTTGCTTTCCTATGTAACATGGATTTTACTCTGCAGTGCAAGAAATGTATGTTGGCCCGCGTGCTGAACGGAGAAATCGACCTCCTTTTGTCCGCCATTTTCCCTGACCAGCGCGCCCCTTACAGTTTGCTGGAGTCGGTTGCTGGGGTTCCACGTATACCCTCCGAGATGTTAAAAAGTATCAGCTGCTTAATTTTTTTACAAGTCGTATGAATAAATTTTAAGGCACTCGAAAATTCAAGTTTATTACGCAATTTATGCTATAAGATTTCAGAATTAAACCTATCCGGAGGGCAAGTTCGTCTGCTTCTTGCGCAGGGGGTAGCGGTGACGTCAGAACGCCGAGTCCTGATTGGCTGATCGCGACCCCCTATCTGAGCGTCGTCTGCTCCTTTGCAACGTCGTCTGCTCGCAACGTCGTCTGCCTCTGTCTTACCTTTCGTGCCACTTTCGAAAGTGCAGAGGCCAGATTCACGAAACGATCTTACGCCAAAATGTGCGTAAGACATAAGTTAAGAACAAATTCGTATTCACGAAACGAAATTTTCGTAAGTTTTGCGCAGGTTACGACGAAATCCTACGACAGCTCCGAAGCTGTCTTACGCACTTCTCACAATCAAATCAGCATGGCCGACAGCGTCGCGGTCACGACGACCCACGGACGTTTATTTTTCTACTTGCGCTTCTCACGCGTCCCGACTTCAAGCAGCGAGAAAAAAGTAAAACGGACTTGAAACAGACCACGACGAACAAGAACGCTGGATCCATAAACACCCAGGAAAAGATCCAACGGCCACGATTCCACCGAACGCGACCAAGCGAGCACGGCAGTTAGGCCTAGCAGGCCCTCCGTGACTCGGCGACCGTCTGCCCACGACCGGCTGGCGTGCTGAATGGAATATGCCCGCGCGACCGTTGTGAACCCTTCCCGTATTATACTTTGATCGCTGACCTCAATTTTAGATGAAGAGGTCAATTTCTTCCTCTTGTTATCTCCTTGTTTCCCGAGGCAACGGTGACTCTCGCCGGTAAAAAAGCGGTGAATCTCCGACAGACGCAGGAAAGGTAAAGCAGCCATCGCTTTGACTAGCAGACGTAAAGCAGACGACGTTAACTGCGCCAACCCGCCGACGCCGTTAAAGAATGAGGGGTCTCGCCGCATACGAAAGGAGGGAAAAAGTATCTGGGAGGGAACTTGCGGACACTAACACGCTCACCTCTCGGTTCTTAGCAAACAAACCTCGGCGCCTCAGGACACCTCGCCAGTGACTCCTTTGACTTCCCTCCTTGATGCGCGTCTGCTAGTTGTTAGACAAAAACAACGTACCGCTCGAGTTATTTCGTCTGCCCTCTCTGAAAGGCGAAGTCGAGCTCGCTCGTAAGTCGAAGTCGAGCTCGCGAAAGTCGCAGGGAATGTAAGACAGACGCAGATGATGTTGCGAGCAGACGACGTTGCAAAGGAGCAGACGACGCTGAGATAGGGGGTCGCGATCAGTCAATCAGGGCTCGGCGTTCTGACGTCACCGCTACTTCTTTTCTCATGCGCAGAAGACGAAAATGAGCCCACTTGCGAGGCGTATTACAGCCTGTACAGTGTACTCAACTGTTAAACATAACGTGGGAGCGGTGGCCGGAGAAACTGCATGCGCCATCTACCGGCTCACTCTGGAAGCTTATGCCGTGGTTGTTTCCTGGATTTACACTCCCAGCACCGAAACAATCACCGATGCGTGACTCGGCGATAAAAAAAAATCGCTTTTTGATTGTTTTTGTTGTTGTTTAAAGAAGCTAGCCTTTATTAGAGAAACTGCAAGATCACCGAGATATGGTAGCCCGGCATGGTAAATGCGTAGATGTGACTATACCAACGAGGTAGAGGGGCTTAGAGTGATAAACCGGAAGTTCGGAAGTGGCACCCCCCCGGTTGCCGCCATGTTTTACGCAAATGTGACCACTCGTCACATGACCAACCCAAATACGTGACGTCAAAGAAAAGATGGCAGCGCCCATGGCCTGCGGGGGCCGTTATAGCCGATTCACACGACGGACTGATCCGCGGACGGATTGATCACGTGACGACATATCCGCGGTTCGTCCGTCTCCCAAGCGCATCCACACGAGGGAGACGACGAGCAGACGCCAGTGAGGACGGACCGAACCTGTTCGCACCCCACAGTGCCGCGAAACTCTAACATCGCACAGTAGCACCGTAATTGTCCAAGAGAGAAATCGACGGTTGCTACCGCGATAAAGAATCGTACGCCGCTGCTACCTACAGATTGAGAACAAAACACCGGGACAGGCTTCGCGCGAAGCGCCACTAACTTTACTAACCCAAAGCATGACAGTGACACAGGCATGATCCTGCCCGAGAAAGCTTCGGCGTAGACGTGACGAACTTCTGGGCTCGCTGAGGGGCGTTTGGAGATGCCTTCACACACTCCGCGCTCGTGCACAACACTCAAGCACACCACATCCACAAGAGAAGGCTTGCTCGGTGAAATCCTGATTGGACGTGCAAGAATTATCGCGGCGTGCTAGACTAGTTTTGACGGGAGCTTCTTGACACGGACCCGGAGGAGCACCGGAACCTGCGTACCTGCGTCGCGTCAGCCGGACAAAGTTTCTGGAGTTTCTCTCACGCGTGGAACCAAGAATCGTATACGACAAAATGAACCAACGAACGCACAAAACACAACGACGCGCCATTTTTGTTTTGAACGACCAGAAGCAAAATACCAAGAAAACCATGTACCGTTGCCAGACTAAATGCTTTCCAAGTCAGTCTGCCGCCAAACGTCCGCGAGTGAAAAAGGCGCTCGACTTTATCAGTCCGCGCCTCCGCGGAGGAGGCGCGGATCGCAGGAATCGGTGACGTGCCGGTCACGTGGTACACGGTCCGCGGACGAAAATCGCGATTTGGTCCGTCGTGTGAATCGGCTATTAGAGACGTGGGCGACTTGATCCGAGCAGAGGAACGCGAATCGCGGCATAGGACCAGTTTAATACAATTTCTACGTTTTTCTTGCTCTCTCACGTAGGTATAACATGAGAATTCCACGGCCCGCGTCTTTTCGTCGGGTTTTCGCTCGTAGTCGACGTGATTCTCGCAAAAGAGTAATACAAAATGAGCCGCACGTTGGTCGGTAATCGCCAAGCGTTGTTTGAACGTCAGTTGAACATCACAGGTTTGCTGTGTGCATCACGCTTGGAAGAACAATTTTGGAACGACAGCAAGCAACTCAAGTCCACTTGAGAAACCCTGTCGGGATTTATTGCAGTCGCCAAATCACCCTGCCGTCGCAGTCTTCCACCGGAACAGAGCAGCTTCTTTGGACTTCACGATGCGTGCCTTGTAGCGAGTTCGGTGAGTGGTTTCTGTCCGCCAGTGTCCCATTGGTGCGAACTCTTCTTTCTTCGGCTGCTACAAACCTCTGTGTTTCCCGGAATGGAAGCGATGGTGCCGTGCAAAGTGTCTCGACTGCCGTTGTGTCGCCTCAGCAAGTCGCCAAATCGCCAAGTCCTCCACCGGAACGACGCAGCATCTCTGCACTTCACGACGCGTGCCTTGTAGCGAGTTTGGTGCGAGGCTTTTGTCTGCCCGTGTTCCTTTACTGCAAACTCTTCTTCCTTCGGCTGCCCCAAAGCTCTTTGTTTCCCGGAATAAACGCGATGGTGCCGTGCAGAGTGTCTCGACTGCTGTTGTGTCCGCCTCGGCCAGTCGCCAAATCGCCAAGTCTTCCACTGCAACGAAGCAGCTTCTCTGCACTTCACGACGCGTGACTTGCAGCGAGTTTGGTGCGAGGTTTCTGTCTGCCCGTGTCCCATCAGTGCAAACTCTTCTTCCTTCGGCTGCCCTAAAGCACTGTGTCTCCCAAAATGGATGCAGTGGTGCCCTGCAGAGTATCTCGACAGCCGTTGTGTCCGCCTCGGCCAGACGCCGAATCGCCAAGTCTTCCACTGGAACAAAGCAGCTTCTCTGCACTTCACGAGGCGTGACTTGCAGCGAGTTTGGTGCGAGGTTTCTGTCTGCCCGTGTCCCACCAGTGCAAACTCTTCTTCCTTCGGCTGCCCTAAAGCTCTGTGTCTCCCAAAATGGATGCAGTGGTGCCCTGCAGAGTATCTCGACAGCCGTTGTGTCCGCCTCGGCCAGACGCCAAATCGCCAAGTCTTCCACTGGAACGAAGCAGCTTCTCTGCACTTCACAAGGAGTGACTTGCAGCGAGTTTGGTGCGAGGTTTCTGTCTGCCCGTGTCCCATCAGTGCAAACTCTTCTTCCTTCGGCTGCCCTAAAGCTCTGTGTCTCCCAAAATGGATGCAGTGGTGCCCTGCAGAGTGTCTCGACTGACGTGTCCGCTTCAGCCAGACGCCAAATCGCCAATTCTTCCACTGGAACGAAGCAGCTTCTGTGCACTTCACGATGCATGCCTTGTAGCGAGTTTGGTGCGAGGTTTCTGTCTGCCCGTGTCCCATCAGTGCAAACTCTTCTTCCCCCGGCTGCCCTAAAGCTCTGTGTCTCCCAAAATGGATGCATTGGTGCCCTGCAGAGTATCTCGACAGCCGTTGTGTCCGCCTCGGCCAGACGCCGAATCGCCAAGTCTTCCACTGGAACAAAGCAGCTTCTCTGCACTTCACGACGCGTGACTTGCAGCGAGTTTGCTGCGAGGTTTCTGTCTGCCCGTGTCCCATCAGTGCAAACTCTTCTTCCTTCGGCTGCCCTAAAGCACTGTGTCTCCCAAAATGGATGCAGTGGTGCCCTGCAGAGTATCTCGACAGCCGTTGTATCCGCCTCGGCCAGACGCCGAATCGCCAAGTCTTCCACTGGAACAAAGCAGCTTCTCTGCACTTCACGAGGCGTGACTTGCAGCGAGTTTGGTGCGAGGTTTCTGTCTGCCCGTGTCCCACCAGTGCAAACTCTTCTTCCTTCGGCTGCCCTAAAGCTCTGTGTCTCCCAAAATGGATGCAGTGGTGCCCTGCAGAGTATCTCGACAGCCGTTGTGTCCGCCTCGGCCAGACGCCAAATCGCCAAGTCTTCCACTGGAACGAAGCAGCTTCTCTGCACTTCACAAGGAGTGACTTGCAGCGAGTTTGGTGCGAGGTTTCTGTCTGCCCGTGTCCCATCAGTGCAAACTCTTCTTCCTTCGGCTGCCCTAAAGCTCTGTGTCTCCCAAAATGGATGCAGTGGTGCCCTGCAGAGTATCTCGACAGCCGTTGTGTCCGCCTCGGCCAGACGCCAAATCGCCAAGTCTTCCACTGGAACGAAGCAGCTTCTCTGCACTTCACAAGGAGTGACTTGCAGCGAGTTTGGTGCGAGGTTTCTGTCTGCCCGTGTCCCATCAGTGCAAACTCTTCTTCCCCCGGCTGCCCTAAAGCTCTGTGTCTCCCAAAATGGATGCATTGGTGCCCTGCAGAGTATCTCGACAGCCATTGTGTCCGCCTCGGCCAGACGCCAAATCGCCAAGTCTTCCACTGCAACGAAGCAGCTTCTCTGCACTTCACAAGGAGTGACTTGCAGCGAGTTTGGTGCGAGGTTTCTGTCTGCCCGTGTCCCATCAGTGCAAACTCTTCTTCCCCCGGCTGCCCTAAAGCTCTGTGTCTCCCAAAATGGATGCATTGGTGCCCTGCAGAGTATCTCGACAGCCGTTGTGTCCGCCTCGGCCAGACGCCAAATCGCCAAGTCTTCCACTGGAACGAAGCAGCTTCTCTGCACTTCACAAGGAGTGACTTGCAGCGAGTTTGGTGCGAGGTTTCTGTCTGCCCGTGTCCCACCAGTGCAAACTCTTCTTCCTTCGGCTGCCCTAAAGCTCTGTGTCTCCCAAAATGGATGCAGTGGTGCCCTGCAGAGTATCTCGACAGCCGTTGTGTCCGCCTCGGCCAGACGCCAAATCGCCAAGTCTTCCACTGGAACGAAGCAGCTTCTCTGCACTTCACGACACGTGACTTGCGACGAGTTTGGTGCGAGGTTTCTGTCTGCCCGTGTCCCATCAGTGCAAACTCTTCTCCCTTCGGCTGCCCTAAAGCTCTGTGTCTCCCAAAATGGATGCAGTGGTGCCCTGCAGAGTGTCTCCACTGCCGTTGTGTCCGCCTCGGCCAGACGCCAAATCACCAAGTCTTCCACTGGAACGAAGCAGCTTCTCTGCACTTCACGACACGTGACTTGCGACGAGTTTGGTGCGAGGTTTCTGTCTGCCCGTGTCCCATCAGTGCAAACTCTTCTTCCTTCGGCTGCCCTAAAGCTCTGTGTCTCCCAAAATGGATGCAGTGGTGCCCTGCAGAGTGTCTCCACTGCCGTTGTGTCCGCCTCGGCCAGACGCCAAATCACCAAGTCTTTCACTGGAACGAAGCAGCTTCTCTGCACTTCACGACGCGTGACTTGCAGCGAGTTTGGTGCGAGGTTTCTGTCTGCCCGTGTCCCATCAGTGCAAACTCTTCTTCCTTCGGCTGCCTTAAAGCTCTGTGTCTCCCAAAATGGATGCAGTGGTGCCCTGCAGAGTGTCTCCACTGCCGTTGTGTCCGCCTCGGCCAGCCGCCAAATCACCAAGTTTTTCACTGGAACGAAGCAGCTTCTCTGCACTTCACGACGCGTGACTTGCAGCGAGTTTCGTGCAAGGTTTCTGTCTGCCCGTGTCCCATTCGCGTGAAGTTTCCTGAAGGCTTATCGTTGGCCGAGTGTTTTTGTGCGCCACAGCGTGGAGTATGTGGAGCCAACGCTCAAACCACAGAACCCAGATGTCTGGTGTTCAATCTCAACCTCTGCCCATTTTGATGTCAATGAGCATTGCACCGGCGTCTAGTCGTATTTCCCTATTGCATAATGCTTGTTAAAGACCCGTAGACTAGCAGTGGTGCTGCACTGGCTAAAGTTGTCATCTAAGCAGAGATGCTGACGTCCATTGGGGCTAAGTGATTTCCCTCTGTCTAAACATACAAAACACCACTCTTCTCCCCTTTCTTCGGGCGAATGCTGGTGGCCGTTGAGCTGTCACAATCTCTGGTCAGTCAAACTATAAAGGCCTCTTGGTCTGTCTGAACTTCGTAGCTTGCAAAGATTCAGAGGCGGTAAAAATGTTTCAGAAGTTGCTTTTTTCTGAAATCATGTTTTTTTTGGTGTGTCCCACCACGTCTTTATGTATGCATTCTGTTGAAGAGGGAAAGTCCTTAGTGCTTCTTCCTCGGTGCTGTAATGCAGCCATGGCCTTGTTACTGCCCTCGAAAGATGACCAACTTCGTGAAAAGCTGTCGGAGAACCACCCCTCTTTCAGCGGCACTTTGCTGACGACACATGTGATGTATCCGCAGCTTGAAGTAGTACTCCAGCATTGTCTTCATCATGATAGCACAGTGGGAGTGATGGTCAATCGTTTGAGCGAGAAACAGATGGTCAAACCTCCTAAAAAGCGGGGTCTTGGAGGCAATGCCGATTGTCTCCGTCTGCAGCTTTAGAAGCCAGTTTCGGCCCCTTTTGGCCACCTTGTCGAAGTTTCGCCGAAGCACCTTTTCTGCTATTGTGCACAAGTGCAGGACGTCTTGGGACGGGCTGTGGAGGCCACCAGCGTCTTTGGCAAGCACCAAACCACGTTTGTCGCTTGTGACCAGCGCAATTCTGGAGCATTCCGGACACTTGGTTACTTTGGCAAAGTTTACCGCCACATTCCCTGCGATGTACTCGACAACGCACTCAGCGAACTGAGAAAGTGGCTGGTAGGACGTGGTCTCATGGGTTCCTTCGCTCGTTGCAGCTTCATCTCTTGCCTGGACTTGCTGGCGGCAACCTGACGAACTGACAAGGAGTGTTGCGGTGCCGTCGACCTGGCAGTTGCCTCGGGTTGAGGGCTGGACATCGGCGACCAGGCACTTCCTGTAAGCAGAGCGGAACTCGAGTGCCGTTGGGTTGTCGTTGTTGCCCGTCCTGTTACGCACAGTCGCAAAGAACAGTTCCAGGTGGTCCTGGCTCAGCTTCCTTGTCAGCAGGCACCTGAGTGGTGGGCTTGGGCCCCAGACCAGGTCTTCAGCAAGGCCCTTAATGGACTCCAGGACGAGCAGGAAGCCGAGGATTGGAGTCTTCCTTGCTCCTTGACTCAGTGGCTGGCCCGTGAAGTCCTTCAAGCCTCGGACGTAGTGTGAAGCCTGGTCAATGCGTTTCAGCATGGCGTCCTTGTTGACGGCTCGAATGGGGGCCTTGCTTCCACGTCCAAGGGGGTGACAGGAGTTGCTCAGGTCGAAGATGTTGTCGACTGCTGCTGCAAACTCTGCGGTGGCCTCCACACCCTCGAAGCCTCGGATGCCCTTCTCCTTGCAAAACAACAAGGCACAGCTCACTGACCGACTCAGGGTTTGGGCCGCCAGGGAGACCTTCATTTTTTGGCGCTGGAAATCAATGTGTTTCTTGCGCAGCTTGTTGGCAGCATGAAGGCCCTCTTGTTGCTGCAGGCTGTCCAGGGCCTCGAGATATTTCCAGGCGACGACCCTACCTGCCCCATTCCTGATGCATTGCTTCTCGGCGAGCAGGTTGCGCATTAGTTTGAGCATGTGGCAGGCATCCAAGAGTCCATACACCCTCCTGGAGGGGTCAGAAGGGTTGGGAAACCAGCTTCTCAGCGGCGGGCCAAAGCACACTCCAAGTGCTGTCAACATGGAAATGTTGCAGTTGGTGCCGTCGCACGTCACGCTGATGCACTCTGCTCCGGCCTCCTCCAGCTTGGTGATATACTGGCGCACAAGGTTGGCCCGAGTGTTGCCGTCCAGGCCGTCGATGAGGGCATAGCCCAATGGGATTTTCCAGCTTTTGTTGACTGCGACCGCCAGAAACACAAGTGCATGCTTGGCATAGGCGACGCAGTCGTTGTTGAGGATGCCGTGGCCCAGGTCACAGTACCCGATGACCTCTTTGCCATCCCAATCGACTTGTTTCTTGATGCTCATCTCGTCAACCATCAAGCTGACTAGAAGTCGTCCCTTCTGGACTTCTTGTGTTACTCTGTTGAATGACTCCCTGGTGAAGCCTGGGTTTCCATCGATCACCGCTGCCCATTTGCGAAGAGCACTCGGGTGTGGCAGCCTGACGTGCTTCCGCAGAAACTTGTATGCTTTTGCCGAGTAAAAGTGCACCGTGAGGGCAAACTTGCGCACATCCTCTGCGTACATGTTGTTTGGTTTCCTGGCTCTCCTCAGGACAAGGTTGCGCATCGTGTCTGTGAAGATGTTGTCAACAATGTTGACTGCTGACCCAGGAAGCCTCCTTCTCAGTTCTCGGAGAAGGACGTTCAACTTCTTTATCCTGGCCGTCTTTCGGTTGACCTTCTTTTTGGCCTGCTTAAGCAATTTTCTCGCTCTCTGCAGCTTCCGCCTAGTGCTACGCAGAAGATCCCTGTGCTGTCGTGGCGATACAGCTGAATAGTTGTGATCACCGGCACAAGCGTGGCGCCGCACACACACATCTTCGAGCGTGGCATCAGGTGTTGACTCCGCACTGTTTCCAGATCCAGTGGCAGTGCTGGCTTCGTGACACCGCACAGACAGATGTTCGGGCATGGTCTCGAGCGTCGACTTAGCACTGCTTCCCGGTCCAGTGGCGGCGCTGGCTTCTGGAGCCTCCCTGGGGCTTGGTTGACTGGTAGACGAGCCAGGCTGCCTCTCCGGAGGAGGAGACCTGCCAGCAGAAAAAAAACAACAACAACAAAAAAAAAACGGAATCACTACATTTCACCTAATCTTAAACGGGGCAGCTCTCTTGGTGCATAATTTTTGTCTTGGCAATGCGGAGCGCGGGTTCATCGGCTCCTTTTGCAGGGGTCGTGGTGACGTCGGAACGCCAAGCTGTGATTGGTTGTAATTAGAGGATAGTCGGCAGACTACAAGGCACCTTGCTTTGAGGGCTACCCACTACTCTTCGATTAGAGTCAATCAGAACTTGGCGTTTTGACGTCACCACAGCCCCTGCAAAAGAAGCAGACATACTTGCACTCCGCATATCATATCTGCCGTAAGATTAGAACTGGTGTTCCTTGCAACAAGCCAGAAAGTTAGCTTCACATATTTCTTTTATTAACCCAGCTTAAGCGACTCCCTAAAAATATATACATGTCACACCAGATAGGAAGTTCGCCAATACGGCCATTTTTATTGGATATCGACATGTTTTTTTTGTTTTTTTTTGCCTTTGACAATGTGCGTCCAGGATTGAAATTGCATTACCTAGTTGCCTAAAATATCATATTTTCCTCTCCGTCTGTATGTTCTGCTGCTGTTCTAGATATTTTTAGTGTTGCCAAGGTAAAATCTGAGCGTGATAGTATGTGTATGGAGCAACCGCCCATCGTAGTAATCAGTATGTCTTTCTCAGGCAAATAAAAGTGATCTACAGCAATGTACCTGTGCCTTTGCTTGCATTGCTGGCGCTGAAGAGTGTCCACATGAGACTGTGCTCGTTGTCGTTTCCGAGGTGACCGTTCGGACGTGCGTGCCGGAGGGTCGAACTTCGTTGGCACACTTCCTTTTCGGAGGTACCTCTTGCTGCCCAGCTGGTGAAAGCAGTCATCCTCAAAGTGTGCTGAGCACAATTTGGAGTACCTGGTGGGTGTCCAGTCTTCACAAGGCATTTCCTCCATCCACGCCCTCAAAAGTTCTGGATCTCCCAATGGGAACCTGTGACAGTATAGGAAAGTGTGGGTGGTGAAGTTTCAGAAAAAAAATTTCGAAAACTATAAAAGTTTTTTTTTTTCTTTTCAGAATACGTAAAAAAAGTACTAATACCTCTGGTCAAGACGTGAACCCTCTTCATAAATGTACAAAAAACTTGTTCTTTTATAGGGTATTGGAGCTGCTCACTTTTAGGAAACTACTATAGCATAATGGTTACGTGTTGGTTTTACTACTGATATCACCCTCCTCTGGAGAGTTGCCATTAGATAAGAATGCCATACTTTCCAAGACAATCAATTCCCCCTTCTGGATGCATGAAAGTAAGTGAAGAAATCAAACATGCTTCCAGCATAATGCAGGTTGTATTAAGGTGCTTTCCCCACAGAGCACGCTTGCAGCCGTTGCAACTCAAGAAGTAAGGGCGACGTGAAGGAGGAAGCAGACGGAACGCTAAAGAGAGGAGGAGGTTTCCTCCTCCCTTCTCCAGCGTTCCGTCTGCTTCCTCCCCCTGGCCATGTCTTACCTTCGCCCTACCTATAGGGTGCTCAAAAAATGCGCGCGAAACAAAACATGCTCTGAATTTGGCATAGCCAGCAGAGCATTGTGTAACCATAATGTATAGTCAGTTGCAACTCAAGAAAGTAGGGCGAGGGAAAGGAAGAAGAAGCAGACGGATCGCTGGAGAAATGAGGGGGAAACCACTTTCTCTCTCCAGCGTTCCGTCTGCTTCCTTCTCCCAGGCCTTCCTTTCCCTCGCCCTACCTTCTTGAGTTGCGACGAACTATTGCACAATTTAACTTACCCGTGAAACGTGACCGCCGAGTTCTGCCTACCCCTGTTGGTGCAGGTCATAGCAGCACACGTGTTCGGCATGTTTGTTTGCTTTTGCGTCTACTGGTTGATTCACCAAATTGGCAATTCGAAGTAAACCAAAAAACACATGAGTGAAAAAAACGAGCGCCGCGCGGTAGTTCCCATGGCAACTTCCGCGGACGCTGTGACGTGGCGGCTTGGCATAGGTCCACGTCACAGCGTCCTGGGCTGTTTCTATGGGAATCGCTGCGCGGCGCCGGTTTTTGTCGTCGCTCATGTGTTCCCTGCTTGAAGTGTGAAATCACATGTAAGCAATTTGGCGAGCGACGAGATAAGCGATGGCGACCGGCTTCGCTGTCGCTCGGTCAGTCGTGTGTCGAGGCAAACTGCAAGAAAGCGACGGGAGCAAGCGATCAACGCGATGAGCGACATTTTCTTGATATTCAAAAAACCGAGCGACGCGACGAGCGACAGTGAGAAATCTTCGTCGCTGACTCTCGTCGCTGTCGCCGTCGCTCGTCTCGTTGCTCGCCAAATCACTTACATGCGGTTCAGCCTTAAGAGAGCAAGACGAGGCGACAATCGAGGTATGAAATGAAAAAAAAAAAAAAAAAAAAACGCACCAAAATTCGTCTGCTTTGTTGAGAGACAGTATCTGTATCAAAAGGTTGAGGTGGTGTGCTCAGTCAGAATTATTTCCTAAAATACATTTTTACCACAACAAGATAATGTAATGGGGCCATTAAAAATTGTAACAAAAAACAAAAAAACAATTTGCGCTTTGAGATTTCTGCGCGCGCAAAAAATTCGTCTGCTTCATCGGCCCGCTTTGTGTTTCATCCATAATTCAGTAAACACTCTCTGTACCCGTGTTATGGGGTATTGTCACTTTTTAGAATAACTTATTCCCGCTTCAAAACCGCGTAACGCAGATACAGGGAAGTGTTCAATGAATTCGGGATGAAACCCAATGCGGGCCGATGAAGCAGACGAATTTATGGCGCGCGCAAAAGTTCTCTAAGCGCACAACGTTTTTTTATTATCTGTGTGAACATTTTTCTAATGCCTGCATTACATGGTTTTGTAGCGGTAAAAATTTATTTTAAGAAATTATTTTGTCTGAGCACACCACCTACCTTCCGATACATACACTGTCCCTGAATATAGCAGACGACTTTTGTTGTTTGTTTTTCGGTTCAAACATCGATCGTGCTCTCTTACTTCGTTAATTCAGTAAAATAACCGGTACACGCAAAATGAAACAAACAAACTCGTGTGCTGCTATTACCTGCACCAACAGGGGTAGGCAGAACTCGGAGGTAACGTTTCACGGGTAAGTTAAATTTTACTACATTATGGCTACATAATGCTCTGCTGGCTATGCAAATATTCTAAACATGTTTCGTTTCGCGCGTATTTTTTTAACAAGTTTTACCGTGCTAAACTATCTATAGTCTTTTGCAGCTCGAGAAGGTAGGGCGAGGGTAAGACATGCCGGGGAGGAGGAAACAGACGCAACGCTGAAGAAGAGAGGAGGAAGCAGACGGAACGATGGAGAAGAGAGAAGAAAACCTCCTTCTCTCTTTACCGTTTTGTCTGCTTCCTCCTCCCCGGCCATTCTCACCCTCGCCCTACCTCCTTGAGTTGCAGCGGACTAGACAGCCCGCATTCATGAGGGGCTGCAAGCGTGCTCTCTGGGGAAAGCATCTTAATTAATACAACTTGCACTATGCTGAAAACATGTTTGATTTCTTCACTTACTTTCATGCATCCAGAGAAGGGAATTGATTGTCTTCGAAAGTATGGCGTTCTTATCTAATGGCAACTACACAGAGGAAGGTGATATTAGTAGTAAAACCAACACAAAACCATTATCCTATAGTAGTTTCCTAAAAGTGAGCAGCTCAAATAACCCTATAAAAGAAAAAGTTTTTTGTACATTTATCAAGAGGGTTCACGTCTTGACCAGAGGTATTAGTATTTTTATGTATTCTGCAAAGCAAAAAAAAAACAAAAAAATTATAGTTTTGGAAATTGCTTTCTCGATACTTCACCACCCACACTTTCCTATACTGTCACAGGTTCCCATTGGGAGATCCAGAACTTTTGAGGGCGTGGATGGAGGAAATGCCTTGAGAAGACTGGACACCCACCAAGTACTCCAAGTTGTACTCAGCACACTTTCAGGATGACTGCTTTAACCAGCTGGGCAGCAAGAGATACAAGAGATACCTCCGAAAAGGAGGTGTGCCGACGAAGTTCGACTTTCCAGCACGCATGTCCGAACGATCGCCTCGGAAACGACAACGAGCAGTCTCATGTGGGCACTCTTCAGCGCCAGCAACGCAAGCAAAGGCGCAGGTACATTGCTGCAGATCACTTTTATTTGCCTGAGAAAAACATACTGATTACAACGATGGGTGGCTGCTTCGTAAACATACTATCACGCTCAGATTTTACCTTGGCAACACTATAAAAATACCTAGAACAGCAGCTGAACATAGAGACGGAGAGGAAAATATGATATTTTAGGCAACTAGGTAATGCAATTTTAATCCTGGATGCACATTGTCAAAGGCAAAAAGAAAACTCACGTCAATATCCAATAAAAATGGCTGTATTGGCAAACTTCCTATCTGGTGTGACATGTATATATTTCTAGGGAGTTGTTGCAGCTGGGTTAATAAAAGAAATATGTGAAGCTAACTTTCTGGCTTGTTGCAAGGAACACCAGTTCTAATCTTACGGCAGATATGATATGCGGAGTGCAAGTATGTCTGCTTCTTTTGCAGGGGCTGTGGTGACGTCAAAACGCCAAGTTCTGATTGACTCTAATCGAAGAGTAGTGGGTAGCCCTCAAAGCAAGGTGCCTTGTAGTCTGCCGACTATCCTTTAATTACAACCAATCAGAGCTTGGCGTTCCGACGCCACCACGACCCCTGCAAAAGAAGTCAATGAACCTGCGCTCTGCATTGCCAAGACAAAAATTATGCACCAAGAGAGCTGCCCAAGATTAGGTAAACTGTAGTGATTCCTTTCTTTCAGGGCGCCGAAAATACACAAGGACAAGATACAAGAAAGGAGACGTGACAAGGCGAAAGGAGACGTGAACAAGGCGGAAGCGCCTTGTTCACGTCTCCTTTCTTGTATCTTGTCCTTGTGTATTTTCGGCGCCCTGAAAGTTATCATGAACCAACTAGCCCAGATTGCCATTCTAATGTAGTGATTCCGTTTTTGTTTTTTCCTGCTGGCAGGTCTTCTCCTCCGGAGAGGCAGCCTGGCTCGTCGACCACTCAACCAAGCTCCGGGGAGGCTCCAGAAGCCAGCGCCGCCACTGGACCGAGAAGCAGTGCTAAGTCGACACTCGAGACCATGCCCGAATATCTGTCAGTGGGGTGTCACGAAGCCAGCGCTGCGACTGGACCTGGAAGCAGTGCGGAGTCAACACCTGATGCCACGCTTGTTCCGGTGATCACAACTATTCAGTTGTATTGCCACGACAGCACAAGGATCTTCTGCAAGGCACTAGGCGGAAGCTGCAGAGGGCGAGAAAATTGCTTAAACAGGCAAAGAAGAAGGTCAACCGAAAGACGGCCAGGATAAAAAAGCTGAACGTCCTTCTCCGAGAACTGAGAAGGAGGCTTCCTGGGTCAGCAGTCAACATCGTTGACATCTTCACAGACACGATGCGCAACCTTGTCCTGAGGAGATCCAGGAAACCAAAGAACATGTACGCAGAGGATGTGCGCAAGTTTGCCCTCACGGTACACTTTTACTCGGCAAAAGCATACAAGTTTCTGCAGAAGCACGTCAGGCTGCCACACGCAAGTGCTCTTCGCAAACGGGCCGTGGTGATCGATGGAAACCCAGGCTTCACCAGGGAGTCATTCAACAGAGTAACACAAGAAGTTCAGAAGGGACGACTTCTAGTCAGCTTGATGGTTGACGAGATGAGCATCAAGAAACAAGTCGATTGGGATGGCAAAGAGGTCATCAGGTACTGTGACCTGGGCCACGGCATCCTCAACGACTGCGTCGCCTATGCCAAGCATGCACTTGTGTTTCTGGCGGTCGCAGTCAACAAAAGCTGGAAAATTCCATTAAGCTATGCCCTCATTGACGGCCTGCACGGCAACATTCGGGCCAACCTTGTGCGCCAGTATATCACCAAGCTGGAGGAGGCCGGAGCAGAGTGCATCAGCGTGACGTGCGACGGCACCAACTGCAACATTTCCATGTTGACAGCACTTCGAGTGTGCTTTGCTCCGCCGCTGAGAAGCTGGTTTCCCAACCCTTCTGACCCCTCCAGGAGGGTGTATGGACTCTTGGATGCCTGCCATATGCTCAAACTAATGCGCAACCTGCTCGCCGAGAAGCAATGCATCAGGGATGGGGCAGGTAGGGTCGTCGCATGAAAATATCTCGAGGCCCTGGACAGCCTGCAGCAACAAGAGGGCCTTCATGCTGCCAACAAGCTAAGCAAGAAACACATTGATTTCCAGCGCAAAAAAAAATTAAGGTCTCCCTGGCGGCCCAACCCCTGAGTCGGTCAGTGAGCTGTGCCTTGCTGTATTGTAAGGAGAAGGGCATTCGAGGCTTCGAGGGAGTGGAGGCCACCGCAGAGTTTGCAGCAGCAGTCGACAACATCTTCGACCTGAGCAACTCCTGTCACCCCCTTGGTCATGGAAGCAAAGCCCCCATTCGAGCCGTCAACAAGAACGCCATGCTGAAACGCATTGACCAGGCTTCACACTACCTCCGAGGCTTGAAGGACTTCACGGGCCAGCCACTGAGTCAAGGAGCAAGGAAGACTCCAATCCTCGGCTTCCTGCTTGTCCTGGAGTCCAATTAGGGCCTCGCTGAAGACCTGGTCTGGGGCCCAAGTCCACCACTCAGGTGCCTGCTGACGAGGAAGCTCAGCCAGGACCACCTGGAGCTGTTCTTTGCGACTGTGCATAACAAGACGGGCAACAACGACAACCCAACAACACTCGAGTTCCGCTCTGCCTATAGGAAGTGCCTGGTCGCCAATGTCCAGCCCTCAACCCGAGGCAACTGCCAGGTCGACGGCACCGCAACACTCCTTGTCAGCTCGTCAGGTTGCCACCAGCAAGTCCAATCAAGAGATTGAAGCTGCCGCAGGTGAAGGCACCCACAAGACAAATTCGTACACGCCACTTTCTCAGTTCGCTGAGTGTGTTGTTGAGTTTATCGCATGGAAGGTGGCAGTAAACTTTTCCAAAGTAACCAAGTGTCCAGAATGCTCCAGGATTGCGCTGGTCACAAGCGACAAACGTGGTCTGGTACTTGCCGAAGATGCTGGTGGCCTCCACAGCCTCACCCAGAATGTCCTGCACTTGTGCACAATAGAAAAAAAAGGTGCTTCGGCGAAACTTCGACAAGGTGGCCAAAAGAGGCCGAAACTGGCTCCCAAAGCTGCAGACAGACAATCGGCATTGCCCCCAAGACCCCACTTTTCAGGAGGTTTGATCATCCATTTCTCGCTCAGACAACTGATCATACTCCCACTGTGCTATCATGATGAAGACAATGCTGGGGTACTACTTCAAGCTGCAAATACACCACATGTGCCATCAGCAAAGTGCTGCTGAAAGAGGGTGGTTTTCCGACAGCTTTTCACGAAGTTGGTCATTTCTCGAGGGCAGTAACAAGGCCATGGCTGCATTACAGCACCGAGGAAGAAGCACTAAGAACTTTTTCTCTTCAACAGAATGCATACATTAAGACGTGGTGGGACACACCAAAAGAAACATGATTTCAGAAAAAAGCAACTTCTGAAACATTTTTACTGCCTCTGAATCTTTGCAAGCTACGATGTTCAGAGAGACCAAGAGGCCTTCATAGTTTGACTGACCAGAGATTGTGACAGCTCAACGGCCACCAGCATTCGCCCGAAGAAAGGGGAGAAGAGTGGTGTTTTGTATGTTTAGACAGAGGGAAATCACTTAGCCCCAATGGACGTCAGCATCTCTGCTTAGATGACAAGTTTAGCTAGTGCAGCACCACTGCTAGTCTAGGGGTCTTTAAGAAGCATTACGCAGTAGGGAAATACGACTGGACGCCGGTGCAATGCTCATTGACATCAAAATGGGCAGAGGTTGGGATTGAACACCAGACATCTGGTTTCTGTGGTTTGAGCTTTGGCTCCACATACTCCAAGCTGTAGTGCACAAACACACTCGGCCAACGGTCAGCCTTCAGGAGACTTCACACTAATGGTAGACGGGCAGACAAAAACCTTGCACCAAACTCGCTGCAAGTCACGTGTCGTGAATTGCAGAGAAGCTGCTTCGTTCCAGTGGAAGACTTGGCGATTTGGCATCTGGCCGAGGCGGACACAACAGCAGTCGAGACACTCTGTACGGCACCATCGCGCCCATTCCGGGAAACACAGAACTTTGTAGCAGCTGAAGAAAGAAGAGTTCGCACCAAAGGGACACTGGCAGACAGAAACCTCTCACCGAACTCGCTACAAGGCATGCATCGTGAAGTGCACAGAAGCTGCTTCGTTCCAGTGGAAGAATTGGCGATTTGGCGTCTGGCTGAAGCGGACACGTCAGTCGAGACACTCTGCAGGGCACCACTGCATCCATTTTGGGAGACACAGAGCTTTAGGGCAGCCGAAGGAAGAAGAGTTTGCACTGATGGGACACGGGCAGACAGAAACCTCGCACCAAACTCGCTGCAAGTCACTCCTTGTGAAGTGCAGAGAAGCTGCTTCGTTCCAGTGGAAGACTTGGCGATTTGGCGTCTGGCCGAGGCGGACACAACGGCTGTCGAGATACTCTGCAGGGCACCACTGCATCCATTTTGGGAGACACAGAGCTTTAGGGCAGCCGAAGGAAGAAGAGTTTGCACTGGTGGGACACGGGCAGACAGAAACCTCGCACCAAACTCGCTGCAAGTCACGCCTCGTGAAGTGCAGAGAAGCTGCTTTGTTCCAGTGGAAGACTTGGCGATTCGGCGTCTGGCCGAGGCGGACACAACGGCTGTCGAGATACTCTGCAGGGCACCACTGCATCCATTTTGGGAGACACAGTGCTTTAGGGCAGCCGAAGGAAGAAGAGTTTGCACTGATGGGACACGGGCAGACAGAAACCTCGCACCAAACTCGCTGCAAGTCACGCGTCGTGAAGTGCAGAGAAGCTGCTTCGTTGCAGTGGAAGACTTGGCGATTTGGCGACTGGCCGAGGCGGACACAACAGCAGTCGAGACACTCTGCACGGCACCATCGCGTTTATTCCGGGAAACAAAGAGCTTTGGGGCAGCCGAAGGAAGAAGAGTTTGCAGTAAAGGAACACGGGCAGACAAAAGCCTCGCACCAAACTCGCTACAAGGCACGCGTCGTGAAGTGCAGAGATGCTGCGTCGTTCCGGTGGAGGACTTGGCGATTTGGCGACTTGCTGAGGCGACACAACGGCAGTCGAGACACTTTGCACGGCACCATCGCTTCCATTCCGGGAAACACAGAGGTTTGTAGCAGCCGAAGAAAGAAGAGTTCGCACCAATGGGACACTGGCGGACAGAAACCACTCACCGAACTCGCTACAAGGCACGCATCGTGAAGTCCAAAGAAGCTGCTCTGTTCCGGTGGAAGACTGCGACGGCAGGGTGATTTGGCGACTGCAATAAATCCCGACAGGGTTTCTCAAGTGGACTTGAGTTGCTTGCTGTCGTTCCAAAATTGTTCTTCCAAGCGTGATGCACACAGCAAACCTGTGATGTTCAACTGACGTTCAAACAACGCTTGGCGATTACCGACCAACGTGCGGCTCATTTTGTATTACTCTTTTGCGAGAATCACGTCGACTACGAGCGAAAACCCGACGAAAAGACGCGGGCCGTGGAATTCTCATGTTATACCTACGTGAGAGAGCAAGAAAAACGTAGAAATTGTATTAAACTGGTCCTATGCCGCGATTCGCGTTCCTCTGCTCGGATCAAGTCGCCCACGTCTCTAACGGCCCCCGCAGGCCATGGGCGCTGCCATCTTTTCTTTGACGTCACGTATTTGGGTTGGTCATGTGACGAGTGGTCACATTTGCGTACAATGGCAGCCTCCTTAGGGGGGTCACTTTCGAGTGCAGACCGGAACCCCGGTTTATCGCTCTAAGCCCCTCTACCTCGTTGGACTATACAGACTGGAAAAAAAACCCCAAAACAAACATGTAAAAATTTAAAGCGTGGGGGATAAAGAAAGGGAACGAGGAAGTTGTGCGATAATTGCATCGGGGACTGGCGACAATCCCAAGAAGAGCCGGCTTATTCTCTGCCACATCATTCATTTAATCGCTAGACAGCTCTGCTATCAGTTTCGGCCACCGCTCCCGCGTAATGTTTAACAAACAGTTGAGCACACTGTACCTAATATAATAAACACACAATTCTTAAAATATATCAATAAAATATAAGCGCGTGAATGGTATACCGCTACTAATTGTTCATTATGCTAGAAAATCACATTCTCTTTAATATAGCCCATATTCCAAAACTATACACTCTTCAAAAAAAGTTGGTGAAAAGATAGGAACCGCAGCGGGTGGTTACCATTTGAACATGTTCTCGTTTCAACCTTCTTATTTGGGCCTTTTCAAGAGGGCCATTCTCAAGACGTTCTTCTTGTTTAAGGGCGTCGCATTTTGTCCGTTATCATTCCAGTTTTTGGTCTTCACCTAAAATAAAGGGGGCTTTCTGGAGTGTCGGTGATATGGCTTGGAAGCTCATATCCCCGAAGACGCTTCGGGCATATGCGAACCCGACAATCGTATTATTGCCCCTTGTCCGAGAACCAAATTACTGCCTCTTGCCCGTCCTCCCTACCCCCTCCCCCTATCCCCTCCCCTCGCCCCTTCCCCTTTGTGAACCTCTCTCATCTTAATAAAATGTCAACAACATAAACCAAAAGGATTCCCTGACGCCTGCGTCGACGCCGTCGAGGCATTTTCCCACGACACCATCCCGCTCCAGAAAAACGGTCTTCAGAAGTCCGTTCCTCCCAGCGATGGACAGGTGCTCCAGGAGCCACAGGTGTTTCACATCTTTATTGTATGATGTCCCTAGAGGAACCCACACTGCTCTGGTGAATCCGCGTATTCTGAGCGTGGACTCCTTCCGCCGGCGTTTTTAAACGACGCGCGAACGCATCTTGCCCCGTTTCTGGCGTCCATGTGACCTTGCCTTGTGTCACCAGCTGCTGTCCCCCCTGAGGGAGAAAAGAGGCGCGGACGCTCACCCTGCATGACCGTGAGAACCCATTGTCTTATGGACGTTGTCTAATTTCAGTGGCAAAGGCCTATGTCCTCATGGGAATCGTCGGGTTGAGGTTATTCTGCACTGGGAAACGCTTGAGAATCGTTTTGTTGTTCATCGTCACGGTCTAGATAGTTTGAATTTGGCAGCGGCCAACTTGGTGGTCAAAGCATGGCACGTTAATTGGCAGTGGGAAGTAGTAAAACACTGATTGTCTCAAGCCCATTCATGGCCCACCGCTGAGATGTGTTGTCTGTGAACGACTTCTAAAACAATAGTTTTTAATTGGAGTAGTTTAATAAGAAACCCTAGATTTTATAAAAGCCCTGATGAAATTTGTAGTGGCAGATTCAAGAACTGTTCCTAAAAGTGTGCTCCAACGCCTAGTTGCGCTTAAACATTGGCATTTGATTCGACGTAGAAGTTAAAATTTCTTCGCCATTGAATGTACAGTACCTTAGAATTGTGATATAGTAGGTAAGTACAAAATAGCTACTTCTAAGTATTCCATGAATATCAAAGGTGACGTGAACTTCGCCAAAGATCGATATCTGCTGTAATTGTTTTCTATCTCACGTAATTGTTCATGGCAGCTATCGAAATACCTATGTATTTTTTTTTCTATTTCACTATAGTAAAACATTAGGCCTGTCGGAAGGTTGATCTGAGAATGACATTCTATTGCGATATTATTGTGTTTGTTTACCTTAGGATATGATTGTTCTCCCTGCGCGTTTCGAAACTTCGGTCTGAAAAAAAGAGGAAGTGTTCATAGCCGCTTCGGCGACGCTGTGACGGCCGCGACAACAAGGAGGGTGACTGATGACCCTGCTGTGTCCTCACAAATCTTCAAAGTCCCAATCCTCGTTTTATCAACTTACGGAAACGAGACAGGCGCCTTACAATACAAAATCATCCGCGAAACAAGGCTTTTCTTTATTCCGACGACACGTTCAGAAATCGAACTATACGACCGCAAGTGATATAAAATTATATAAAAGATGTAAGTAGCAAAAAGACGCCAACTGTCGAGCTCCGAAATTGCGTTACTTCGGAAGCGGGTGCACCATCAGACATCCAAGCGGGTGCTCTCTTCAAATTCGTACCACGAGTCTTGAACAAAAACAACAAGAAAGAGGTGTATATATTTATCAAAGATAGCAAAGGAAGAGAAAACGTGTGTTATTTTCTTCTTCCCCTCCAAAATGTTCACAATCAATTCCTACGAACGCTGTCAAAACAATGATGCCACGTGAGAATACGATACTTTCACTCCCCTTTCTCTCTTTTGTTGGTCATGTGCTGAATCTGTATTGTTTGAGTCACGAAGCCCAATGGACCTTTTCCAAATACCGACGGCACCAGGTGGTGGCTGCACGAACTAAAAATCAAGGAAGTGACCTACCTGCGCTACCATCGATAATGGGAGCTACGTTACCAGTTGCTTCGCTCTCTGAGCAGCGTCGCGTGCCCAACGCAACGAGGTAGGCCTAGCGCGACTTTAAAGAAGAAAATCCGTAGCGTCCACCCAAACGTCGTGTTTTTCTTTCCGTCCTCTTTCTTTTTTTGTGTAACACAATTATATATATGCTCCAATTACGTGTTCTACTCGTCGATTTACAGCCTCATTCCGAATTTCCTCGATTTTTTCGTGCCGACTTCCACCGCTTGGCATCGGGCGCTCGCGCGTGCGCAGAACGCTTCTCGGAAAAGGTCCATTGTTTGCCGGTCTCGGCGGTGATGGTGCTGAGAGTGCGGTGGAAGTTATCTGCTTACCCGACCTATGAACCGCTTCTCTTTCATCACCTGACCCCCCTCTGCGCATTGGTATGGGCGGGGGTGTGATCACGTGGCGAAAGGGAGACGTAGGATTTGTCCGACGAGTGCGGAGCTTCCATTGCACTGTCAGCTTACGGGTGAACAAAGTACACTGCCACACGCCGACGCAGAGGAAGAGGGGTCATGGGAACGCAGATCCCTGTCCTCCGGTCTCAATTCCATTGTGTCCGCGGCTCTCTTAATAGTCTCATTATAAACGGCGCCGCACAGGGGCACGATGAACACTGGCCGGATGCGCTGACACTATTTTAGCAACAACGCGTGGACGACGGAGTTGCAGACTATAGTCAGCGTTTTGCTTGAGACCTGCTACCCTTGTTCGGTATATGAGTAAAAGATTAGGAGAAAATAGTGCTATATAACACCAGGACAAGGAGAGGAAACATACCTTACAGGACAGGCGCTGTCCTGCCGTTTCTGTTTATTCTCGTCGTCCTAGTCTTATAGTGCTGTAGAACAACTTGTAGTTGGGCTAGTTGGTGAACGTTTTGAAGCATAATGTAAGGCGCCAAAAAGAACGGACACAAGGAAGAGGACACACACACAGCGCTGTCTTCCCCTAATCAGGTACAACCACAACCAACTAGCTCAACTATCTACCTTACTACAGTCGATACATGAGGTTACCGCAAATATAGGGTGGCTCAAGTCACCAGGCTCGATCTAAAATGGACCGTAAAAATCGACGCGTGCACGTAGCAATGTAAACTTTTTGTCAAAGGTGTATTTCACAGGTCGGTTTTTTCTTGTAAAATTAGAAAGCGTAGTTCTCTTTTTGTAAAAAATAAGGCAAAGAAACTTGCCTGGGTCAACGGCGGGCAGCAACGCAGACGACAGGGGTCCAGTAGTGGGGTGCGTTTGGCGTTCGTATTGATAGATGGCGCTACCTCCTAATCGCGACGGTTCGCGACCACCGTGGTTTATTAAAATGAATATAATCTTTTTTGAAATATACCTTCGGTTAAAAAATGAATGCGAATAATAAAAGCAAAACTTAAAGTAAAAAACGCGTCTGCATAACGGCGGCGCTTTTGCTGCCAACGGATTTCGTCTGCGTATCGTCTGCTATCTTTGGCTGGTCGGCTGCACCTTCAGACGCTGCTCCCGACGCCATCTACCAATACGAACGGCAAACACAGCTCGCTACTGGACTTGGTCGTCTGGGTCACCGCCCGCCGTAGCCCCTGGCAAGTTTCGTGGCCCTATTTTTTACTAAAAGAGAACTACGCTCTGTAATTTTACAAGAAAAAACCGACCTGTGAAATACACTTTTGACGAAAAGTTTAAACGGCTACGTGCAGGCGTCGATTTTTACGGTCCATTTTAGATCGAGCCTGGTGGCTTGAGTCACCCTATATTTGATGAATTTAACACGCGCGCAGACAGGTAAATAGCGCCGGATATATCGAAAACGACGAATCGAACGACCGTTTTTACGACGCGTCCGAACCAAAATATCTTCGATCGTGTCCTCCGCGCCTCGGTGAACAATTTTCACGGTGGCAATCCGGATATTTGCGACGGATCGTACTGCTTGTCGGATCACGATACACTGTCGTGCATGTGTACCCCCTTTTTGCCGTGGTTACTTTTTTAATATACATCAGACAAAGGACATGATGTTCGCTGCACTTATAATGACGTAAATATCTGCGGACAGGCCTGACGCGTGTTGAAAGCATGTTTGCTTTATAGGTATCCATGCATTCTATGGCTTTATATATACATCCTATGGCCGACAAAACAGTTACGCAAGGAAAGAGAAAAAAAAAACGGCTCAGACGGCTGTCTTCCGTATGATGTATTTTCAGTGTGACTGCAGCATTACGCGTTTCGTTTCTACGTATGACAAATAGTTTCAGACACCTCTGCTATTATGGCTGACAAAGTTCGCAAACTATGCGGAGAGCAATTTCGTCTGCTTCTTTTTCCGGGGTTGCGATGATTGCAGAACGCCAAGCCCTTATTGGCTGATTAAAAACAAATAGTGGGTAGATCCCAAGGCATCTAGCATTGAGGTGCCCTTTCAAACAGAGCCCTTTCAAACAGAGCCAATCAGAGCGCGGCGCTATTCTGACTTCACCGCAACTCCTGCGCTAGAAACAGACGACTTTCTCTCCGTATACCCTGCACCAACAACGCCATCAAACTAGAAAAAGAAAATCGTCTCGGGACTTTTCTACACCAAACGAGCTTCCAGAAATATGGCCTCTTCCCTCTCTCGCCAATCCCTCCTGCCAGTCGCGCCGCCAGCTCAAACACTCAAAAGCACCCCCCAAAAATGCTAACTAACAGCTGCTCCAGAAACGCGAGATTCCTCGCCATACCTCATCCGAACAATCACAGCTCTTGTCCCCTCGTTTTCTCCAACGGACGACGCTGTCCGCGTTAAAAACAACACCCGGCCGCATTTTAAACGGGCGCCGCACCCATGCCGAAACACCCCGCCGGTAATTTCCTGAAACAACTGGCACCCATCTGGTCACCACCGGTTGCCCCTTCCCTCGCGTCGGAGCTCGACGGGAATCGGGAAGAAACAGAACACCCCTCCTCCCCTTGTCAACGACACACACACACCCCGCCAAATGTGTAAACCAAAACACCGTATTCGGTTCCTTCCAAATAACTGGGGAGGGGAGAGGGGGGGGGGGCACTTTGGAACCAACTGCTCAAACACGTCGTTGAGAGCCTGCTTGGGCATGCTTCTCTTCTTGTCTGAAGAGACCGCATAGCGACGGTGACTCAGCACTAATTGCAGACCGGAACGGACACCCGAGCTCATACCGGGAACTAATAACTTGAAAGTGACCAGCCGTCGGCGATTCCTTTTTTTTTTTGTTTCTTTCGTTACTGTTGTTGTAATTCTTTCTTCTTCTGGGTTTCCTTTGCACAAAGGCACCTCCTTCAGGACCAGCTGAAGTGCTAGGATATCGGTAAGGAATCAGTAAAAAATTCAAACGAAAACAGGAAGTCAGTTGCTGCGCGTTTTGCCTTACAGGCATTCGAGGGAAGAAAAAAAAAGAGGCGACCATCTGCCATCGCTTCCTCCGACCTTGAACTAATGACTTCTGCTGAATGCTTGCTGTTCGTACGGACTCTGTTGCGGTAGTCGAAACGTTGTTTAGGTAACACCTTGCAAAGAGGACAGATGCCGCCGCCTGAGTTTGTGTGTGTATGTGCGTGAGCGCGAGCACTCCGTTCATAGTAATTGAAGCCGAGCTTTATTGCTTTGTTGCGGTGTTGCTGTTCTGTATTAAATATATCTCTCAGCGTAATTTTTCGAAATAGACACATTGGTAGTTCGAAGGTGCTTACATGAACCTCGGATGTTGGCATTTTATGAATTTTCCGGTGTTAGATATTTGATTAATGAGTGACTGGCGTATAATTATTGAGCATACCTTGAAAGCATTATCGTCACCAAGGTTATGATTTTAGGGTGATTTTAACCACCTCATCGAAATGTCCCTTTGTATAACTTTTCAATTGAGGTATCTGCATGCACCGATTTTATCCATGTGATCATTCAAAAGTCACCCGTAAAAAAAGTATTGATAGGGCATGCCCTTTCCTGGAATATAGGTTGAGGTATTATACAGCCAAGCCTGGTAGATACAAACCAGTTATGAAAAGAATAGATAAATATATGATTGGAATAAAGGCTTATAAAGGCCGTGGCAGTGTAATAGATACAAAATACATTTATGGCAAATAGATATTCGTATACAGGTGTGATCATTGCATATGTAGCCTAATAATTCACGCTTGAACAATATATTTGAAGAATATGACACCAGTTCCAATTTTTTAAAAAGGCATATATGCACCATATGATTCATTCAGACATAAACCTTAAAAGGGGGTGCAACGATATTCGGATTTCGGTCAAAAATTTGTGGAAATTGCCCTCTGACACTTGTGAAGTAAAAAACAGAAGGCCGATTTCGCCTGCGTGTCCTAGTTTTTGTGTAAAAAAATATAAATATTGGCATTTTTGGCACTTCTCAACTCACTCCCAGTCTTCAGGGTCACACCTGGCCCCCTTCCTAGTGACGTCATTCGGGGTGGCGTGTACCTTCCCGTGTGCTCTCTCGGAGGACACTTCATCTCCTTCTCTCTGCTGACATTAACAAGCGCTACGCTGCAGCTTAGAGCCGAGCGAGGTGACGTGATCTTTTCGCCGTAGTTCCTTCGGCTGCCACTTGCGGTGGGGGAAAAAGCACGTCTTTGGCTTTGCAATTATGCAGCGGAATCACGACATTTTTTAATGAAGATGTTTTCTCTTTCCTCCTGGACGTGATAAGCAACGTAAAAGTGACGAGATGCAAATTCTTTTAATCTTAAAATCGTTGCACCGCCCCTTTAAGTGCATATACTATACTCGTAAGAACCCAAAGGTAGCATAAAAACAGTAAGGGTCATATTTAAGAGTGTTTGAAAGGTAAGTCGAACTAAAGGTTTTCATCATTAGAGCGTCGGCAGGAAGCTGATGACATGCATGCCTGTGCAGCGAGCACGTGTGTACTCACTAAAAGACGCACCATGTGAAACGGCCTTAACGACGGGAAACACAACGTGCGCTCACGACTCGTGGGAAACGCACATACACGCGCACGCACACATGGTTAAGGAAAGGGAAACTGCGGGAAAGGAGAGGCCAAGATACAGTTGCGGGCCGCAACCATTGAAGCCTTCCGCAGAGACATGTGCTTCCCAGAGGGTGTGCAATCACATGTGAGGACAATCTGCGTCCGGTAAGGCTGAGAAACTGCGCCGCTTTCCTTTCCCTGGTCCAACATCAAGAACCTCGGTTTCATTCACACGTCTGTAAACCTTAAGCAACTTCGCATAGTTGTAATATATCCTTAGAGCCACTATATCTCTTCACGCATCCGCAGAAAAATGTCTCCTTCTTTCCTTTAAGGGTGCAAACAATCTATTAACAAAACAAAGTTCACGGTGCGTTGATAAAAGCTTGCATCAAACGCCCTTGTAAAACACTCATTAGGGTCCTAAAAAATATTATTATCGTGTTTCTATTTTACACGCCGGGCCGGTGTTCTATTCCCAGAAGTCGTCGTTGTATACGTTTAAACTTCGTCAGCTAGTACTGGCCAGTTTCAGTTTCATTACGATTTTGCGCATGTTCTAGAAACACTTCGCCCTGCAAAAGCGAAGTATCGCTTAATCTCAGCTGCCACCTTCGGGCTTGCCAAATGTTTCCCCTTCAGGTTTTTTCTACCAGTTTCAACAAAATATGTTTGGGGTATGTTTGGTACCATTTTTAGAACACAAATAAATCGTACCCTGCATCCTCAGCACCCGGTTCTTCTCAGTAACAATGATGTTGTCCCCTGTTCGTGTGAACGACAGTTGCGGTCTCCACATTAGTCGCAACAGGCAGTACTTTTAGCGATATTTTGCAATCTGCTTTCACCGGTAACCGCGGAGTAGTGATAGCATTCAGCATGTGATACACCGGTCTAATGGAAGCATCGCGGAATCATCTTAGCAACAAAGAATCCGGAAGTTATCCGTATTCTTTGTTATCCGAAAGTTCCAAGCTACCCCGAAGACGCACAATAGAGGCAGGTGTCCGGATCTGTTTATCTTGTCATATTTATATCTATAGCCTTGTTTCATTTCGGTTCATTCTAGTCGTAATATATTAAGGAAGAACTAGCTTTACCTTTCATTTTACTGACTATGGCATGCTCTCCTTCACGTTTCAACGGTACAAAATCATGTGGATTGCACCCCTGAACCTATCACTACATTCAGTTTCAGTTACCATTCCTTACTAGAACCTTTCGCTCAATGAACATTATCAACTATGTAGTCTCATTAAGAGGTCAGGGAAGCAGTAAACCTGTCTTTGTTCATTTTCAAGTTTCGGAAATTATCTGTAGGGCTTATTAATTTTAATTGATCTTTTCGTTTTTAGCGGTCTGCACAATAATTGATAAAAGCCTGATTGAACTAATTCAGATTGAGCCCTGGTGAAACAAAATGAGAATCTCGGCATGGGTATATTGTATAGAGGATGTAAAATTTATCAGAACGACGATTGGCAATCAGGACTATGGAGCGTCATGAACCTTAGATTGTAGATGTCCAATTCACTATGCATACGGAACGGAAATTAACCAAACCTGTTTCGGTTATATCTTGCTCACAAAGCGGCGGAACACAAGAGATGGCAGCAGAATAAAGCAAATTTAGGTTAGATACCACCAAGATCCCCCTCTTTTTCCTGCAATTTATCCAACATAATCTCATCCCTTGAGGAAGGCCCTTTCTGCTCTCAGAAAAGACTGATAACTTCTGCATTGAGCTCTTCGGTTGTAAGTATCACTACAAACTGACTTATAATATATGTTTATTATTGCGCAAAAATTTATTGTTTTTCTAATCAGACGTAAGATGGGACGAAGGGTACTTTGAAACTCCAGTGGCACGGTGACTGTGTCTAATATTAGTGAACAGTATTTGTAATCCAAAAGCTCTTTTCGAAAAACTCCTGAAGGTCTGAACCAGGTGGTTGGATAACAATGTAACCTTATTATGATAGAACAGAACCCGTTACTAACGTTAACATTCTTCGATCTCAAGACATTCAATTAATAATAAGCCAACTGAAGCTCACGTCTACTTTGATGAACATGTGTGTGCAGCAAGCAGGTATTTTAACCCCCTACGTTGTTTTAGCAATCTGCACAAAGTCGATATCTTACAATTGGCCTCGCACATTAGGAAGCACAGGGTAGAACTGAGAATTTACAAGTTCTTGTGACCGTGACAAAAAAGTTGCGCCCATCACACAATGAAAACCCCTTATATCTGACGCGGAGCCCTACGGCGGGATGTGGCTTTCCCAGCACTAATCCCAGCTGGGAGCTGCAGAGGTGATCCCTCAGGGAGATGATCCATCAACTCGGGGACCAGGATTAAGCCTCGGCCCCTTTGGCGCACGATCAAACGCGCGGGAACTTGGAGGAACCACAAAGAGCCGAGATGCCGGAGTTGGAAGAGGACTGACGTGTCGTTAAGATTGATCCACGGTGAGGAAATAGGCCCGAAGCGGTGCAGGAGGAGAACATAGAACAAAAGGGCAAGAAGTACGGGGTGATGTTTTTTCTGGGGCTTAGCGTCACGGCGTGACCCTTCAGGAAGAAACTACCGATTCCATCGTCACGAACCAGTTTTGATTCGTATGCAAATCTGAATGTCGTGAAAGCAAAGCTCCGTGACCCATGCCGTGAGGTGTGCGAACTCTTTGGACAATGTAACGGGGTGTGAGTAAATTTTGTTCTGCGGTGTTTTTCTTTTTTTTTTTTTATAAACGCCGACCAAAAGTTATTGTTTCGTAAGAACACTTTTTATCTTATTGGGCAAATCCTAGGTGAGTTTTCTCCTTTTTCGTTGTTACCCGTCTCAGGTTTTTATGACTGAGTTATAACCGCGATTTTCTGGCCTTCTAAATGTTCATAGGGATATTATTTTAAAAAAAAAAGGTTATCCGTCATAGGTGACGCATGAATATGATGGACGGTTTAGCGATTGGCTCGAGAACGTTCCCTTCACGGAGGTCAGTGTACTTTGTTGGGCTGCCCTTCGATCTGCAAAACTTTCTTTTTCTTTTAGTTAGATGTACATAAACAGAACACATGCATGTAAAGAAACGCCACACATCATGTAGTAAAATATTATGCTGCAGAGAGCGGGAATGATTAGTGATTCGGCTGGGAACGCAACAAAACACACACACACACACACACAGACATATATATATATCTATATATATATATATCTATATCTATATATATATATATATATATATAGATAAATATATATATATATACATACATATATATACACGCCACAACGGCCCAGCGTCAAAACAGCACATCGACTGGACTTGTCATTCGCTCGGTTTGGCCCTGTCTGCATACGCTAACAAATTTTTCTGACGTAACGGCAAAGCGATGGGGCTGGGCATAGAACTGCGCATGCGCGGACATTTCGCTCTATTCATTCGCATGCTAATACACGCGGGTCCTACGAACAGTTGCGCTTGTTTCTATCCGGTGAATCTGCATATTCGTGAAAGCAAAAGAATATGCCGAAGCAGCACTCATTGACACGAGTCATGACCATAAAAGGGTCTGCGCTGCCACAGGGCTCGATACCCCTGCCTCACTTCAATCTGGTCACACGTGCAAGAGCACGTGACGCCAACTAGATCGAGGCTGAGTGCACGCGCGGCGACCGTCTCGCGGGTTCTCGTTTCGCACGAGAGGAGACGTCTCTTCCCGTCGTCCCTGCGGACCGTGGGGCCGCGTACCCGCACATGGCGGCAGATGTGGCGGTTCGTCCCCGAACGCTGCCCGAGGTTCCGTGAGAAATTCCCTCGACGTCGACGACGCAAATAGGAACGCGGAATGTGGTCGTCGACGGCGACGAGTCCCGGGAGAATCTGTACACCGGAGGGCCCGCGACAGAAGGCAGCAGACGGGCAGGCGTTCCCCGGGCTTTGGACTCTGCAGATGACGGGATCCGCGAAGAAGACACACACGGGGAGCAGCAGCCTGCCAGCGGTGACGCGGAGGTTTTATGTTTTCGGCTTCCCGGCCCTTACGTGGGAAGGGTAATTTCTGGACGATCCGGGTATTTTCGGGGGGACTGACTCCCTTTCCCGCGTAGAGACGTGGGAGAGAACTAGTATTTGGCAACCCCACACAAAGCAGGTTGAATTAAAACTTCGTTTTGAAATTTCTTAAGGTTTCATTTTTTTTTTAATTTTTGAAATGGGATGGTGAGCATGAGGCGAGCTGTTTCATACTCATGAACAGAACTCGGAACTTGTAGCCTTGCTTTGTGTGTGTGGGTTAGTATTGTTTGGGTCAGTGTCTCTTACTGTCCCTTACTGAACAAGGGGTATCAGTCAACCTGATAGTTGTAAGGAGAATCACGCATCGTGCAGAATTTCACGTAATCTATGGAACTATATACTTGCAGGCATTTCTTGATCCGTGAATTAAGCACTAAAACACCTGCTGGTGTGAGCGGTTATAACATTGTTTTTTTTTTCTTTACATGTACGAAGATTAATGCAAATGTTGACACCCATTTCCCAATGCCGGCTACACACATCATCTGTAGCAAGTTGTATATCAATAGTAAAAGTTCGATGTAACTTTAGCATTATCGAAGGAAACAGGAAGAGATAAACCAAACTTAGCACTTCCTCGAACGCGGAAATTTACCCAGATCCTCCTTGATGATTTGCAGAAAAAAAAAATGAGCTTCTTTTGAGACCGGTGTCTGTGTTTCTTCCTAAGTCCCGGGCGTTCAAGATGTTTAATGTTTACAGGCTCGCCTGAATATTCTTTGCGTATTTAATAAAGTTCGTATATATCACATAGCTATCATGAGTTGTTAAACGTTACTGCACAACATCATAAAATCCTCAAATTGAGCACATTTTCCGGCATCCTGCTTGTAAAGAAAGCTGCAGTCTGTCAGTTGCTTAACTAGCAACCTTCGCTCAGACAAACTTATGACTCACTTCCCGTAAGGTTTGTTATCCTTCTTAACGTGCCAGCCGTTTACCAGCTGTTTTCTCCAAAACAAGCGGACTGTATAGTTGGCTTCCCATTGCAGGATCAAAACAGATGGACAGCGTCTCTTCCCATAACCACGCGTCTCTAACGATTACCCGCCGCGCATTTCCGCACTCACCGAAACACCTGAAAGGATGGCCTTCACGGACCAGACGATAACCATGCCAAACGCAACCAGCCTAACCGTTCGAAACTCACGAGGAAGTCTGACCAACTTCCTCTCATCTGGGAACCTTGAGACGCCCCTGACGATTCAAACCAAGGTTGCCTGCACCCTACGCACTGAGGCCACGGTGCGCAGCACACAAGCAACTGCTACGTTTTCAAGCAATTTCTTTAAATTTCTTCGGTTAACGTAAGCAAGCTCTTTAAACGCCGTTTCTTCCTGATCCCGGAAGTGCGCATGAAAGGAGCACTCCATTGTGCGTGTCAAATAGTGAAAGAGAATTTACATGGATAAGGCTACAGAAAAAAATAAGTATTTCAGACCTTGGCGAAGATATTTTGATTTTTTTAAGAGTCTTGATAACATTTCTATGAACGTGTCTTACGAGAGAGATAAGGCCTCGCTTTCCGAAAGGAAGCATAAAGTATACCCAAAATAAAAAGATCTCACAGCCTGACTGACAACGCTGCAGAAGTTCTCTTTCCTATACTCACTTTCAAATCAAAAGAAGGTGCCACAAAGGGAGAAAAAAAATAGTTTTTGGGGTACAGTATAGATTACTTTTGCGGGTTTCACCAAAGCCCTGCACAATTTACCGCCCCGTCGAGTGGACAAATCAAGCGTACCTGCACAGACGAAACAAAAATTCGTTTTAGAAAGAAATTTCAATATAATGCCATTCTAAAGTACGTTCACGGAAGAAACCCGAAAAGTTCCGCCTCCGAATTGCTTTCACTAACTGCCAAACAATCAAAACCCTATATTTTGTTTTATATATTCCCTTCCCTGTGAAGAAAGATTGTGGTGAGTCTGTGCCAAGAACGCATTGTCATCAAAGAATCGTCGGAATTTAGGAAGCTTACGCGACCAAGCCAAGGTTTGCAGAGGACCGATTCCTACTACCCCAGGAAATGCAGTTCCTTTGAAAAGCGTGAGAAACGTGTGTGGTTCCTCTAGCGTAACCTTCACGTATTATGCGGCGATCAAGGCCGTCCTCACCCGATTTCTTCCGATGTCATACCACCTTCAAACGCCGGTAGATCACCCGGAACGTGCGTTAACGCCTAACCTACGAATCAAGGTATACACCCCTCAAATGAAACCTTTTTCTTTTTTTTTTAGAATTTTCCGTCAACCCTAAGTTTCTAAACAACAGAAAAAAAAAAAAAAAAAGAATCCGGTACGGAAGCGTCGTAACTTCGCGTTGACTTCCTCAAACAGCGCCAAAAAGAACTGAGTACCAGTGTAACCAACACTCAATCGGGCTTTGAGGGTTGCTAGAATCTAAGAAAAACATATATATAATAATAAATAGAATCGGATCGGTACCAAAGCAAGAAAGGCCAAGACCAAGGCCTTTTCCCTTTATTCTCCGCTCTTCCTCATTCTGAAGTTACTTTGCCATTCTTCACCTACTCTCGCTCCAACTTCCTCTTTCCGTTGGGATTCTAAAGAAGGTTTATCTCCATTCCTCCGTTTCCCTCTCTTCCTCTTAATTTCAACTGCTACGAACGATATAAATCATCGCAAACGAAACTGTACTCCGCTCTGAAAAAGAAGGCAAAAAAATATGGCCAAGGATGTAGAATCTCCCGGTGTTTACGAAACCGCGGTACGTGGGCATACAGTTGTATTTTTCTACAACCGCACCGGGAAGCAGAGGGCGAAAGCGAACAAGAGAGGTTGCCCTTGAAACAAGAATTTTTCTCAGGCTCGGGGTACGAACCTCCGATCAAGGACATGACCTTGCGATCGATTTGGGGGGTGGGAGGGGGGATGCGGAAGTTCCTACGTAATACTTCTCCGTAACACGGAAGTGAAAAGGGAACCAACATCCGCACCTCACTTCCACGTCACTCTAAGAGGATTCGAATTAAGAAAATATACACGTCCCATCCGAACACCTAACAAACATGAATATAAAACAACAAAAACGTGCCGTGGTAAAGGCGAAAACGGTTTCAACGTCGTGCAGGTGGGTGGTTGGGTAACTTCCGCGAACCCGCGGTGCGCTATAGTAATAGTTTAAATACTTAAAAGCGGCACAGTAAACTTGGAGTAAGAAAAAAAACAAAAAAAACGGGAAGGTAAGGAAAGCGATCCCTGTATTGTTCCGCTCTGTGGGAACGCAAGGCAGGGTTCTGCATCTAGCAGTGAATATTGGATGGCGTTTTTCTCCTCCTTTCTTTTTTTCTTCTACTAAACATAAAAGGTGAGGATGGTAATAATGACGGGCACAATAAAATAAAAAAAGACCCCCCGGACTGGGGTGGTTTCTTCCTGTACCTGTGTCATAACAAAGCCCATTCAAAAGGAGTCCTCCCTGGTGAGACGTGGGTTCTGGCTATATGTGTCATTCTTGTGGAGAACGTTCTGCTGGAGTGCGTTAGGAAATAAGCTAGAGAGACCCGAAGAGCGAAGAAAGCAGCTAGGGAGAGTTTCTTGACGCACCTATGCGAGCAGGTTTGAAGCTATAAAACAAATAAAATAAAAAGATGCCGGCAAAATTATGTTTTCTTTGTAGTATGATCGCCTGACGGGTGTCGTCAATAGACTCTCGCTTGCGTCACTAGGCGAGACCAGATGACGTTTAGTAACGCCGCAGTGTCTTTTTTTTTTTTGTAGTTTGCTGACACGTGAGAGAACGTTGCACGAGTGCTGACGCACAGAAGTACTTGTAGCGAAAGCTGGCGCCGCAGAATGTGGTCTCGATCTCCGCCTCTTCCCGTTTCGATCTGGATAAACATTGTATCCCTGAGTCTGGTCGTGTTTCCATATATGCTATGCAGGATAAAGATGCCAGGCCAGCAGTTGTACTGTAGGGGCTAGGCTTCTAATTTACAGTGGGAACTGTCGCCGTGTTCAGTGGTAGATATATAACTCACGTTGTCAATACAATATACATCTAGCGTCTCGCTTGCTTTTTTCATAATTTTTGTTTAGTCTTAATGAGTTTAATTGAGTTCATGGACGTCCCCACTACATTCCTCGTTGTCGCCATCAGAGTTGCCTCCCAAATAAGCTGATGAATAGGTTCGCTAACCTTGGAGTCCTCTGCTTTTGATTCTTTGACTGCTGAGAAAGTTTCAGTAAAAAACCGACGCGCTCTGAACGAAGTGCAGAAGCACCTTTGGATACTTTGCTACTCTTTTGTACGGCAATTAGTACAGCGCGTCAATATCGCTCATAAGACTTGGGTTTCCCAAGTGTGTCATTAAGAATCTATTGAAAAATCAACTTCAATGGTTCTCGCAATGACCTGTAGAGGCCTCAAAATAATGGCTACCTTAAAAATTCCAGGATGCTATATTTTTGTTTCTTCCTTTACCGTGCAGCTTTTACAAAAATTCATACCCATTGGAACGTCAGTAATTGATTACTACGAGCCGTATATGTAACTCAAAAAAGTTCACTATCACTAACATGGTCCAGCTTCTCCCACACGCCATCATATGCACCAGGAGACGTGGGATGACTAACTATACACGCATATGCGGGGAAGACGTGATATTGCTAACCATTACCAAGTGGTATACGCTAGAGCTAGACAAACGCCTAACTTGGCTGAAACTTGGCTGAAACTTGGCAATCCTAGGGGCCCAATTGGGGCCTAATGCGGTTTTGCTCTACGGCAGTGCTTGGTGCAAGATCACTTTTCCTTGTCTATGGCTTTTGTCGATCTGGCTCGCGACATAACTGCCAAAGTGTCAAACTTGAAGCAAAGAGGCCACGTATGTTCCAAAGTACCAGCAATGAAGCCTACATATGGCACTTGTTTAACGATTTATGTCCAAAGATATCAAATTACAGCGAAGCAGGATCGTAAAAGTTATTAGAAAAATGTACCTTGATGCACTTCCAATTTCTCTTACAAAAACGTACCTAAGTATACTCGCTTAAAACTGCACCTAGCTACAGGGACAGTTACTTTCAAATATACTTTCTTTATTTAATTTCCCCACATTTGTCAGAATATATTGGAAGTAAAGCTTTTTATACTAAGGAACACACATAAAAATGAGTTCGATAAATGTGGTTTATTGGTGTCAATGCGAGAAATAAGAAAAACCGCATTCACATGAGCCGGTGCTGACGTCGACGGGCCCAGAAGACGTCGGCCGCTTGAAGAAACGGATCAGTCGAGTGCATATGCACCCAACCTTTGCGATGACGAGCAAAAAACTTTAAGCTTTTCGTTCTTCTTTTTCTTTTGTTAGTCGGAAGAAAAATAAGTTTTTTTTTCTTTCGGAATTTTTAGTTTTGATAACTGCCAAATTTGAGTACGATTTATTGAGTGGAAAATGCATTATATACGCATATATGTTACATTGCTTTACGATTGTAATTATAATTTATTTTCAATTGTGTTTTATATTGCATTTATGGCAGAAGAGAGCCACCACCAGGACAAGATACAAGCAACAGAAACTGAGCACATCTTTCAAGTTATCTCCTCTCTTTTATAGAAAGCGCAGGTCGCTATCTTTCTTAAATCGAAGTTCCGAAGCGATTCTATAAATTGGTGTCGCTAGAACGGCATCGCTAATCCACCGTTCGCTCAAATGAACACCGCCATTCGCTAAAGTGACGTTCGATGAAACATCATGGGTGGGGCTTCGTTCGCTAAACGTCGTTTGATGACGTCAGTGCCTCCCAGGTCGTACCCAACTCAACGTTAATCACGGCAGATTGTAGTGTCTTAATACTTCAAGGTTTCTAGTTTCTACCATTTTTACGAAGTGAATAGAAAATTGCCTGTAAATAGTAAGTTCACTTAGTTACAAGTTACTGAAAAATGTACCTAAGATACAGATACAAAGAAAGGAAAGCATCTAGATGTGTACCTCAAGTACAACAAAAGTACCTTATACTGATTTCTAGTTACTTGTACCTAGGTATTTTACAACCTTGCAGCCTAGCTACCCGCCGTGAAGCCCAACATTGATATTCGTTTGGCGAATTAGGGCAAATGCACCCAGTCTCTTGCCAAAGAAGGTCAAGTCTGGTTCTGCCTTGGCTTCTTCGGACTTTTGAAGGCCCCAAATTCCCCGACAAGAAGCGAATTTGGGCACAAAAAGCTGTGCTACCGGTTTTTCCCCCTCTCTTTTAAGACATAGAGCGTATATGTACTATACTGCACAGTTCGTGTTGGTTTTGTTCTGAGTTTACTTGGGAATAACCCCCAACCGCGATGTGGTCATTGGCGACGGTGGTCTCAAGCATATTCCAAGACATCGACGCTCTGCTCCTCGCCGTACTTATTCTGAAGCGACCTTGGGGCTTGTTCGACAAAAGGCAAGCGGCGTTGCTCTTTTCGGTGGCGCCTATGGTTCCATTAGCCTCGTCGATAAGATCCTCCAGGGAATGCGGAGGAGGATCCTCGAGACTTTGGCCAAACAAGGGCTCCTCAAAGGCGCGAGCCGAACTGGCCTGGAATCCATTAGAGCCGGTGCCCTTTATCTTTTTCACTCTCGAGTCGCGGCAGAGGAGTGCCGCAGTCGGGACGATCTGTTTAAAAGGTGCGCAAACGCTACCGGGAACAAAACCCCAACAGAAGGTACCGTGAACGGCTTTAGTTTTGCAGGTGTTGTTGATATGGGGTTTCAAGAAGGCCACGTACTCTGGAGCGCTCTGCATTGCATCCGTCTAGCAGAGTGCTCCGGTGATTTTTGCGTCCGGACGTCGCAAATTTGTCTGCACAGTGTTCTCTAACATACATTTCTTATTCTTACCCTGATTACTCTTCAAAGAATGTTCAGTTCTCAGCTTAGTGGCCTTGTGCCCGCGGCATCAGGCCACTGAGTTTGCACCCGTGGATGCCGTTTCTTGAAGGCCTTGATACATCTGAGAATGTGAGCCCAAGCACAGGCAAGACTCAAAGGTGTGCTCCGGCGATTTCTTGAGCTACCCTAACTAACAACATTTTCGAAAATCATCGGCCTTTACTCTTTCCGGTATGCTATTTTAGTATCGCAAAATTCGGAATAGTTATTAATCGGCAAGTGAAAATGATGCCAAACCAACGTTCGAATATATTATACCCGCACTTTTCAGTGGCGCAACGTTAGAGGAAGGCAAGCTTGCAGGTCGAGCAAGCAGTCTAAAAATGGACTATGCCGAGCATTTTATTTTGTGCTGCTGCGAGCGAGGGTGCTGGAACGAGCCTCCATATATGGAAGCTTGTGGTATCAAATGGAAGCTCAAGGTATCATGGTATCAAATGAATGCTATAGCATTCATTTGATACCATGAAACTGCTTGTCATCAGTTAGGACCCAAGTCTACTGTCCAAAGAGTGAACCCCTGGCTCTCCCTGTCGTAATGTTTTCATTGTTTCCCCTAGAGGCTTTCTCTGTGAAAAACACAGTGAGGACCACAATTGTAAATTCAAGAACTTTGCGAAAGAAATTATTTTGGCCCAATGTTCGGGTTACTATATCAGCGATGTTTGCTTGTGTGTTTAAAAGATTTCCGGGCCAATCGGGGACTATGAAGAAAACGCCGGAGTAGCCCTTCAGCAAAGCAGGTTTCTAGGCTTATTGAAACAGTTCTGTTCTAGAACCTTGGTTTTTAAAAAAAAATAGCTCCATCACGAGTTCAAATTTCTTCCTGTATGAGTGTTTTAATTCGAAATATTAGCGTTTATATGGATCACCGTCAAACTAAGTGTGTCCCAGTCTAACCATCTTGCTCGGCGGTAAAAGAAATTCCTTTCGTTGAAGGGGGAAACATGGTTAGAAATACGCCGAAGTTTCAAAAGGCTACATTGCATTATAAAATCAAAATTAAAAACCGTCAATGCATAGTATTATTAACATAGCAATATCCTCTGTATGATGAACAGTGTCCTTGATGTACGCTACGAAGCGTATTCAGCGGTTCAGTAAGTACTGCCATAGATTTTTAAGGTAGCTTGAGAGGTGAAGAAATCAGGGAGAGGATGGAGGCCTTCTGCTTCCATTAGGCGAAGTGCTGCGATGCAATCGACGCTTTGATAACAAAACGTCAACAGGTAGCTTCGCAATGTTGACACACAGGAGAAAGGCATCGCTGAAAGCCTGGCTATCGCCTCCTAGTCTTACGGACCCGGGAGACCTATCAGTGTCAGAGTAGCGTAGAGTGGCGTATGCGCCAGAACTAGTTTAAAGTGACAACATAAGGAAACACCATATCGTTAGAAAGTTGACTATGCAGATTTCGCGTGCCCTCTCGTGAAATTATTTTTTAATGCTGCTGCCACTTGTTGTGTGCAAGCAGAATTACAACGCCCGATTCAGATTAAAAAAAAGAAATTAAAAGAATAGCTGCCGCTTTTTTGGTGAAAAATAAAGCAGTTCTTTATGAACATGTCCTTTATACAGAAAGAGCTATTGATCATTGTTTACCTGAATTATATACGCTTTTTAGAGCTGATTTGATAAAGCCGCGAAGATTCTATTGCCAACTACCAATCTGCAGAAAATATTATGCGCTGTAAAGCCGAGAAACCATCGCATGGCAACTTGACGAAATTAACATTGCAAAGCACCGTAAAAGGCGAAATGTTGCTCTATATATTAGTTGCATTAGTTGCATGTTGCAACTAATGCATATGCTCAACGGTTGAGTGTACAAACTACTAGTAGCATATTCATGTTAAGCATTGCCAACTTCAGCAAAATATCTGGGCCTTTTTTTCAAGCGGCTGTCCCATCCTTAACTGAATTTCACAATGAACACCGAACTCAGTCAGGAAGACTATCCACGCACACATTTCGCTCTGGTGAAATACGTAATTTTCTAAACCGGGTGAAAGCAGTGGAGATTTGTTTCAAGGCAAAAATGATCAGGTCGTGGGATTTCGGCAGCCCTCAAGGATAATAGCCACCACACTAGAGCGCGCTTCTTGAGCGCGAGCCGTGCGTGTAGCGATACGATGAAGCATTATCAGCGACAGTGACATGACATCGAGGTGCGCCCAGTGATAAACCACGTCTTCGAGTGGTCAGCAAGAGAGCAGCGATCAATCTCTCCTCACAAGCGGGCGACCAGAGAAATTCTTAAGACCTCGACACTTTATAGACTTCCCCACAAAGAACGTTCATGCTTTCGCCGCGTAACATAACGAGCAGCGCCATAAAAATGCACCTCTACTGCGCTCCATCCCTCAAAATTTGCTGCGCTCACGTTCCCCCAAGAATTGCAAATGGCGGGTGGCCTTGACCAATCCCCTCCCGCCGCCTTTTCTTTTATATTTTTCTGTCTGCAAGCGGCCTATCACGAGAAAGGTGTCAAAAAGTAATAGACCACTAAATGTTAACACGGTGCAAGCATCCTGTTTTCTGTGGGGTGTCGTAAGCGGCGAACAGCTGAACATTAATGCAGTCGAACGCGTCAATCATCTCAGCAGACAGAACGCAAACAACCATAGGATCTACTGTGCAGTCTCCGACAAAAAAACTAAAACGCTAGTAGCTTTAGGGTTTTGTAATGATAAGAAAGAAGGAAGAGGGGGAGGGGGAGAGAAAGCGGAAAGGAAAATCGTGTTCCATGAAGACAGTCGGAGGAAAGAGGCCGAAAGTTTGATCGATGCGAATCCATCTTGGGTCCATCCGTCCGTTTCGGGAACCAACAGTCACGTCGCCCGAACCCGCCACCACCACCACAAAAAAAAATAAAATAAAATAAACACAAGAAAAAATTGCGATGCGCGTGCACGAGTGCGCATTTAAAGTGTGCGGCACCCGCGACTAAAAACGCGCACCCTTCTTTGTTGCACGTGTGCGGACGTGGTTATGTGTATTTATCTGTAGCTGAAAATAATTCCGGGCCTCCTATATGATGGATGGGAGAGCAAAAGGTGCAGGTCTGTTTCGTCTTTTTTCTCTCTTATTACCTCTCACACTTTCTCCTGAAGATTTGTTTTTACCTTTTAGTGCTGCGCTGGAGATAACCAGTATAGGTTTTCACTTTTCTAAATTACCTTTGGCTTACTATCTTTGTGACTTCCACCGAGTGTGGCAGTGTGATGCGTTTTGTGAACGGAAGACCACGATGATGTTACGGTAAGCTTTTCAGTGGCTTGGGTTGGACCCATGACGAAAGCTCCGCCCAGCAAAAGTGTTGGTATACTGCTACGGACTAGCCCGCTCGTCTTTGTTAAGAAAAAAAACTGACAGGCTGGTGTAATCTCTGGAGTACAAAACACGTCTGCCACTTTCCACAGAAAAAACATAAGATGGAAGAGCAGTAACCTGGTGGAAGAGCACTAACCTGCCTGCAAGCGTGTAACCCCCTGTACTTTTTTGTTGCTGAACGAAATACCTGATATACACACTGATCGAACGACTCACTCTTGTTTGCTCATCTAGACTTTTTGTTATCAGAAATCAGTCATTTATTACTACAGGCTAGGACAGTACAGGTAAATCATGAAATACCTAGCTCTAATAAAGAGTCAGTCGTCTTTTTGTTTCGTAAAGTGATCATTTTCTCCTGCGATATTGAATAATTTAAGATGGATGATATCGTACCGTCTGTCACTTGCACTTTGAAGTTTTAAACCATGTTGCTCCTATTTTGTCTCGTGCCTCGAATATTTTATTAGTGCTTTGCTTTTGACCATGCAAAAACTTGATTATCCGCCGCACAAAAAAATGTTTCTCATCCCACACAAATAGATCACAGACCTCCAAATTTCAAACAACGTATTTCATAAAGCGCATCAAAGAAAACCTAACCTGTAAATATTGCAGATCACGCACGCAATATCGCATAAACAAACTCGAACCTCTCAATTTTTGTGTTTTGAGAAACAACTTTCACGAACGTGTGACTACCGCACTTACCCACCCTCCTCTCCCTCTTCCAAAAAAAAAAAAAATCTCTGGTAATTTTTTTTTTTTTTTGTGTCTGTGATTATGGGCTAAAATTAACTATTTTGTCCTGAAACGTGCGAAAGAGGGCGTATATTACGCACACCGCTATTGCAGCTATAGAAAAATCGAGTAGACGCGTAGGAAATCGAAGCCAGGTGCTTCGAATATTGGATTGCATATCGCATCCTTCCTCCCGCGAAAAGAAAAGGCAACACCCGTAACCAAAGAAGCACCGTAAGCGAAAGGGAAAAAGTAAAAGTATTGACGAAAAACTCTCAGTCTCACGATTACCTGATTCGAGGAAAGAAACGTCACCCGCCCGCGTTTTCACCCCACGCAATCCAAGTTCAATTCAATCGGACGCCTTCAGCTCATTCAACACACACCAACTCCCCCAGACTACCTATCAGCTTCGACTTAGAAAAGGAAACAGCTTGAGGTAGACGTTACATCAATTTTTGAGGGTCTGAATACGCAAAATGGAACTGCCCCCCCTCCCCCCCTTTCCCGCCCCCTCCACCCCTCTTTATGTCCCCCACAGAGCAGATTTTTTCACTTTTGACAGTGCTGCAAAGCGCGACCCCCTACACGAAAACCGAAAACGACAGCCGTGTGCTGTCACCCCAAAAATGTTCCCACTCTCCAGAAGTAACAAAAACCGTTGGAGGAACGCAGGCGGCCGGTTGCCCAGCTTTCCTAGTTTGCTCTTCGTCGGCGACATCGAGCAGCCACCGGTCGGGGCACGGGTCGGAACACAGGGTTGAAAGATCCTCACCTGTCCTCTGAAACCCCCTCCCCTCCCTCAGAGGTGGTCCCCTCCCGTCTCCCCCCTCCGGCCACCAACCCCGCCGCTACTACCATCTGCGCCCCCTACCGTCCCACGGACGTATTAAAAAAGTGTGGAAGCGACCGGGGAGGAAAGGACACAATTCGTGTGGCTCGCTGTGAACTGAAACTGCCCGGTTTTCCCACAGGGTAAAACAAGGCAAATGGGACAACAAGGCGTTTGACCGGCGTAAACGATGCTAAAAGCTGTCGACTGCTTTGTGTGGTGGTCGTGGTGCTTCTTCTAAATGTTTTACTCCTTCCACTGGCAACATGTTCTTTGTTGCCTCATTATTATGAAGATAGTATGTTCTTTGGCCCTCACCGGTGCCTGGCTGAATCGTACTGGAAACAAAGAAGAGAGGATGAGCAATGTGAGCACAGGGTGGGTTACATTCACGAACTACATGGACGGAAAAAGAGACGATCCTTCACATGCAATACATAGTATAAATACAAACTCCAGTCTGACGTACTATCTGTAAGCACATGCTAGAAAAATATGAACACACTGTCATGTTAATAGAGCGAAGAACTCAATCGGTTCCTTAATTTTAACGAATAAACAAAACCGAACATTTTTGCAGCGTGCGAAATAAGTTTCCTGAAATATATAATACAGAAACCCAATGATATTTATTATTTGATATATTTATCAAGACACTGATTGTACAGGAGCCACCCACTCAAGAGCGCGTTTGACTGCGTTACCTTGAAAGACCACTACCAGCCACCGAAAATCCGCCCTTTGTATGCAGCAGGTCAAGAAACTACCTTCTGCAAAACTTAAAACACCCTCTACCGGAACCAAAATGTATTCTGGAAACGACTGCATAAAAGTGGTTGTAGCAGACTACGGAGTCAACGGAAACAACGTAAGCGAGCTTGTGGCGGCAGACAAGCCACTGCAGCAATATCTTTCCTTTCAGTGCCACGTAAGATATGCTATACAAAAAGCAAAAAAAAAAAAAAGTATACACGATGTTCTTACAATTCACTGCGCGCCTCGCACGTGATCTTATGGGATTTTTGCAAATGGTTCATTTGTTGTCACACCTGATACGAGCTGCGGATGTAGCGGCAACCCACGATCTTATCTTGACCTAAACCCTTGAAACGTGGTCAAATATAGTTCAACGCTACAGTGTGATCAATCAACTTTTAAGTATCCGCTTCCTTCCTTCGGGTAGTCGACGCTCTAACGCTTTAGTTTAAAGTAAAAGTCTTGATATGAATTGCCTCTAGTCATCAAACTTGTAGTAGAATGGATAAAATATAATGAACTGTTTATTTGCGAAGTTTAAATTAAACCTGTTTTTTACCTGTTATCTTTTTCCTTGACACATTATTTTTGTGCCTGGCTCAAGTCAAGCCCCCCAAAAAATTACACTAGAAAAAGAAGGCAACGACTGCCAAAATCTCCAAATTAAGTGACAAAAGGATCATAAAACTTGAGAGATAATAGCAAATCCCGCGAAGGTTGCAGCTGGGGCTCGTGCGGGGTTCAAAATCCGGTCACGTGACAAGAGAGGTCCGCGACCCGTTGTGCTGGAGCAGACGATCTTGGCAAAGATCAGTTCGTTGGCTTTTCCCGGTTCTCGCACCCTTTCCCTAAAGCATACGCAACAATGAAACCCTTGGGAGCTAGGGCCGAAAAGGCTGCGCACTTATAAGCCCAATTCCCCTCTCTACATTTCCTAAGGCCCGGTTCAGACGGGGCAATTTCACCCAGCTACTTGACATCGCAACACCTGCAACACGGGCAGCCCACGTTCACACGCAGCAACCAAATTGCTACGATTGGCCATCATCTTCATGAAAATTTATTTGTCTTGCACTATTTAAACGCACAGCTAGGCTCTAAAAACGTCTTTTTTTAACTTTGAATGGCGTTGAGAGTACTAACTCATATTTCTGAAAAGGTTTACTTCCAAAAACGATCCATTTCAAACCAAAACTAAGTCTTTAGCTGTCATCATCACCAAGGGTGTCACGTGAAAATATCGCGTCTCTGAATGGCTGCTGTCGCTTCAAACGTCTCTGAGTTGTTCGAGCTGCTCGTCCTTTTCGAGCCGGACCCGATCTCAGCAATTCGTGTCGATCTCGGGAAAGCTAGGGACCAACCCGCCAGCAACCTCAAAATTGCTGGAAAAGTTGCCCCGTCTGAAGCGGGCCTAAGGAAGCTGCTAGCCTGCTACTCGCGTCTCCAGCTTGTTGAATTAAAACTTGTGTTTGGGCGAGTTGGTTCATACTGATTTAAAAGGTTAAAAAGCGCAACACAACAAGGACAATGAAGACACGAAGACGACAGGACGGGCGCTAACTCACAACTGATTTTATTAGAAACAACACTGTCACTTTTATACACAAGATCGTATGCCAAACCCACACTGCAACCAATCACCACTCTCACAAGCAGCTATCTAGAAACATTACTTCTTTCTGAAGCAAAAAGAGAGAAGGCGTGCTAACGCATTTGTCATCTTTCTTTTTGATATAAAACGCCTCTATAATCTCTCTCTCAGTTTTATCTTTTGATTTCTTTAAAAACTTTGTTTCAGCCAAAAGAGGCATACAGTCAGCACATCGCCTGCAGTGGTCTGCCAGGTGTCCCCCCGCGTTGTTCTGCACAGAAAGATTATGCTCGCGTGCCCTATCGTTAAAACAGCGCCCGGTTTGTCCAATATAAACTTTTCCACATCTTAATGGAATTTCATTGTGAGAGTGGTGATTGGTTGCAGTGTGGGTTTGGCATACGATCTTGTGTATAAAAGTGACAGTGTTGTTTCTAATAAAATCAGTTGTGAGTTAGCGCCCGTCCTGTCGTTTTCGTGTCTTCATTGTCCTTGTTGTGTTGCGCTTTTTAACCTTTTAAATCTAGCTTGTTGCTCGCCTTCCCGCGGCAGAAACGGGAAGCGCAGAACTGCTCGCGATCATGGCTCGCGAAATGTCATTTCCAAATGCTTTCTTGTTTATTTATTTACACGTATACTTGCTGTGCAGTTAAAGACCGGCGACCAGTTCGCGCTTTCCACTTTTCCCCCGCTTCCTTCTCTCCCCCCTTCTACCCTGTCCACCGTTGGCTGTTTCCTCCTCCCCCAGAGTGAGGAGGATCTTCTGCCTTGCAGAATCTCGTGTCTGGTCGTCGGCCTTTAAATGTTATGCAGGGGACTATATGAGTGAAAACATAAAAAAACATGCACATAAAAAAGCAAAAAAATAACATGGTTCACTATATAAGTAATTTCCGGAATATATCGTAAAAACGATCAGCATCGGCGTAGCAAGGCCATCCGGCGCTCGACGCCCTATGTCTTTCGAGAACCCCCCCCCCCCCCCCCCCCCTCCGAGATCGCAACCACCCAGTAAAGCGGGAAGTGTGTGTGTGTGGGGGGGGGGGGGGGGGTGCTGCCAGTAGTGTCCCGCCCCCCCCTCCCCCCCCCCCCCCCCCAAGGTGTCTGGGACGCCTAGCACCCGGCGCCATGACCCCCCCCCCCCCTCCTCCCCCCGGGTTGCTACGCCACAGGTTTGAACAGAAAACGAAAAAGAGGAGCAGTCTGTATAATAAACATCCGTGAAGGCAGACATCCATCTCCGAGCGTGCGATTCGAGTTCAAATGTAGGGCGGACCGAAAAGGAAACGACTGTCAAAACCCGAACATCTCTAAGACAATAATGAGAACGTTAACCTCGAAAAAAAAAAAAAAAAAGAAAAACGACAGAAACACATTATTAGTCGCGATAATCGCCAGCGCCAAAAAAAACTGATTGATCACGGGCCTATAGAGCGTACCATATTAGGGTTAGTTTGGCAGGAAACCGTCTCGAGTAAAAGCAAAATTAATATTTAAACGTCATGATTTATCTTTCAGGTTCGTTTCTCGTTCTCGCGTGTGTTTTTTTTTTTTTTGTTTTTTTTGTTGTTTTTTTTTGTGCATTGATAATTGCGACCGTTAACTGCGTTCCTTATTTCGTCTCGTCTCTTCCCACTAGAACGTTTTCAAAAGCCTATCGGGCAATATTGGCGGCCATTTTAATTATTTTTTGCCCGAAGCGTATGATTGGATCCGAGTCCTTGCCGAGCGCTGACGCAGCTATCGTGTCCAATACGTGTTCAGTGTGTGCTTGTCCAAGCAATGGCGGACTCAGATAATTGGCGCAGCAGCCACCAGATGGCACGCACTTCTAAAAAGGATATATAACTAATGATTCCTATCTTTTGCCAAATATTGGAGTACGCGGGTGTGTATAGGTAGTATACCGGGCGACTGACTACCAATCGTGAGCGATTTGCTAGGAGCCTAGGACCTATCTTTTACTTACTATATAGCCCACGAACAGCGTAAAATTCGTGCCGCTGGCGCCACAAAAAGGACATCCTGACCGTAAAACAACGCGTGAGGAGAAAGAGCTTCAAACAACGCTTTCCGTAGCACTGTACATTTCAGTGTTTCGCGGAGCACTTGCCATATATGGCGACTAGCAGTAATGGGGAAGCCAAAGGCGTCTGTTACAGTTAACAAAGTTCCGTGCGCTCACAAACATTAGATTTTATGTTTTCTCGCTCGCGTGATACCAGCCCGAGCTATACTTTGCAGAATTCACCCAGCTGATAATGAATTTCACACTACCACAGCGCTCTAAAACTCACCGAAGTGGTACGTGCAAGTCTCAGGTGTCATCCGAATACTTCCAGGTACTTCTAAATCATACCAAATGAAAAGACAAAATCTTAGATCGTGTCTTTCTTCTCTTTTTATATTTTTCTTATTTTTTTACAGAATAGTACTTTTCTATGAAATGAAAGCACCATCGCTTCCTGCTTGATCCCTCATTCTAACTTTACACGTCTAAGCCGCTAAATCTATCAACCCGCTCTCCATCTCCAGATAAAGATGTACGCTTCTAATCCGATCACGAGTAACGGTCCCCCGACGCCGTGCCCTAGTTCCACGTTTCGTGTAGGCAGCTCGAAGCATCCAGTGTCCAAAAGCGCTCCAAGAAGCAGACGCCAGGTGCACGCAACTCCAGGAAAGGACTCGAGCGCGTCTTGCCGCTCCCACGACACACGACAGACGAGTCATCCGGGCTGCGTGCCAGTTCTCATGGCACACTTTCGGCAGTAGTCGACGGACCCCCCCCAAGAGAGAGCAGGCATCCAGGCGCCCCCTATCCATGTGGCCCTACCCTTAAAGACCCCAACCCACACCCCCAAATCCCAATGTTCACCAAGTAACCGCACAAGACGGGTGAAAACGTCTTGTGTGTATACGCGGTGCTGAAAAAAAGACTAACCATCTCCCAGCATGCGCGGGTCGTCGACAACACAAGGTGGCGAACGGACCGTCGATCTTGGCCCAAATAACTCGAAGTCTTGAATGACCCAGTAAACCAGGTCGGAAATGCGAACAATGAAGGTTTATACATATACACGCTTTCGTTTTGGGGAGAGATCGTCTGAAGAATGAAAGTCGTCGATTTGTGTTTTCCTTGCTCTGCTGTTATGGCTTTCTCGTCAGGCTTTGTAGGCGCCATTGCGGTTTCAGACGGCTGTGGAAGAATGTGCGGAGATATATGGTAATGAGGAGTGTGCGTTGGTTTGAGTATCCCAGAGTGTAGGTGTGGATGCCATGTTTACAGGTTGGTTTTTATTATTGTTCTTGTGTACTTCAAGACATGCGTTCTGGTGGATATTCCCGGCACTCTGTACCTTAGAGGATTGTCGAGGCATAAATGGATATGTTAGGTAGAGCTATACTATGCTTTTATAGGTAAATACGGAAGTATGGCATATTGACCACTCTGGAGGAATTTAAAAAAAGAACAGTGTTCGCAAGCGCAAAACAAATATGAAGCAAAATGGCGGGAAAAGTGCTCCTTTATTCTTGCCGTCTTTTTCGTAAAACTCCTTGCATTGAAATAAAAGAAAGAAAAAAACACACATGTACGAATTTCAGTGCCTTCAGGCTAAAACACACTAAAAAGACGAGTTAAATATACGCACGAAATCAGAATGCACGAAATTAAAAATTGGAATTCGCAAAATAATTTTTTTTTTTTTTAAAGCGTCGTGGCGATTTGAGTAAGAGGGATATAACGCTCACATGTGGAACTCGTTCTCCCTCTTTCTTCGTTTAGTGAGATATTTATCTAGTTTTGCTTTTTAATTTTTTCAGACCTTCACATTTAGTTGGTGTCTGGCTACAGAACATCACTCACCCGAACCTCTCTCCATTTTATGAACTTGCACCCACTTCGTGCTTGGTCGTTCTTTCGACTTCCAAAGTTATATCTATTCCAAATCACCATAAACCTCTCTCTTTCTCTCCCCCCCCCCCTCCCCGCTCCAGGCCCCCTCTTCCACATGGTACCGTAAATGTCACATGCGACGGTATCGCCACCGTGATTTAGTAGCGTATGATACCACTCACAGACGAACCTGCGAACAAAGTCTAACCGAAGCACCCCAGGGAACATAGCTTCCCTGTGCGGGCGAACCTCCAAGGCTCTCCTTAATTCGGCGAAAAGCCGATGGAGTCAATCACTCAATGAACCGCCTGTCACTCGCTCCGACACGAAGCGCCGCTTCCAAGCCGAAAAACATTGAGGAACCGGCGGCGCCCTCACACAATGCACGACCAAAAGCGCTTATTAACGAGGCAGTTTCTGGTTCCCACCAGAAGCATATGTTCCCACGCCGCACGGACGCACACGCACGCACGCGCGTGCACTCAGAGCCGGACTGCCTCCCCCTCTGAAACGGCCACGCCAGTTGAGTTGACACGTGCCACAAATGCGCGCGGCGGAGGGATCCCCCGATCACGTGGTACCTCCCCCCCCCCCCCCCGCGCCCATAATCCACCGCGCCTAAACCATTTACAGCGCCACCACTCGCTCACTCTGCAAGCTACAACGCCTCCCACCCTCCAAGGCGAGCACGTCGCCACGCCGGTGGCATTTTGTTCCCACGCTCGCGACGTTCATCACACGCAAACCCATCAAAGCCCCATTACGAGGCAATGCGTCTGGCTGACAAACAGATAGCCCCTTTGTGCGAGCGCGGGCGCTCGCGCGTGCGAGAAATGGACAAAGTGGAAAACAGCTCAAGAATTGAGTCATTGTATCTACCTTTATCTATATATATATATACTATGTATATATATATTCTATATATAAATAGAACGTGGTCTATTATTATAGATCACGTGGTATACGTCAACTCAACTCTCTCAAGTCACGTCGCAGCGGTGGTCCTGCTGTCGTACTGCACATGCACATCACGCACGCGCGGATTGGTAAATAGTCCAAGAATGCTAATAGACTAAAAGAGGCACACATAAGGTGGTGTCAAATTGCTTCGAGTAAACCTTGCGCACCAAATAGTGTAACGAAATTTTCTTAGCTTACTCCGAGTAATAGCTTAGCACCTCGCGGTAACTCACAAATTAGCATATTTTATCAAAATCTTCGAGTCGCCTTACTGCATGCCGTAAGGCGCATGTCTTGGTATGACACATGATGCAGGATGGCCACATGTCTCGAAGAAAGCAAATCGCGTGGTTGAATCGTCGCGAAAACCGGTGTACCGGGCTTAGATTCAGCATAAAACTTTTTTCTCATCTCAAACAATTTTACATTCACAGTTCGTTTACCTTATGACGATCTTATTTCTCAAAATTTGATTCATTTCGCATTTTTGTTGAGGAAGGGGATAAAACTGTAGATGCAGACCTGTACATCGAAACAAGTGTTTCTACGCGAGATAAACCCGAAGTGCAATATGAAAAATCTCCGCTGCCCCTATTTAAATTTTTGACAAAACTCAGTGTACCAACCTCTTGACCTTAGAATCAAGTTTGGTATGCAGATAATACTTCGAAGCAGTATCTTTGGACGTTGGAACCGAATGCAAAGTTATAAGTGTTTTTGCACTGTAAAAAATTACAAAGCAGATGCTCAGGCTTCCCTGTACCACTTCTTTATATAAAACAGTTAGTTTGTTTTGGGAAAAGTCTTGCGAGGTTATAAATTATAATCTTCAATATGGGCCGTCCTGAAAGGCCCGCGAATGTACTACAAGCGCACTTTATTTCGCTTCAATTCACTTAATCTAAATTTCCGTACTTCGGCGCGAGTGCCTCACGCTGTGTGAATCTAAATATTGAAACCTAACATCGAGTAGATATAGTGTCAAGTCCTAGTAGGGAGTTTGAGTAAATCGTTCCGGTACCTTAGATAACAAACAATAGGGAGTTTTAGGGAACCGTATTTGCCCATCCGATACTGTACAATGGGCTCTCCGGTACGAATTGCGCATATGCGAATGTTCTGTGGCGGCGCATCCGCAGTTTGTACCGGAGGAGCCATCGTACCGTATATATCGGATGCGCAAAAACGGTTCCCTAAAACTCCCAAATACCCAACAATCATACGATGCATGCAGAAAGGCGTCGGCGGAGTATCGGGTATCGTTATCGGAGTTACCGGAACGATAGTTTAGAACTTCCCAATAAGACCGGCACAACGTTCTGCGTCGCTGCTCAAACACCGAGAGAAGATGCATGTATACCCCTATGCCCGCCGAAAGAGTTCCTGAAATCCGTGGAAGGCTCCATCGAAGTGGCGTCCTATCACAGAGGAATTTTTCTGAGCAAACGATTCCTCATAAACGACGACGCGAGCCTGGCAATGAAGTATTTCGTGCAAAACTACGAGGTTGAAAAAAAATAAAATAAATGTCACTCCATTTAGCGGCGCCCTTCAGAGCGGTTGAGGGCGACCGGGCGCCACACGTCCAGCGCCATTGTTCAAATAGGGATCAGAGCCTCCCGGTTTTAGGGATACGCCATGCAGCTGCTTCAGGCCACAACCCCCTTTTTGTCCCCCTCTCCCCACGGCTCTCACAGCGCAAGGGTTCGCCTTTGGTAAAGAGGGAAATGGGGGAGGGACGAGGGCACACGCGTGTAGTTTATGGATGGTGTTGTGCACAGGAGGGGGATTGGCTTTCATCTGGCAAAGGAACCTACCTCTTAATATACTGTGTAAGGATTATTGTGTGTTGGGTCAGGTGGCGGTCCTCTAGTTCCCTAGGGAACATTTGTCTCCTCATCTTTCTTTCCCCCGTATACATTTAACAAAAACCTAAAAAATTCAGTTGCATTGAAATGAGTTTACTTTTTATTTACTTACTTTTGAATTCAAACGTTCATTCATTTGTTATTCAAGTATTATTACTTTGGCAAAACAGATGGTAACTGTTTCTTCATGGCTGCTTTCTAGGAGGTGACAAGCGTGCACGATCTCGAGTCTACGTCTTATTGAGAGCAGCTAGCTCATTTGTGACAGCATAAACGTTAGCTAGTAATCTACAATTAAAGAAAAACGCTAAAGAATTGAAAATAAAATATTCGTGCCTACCATATTCTAATTCGTACTCAAGCTTTCTCGATGGCAGTAAATTTTAGTGAACACACCTTTCAAGAGAATGTAATGGTAAAATTTAAACTTTCGAAAAATTCTCTAGTTTTCCCGGAGTTTTGGAAAATTAAGCAAATAAGCCATAATTATCGCAGAAATAGACTGGGAGGCTAACCTCGAATTTCTTTTTATGTAAATACATGGCTTGTCGACATCAAATTACATAAAAGTTTGAAGCTACTCAAACAAAAGCATCATGTACCCTAGGACAATAAACTTGCAAGCGATAGGTACATTTAAAAAGTGTTCTTTTTAAATAATTATGACGGTTCATAATCTAATTATAGTTTTCTTTCCCTACTGAAATCAATTCCATAACGTAGTTCATTGGAATTGGAAACAAACAATGCAATGTGAAGCACCATTACGCCGGTGTCTTTCTAAATGACTTGAACCCACTCCTCCTTGGACCGCAATCCAAGTTTGCGCAGCTTCCTGTAGATATATAAATATGAATAGTCCATTATTTTTACTGCACACCAACATATGTATGTATATGACGTCAAGTACAGATGGTACCACTGACTGCTGAATGGACATGTACAAGTTACTCAAAAAAAGTAATTAAGTTAAGTTACTGAGTATTGGCCTCAAAAGTAATTTGAGTAGAGTAGAAATTACTCAAATGGAAAGTAATTGATTAAATTACTAACTACCTTAAAAAAGTAGTGAATTACTTTAAAGTTACTTTTGAAGTTACTTTTATGTTTTTACGGTAAAAAGAAAGTACACAGGTTTTGATCCGTTAGCGAAATTGTGCTTGCCAAATATAAATCGGCTTGTTTTTTCACAGAAATGCTTAAATAGCTGGTTCTGCTTCTGCGTGCCTAATTGTTTTGTACTTCCTTGTTTGTTTGGTCAATTATGTACTGCAAATGTGTCATTTCTACTTTGATTTTTAGTACTGCCTGAGGTTGACTTTTTAGACAGTGCATGCTTGCGTAGAGTGTTGCGTAAAGTACATCTTAAAAGTATTTGAAGGAAAGTACAAAGTAAATGAGACGTTATGTGCCTCAAGTAAAGTAGCAAGTACACCGGGTGCAATGTACTTGAAGTAACATACTATAAATACAATATATTTGAAAATAAAGTACAAGTACTTTTAACACAATCTTTCATGATGACCTTTCATTCCCTATACAGTGTCTTTTAACTGGTATGCATTGCTCCGGGGGCAATCGGAGATGCATCGGTTTTTACGGAAATGGCAGCAAATATTGTATAAAGTCAAGTCACCACAGAGTAGTTGTACTCTCGCTGACGAGCTATTCGACACAATCAACTTATAAGGCACTTATTTGTATCGGTTTTATAGCTGCCATTACTTAGTTCAGAGAAATGAGCAGATGACATCTTGAAAGAGCCCGTTTTCACACGGCGATACGCCATTCTTTTTTTTTTTTTTTTTCAAATTCGGGGAATGTACTTTGAAGTCGGAGTTTTACTTTCCTTGGAAGGTACAAGTACATGCTCAGAGAATGTACTTCAAGTAAAGTACACGTTTTCTAAACAGTAGTACTTTAAAGGGATACTTCAACGAAATTTGAAATATTCCCGTCGTGTTCAAAAATAGGTTGAATATGATCCACAATATCCGTAAATGACAATCGCACGTTTGTTTTTTGATCCTGGTGGCTGTATTTTTCGTTATAAACGGCCCACTCTGGCGAGCGCTCGGAGAAGGCCCAGCTTAGAGCACGTGACATCCAACGCAATCGTGACGTAGGTCATCTCAAGGCGAGCAAAGCTACGGTGAGGCTGACGTCGAGAGGATGGCCTAGTCGTTCCAGCCACCGAAGCTGCTGCTTTTGTACGAATTTTGAGTGACGGGTTAATCTCCTATAATCTTCTAGGGGGACAATAGCGACTTCTGCGACACACAAAAGGGATTCTCGGGAAGAGGGGAGTTGCTCCTTCCCCCCTTCTCTCGTCGTGGCCGGAGACGAGACAACCTCCGTCACTAGCTGTCAAGGTTCCTAGACGAGCATTACAAACGAGGCGTTAGCGACATCCACCAGGTGCTCTTTGCTAGTCGTTTAATTCGTTTTAAAATTCCTTTTCGAGACTTTTTTTAACAAGATATTGGTATGTTCCATGTGATACTGCTCTTTTGAACACATATAGACCAAAAAATGGGCGCCGAAATTTCGTTGTATAGTCCCTTTAAGTACCATGTACACTTAGAGTACTTCCCAACACTGCTTGTTTATTATTTTTTATATAAAAACGTTGGGGGAATTATTAAATTTTTTCGATCGATCTTCGAATCTTCGAAGATCTGCATATTCTAAGTTTTGGGGGGAAAGGCAACGCAAAAAGGTCCTCTCTGCGTTGCCCTTTGACACGCAATTCTTCGAGTACAGCACAAGCTACGGGAGCACCAGATGAGCTTCAGAGTAGGTGCTGCATTTTGTTGCCTCCTTTGAGTGAGGATGCAGTCTGTGCACCTCCTGTAGTGGGCGAGAGTTTCTACGCTAAAGAATAGCGGAGACCAGCTCTTTGTTCAAATGGGTCTCAAAGAAACGCCAGTCTACGGCGCTAATCCCGTAGTTACTCGACCCCTCTTGCGTCGTGTCTGTTCGCTCCCCGCGCCTCGTAGCAGTGTTGTTGAAAGGAAGGGGGGGGGGGGGGGGGGGGGGGGTCTCGGCTTGTGAATATGTTTTGGAGGTTTCGGAATCCCCACACCATTTCCTTCCCCCCGCCAGAAGATTCTCCCTCTTTGCAAATATCACCTGATCTTACAACATCTTACCTCTTCTGTGCAAGAATGTTTGTTGATAGGCAAAACAACCACTAGAATTCAAAAGTAATTTGTAATTTGAGTAGAAGTTAATAATAATAATAATAATAATCTTTATTTGCAAGAGCAATGTAACCCCGGGTGGCTTGCGAGGCGATGACAGAAAGGCGAGAGCCCGTACACTAGAGTGCCTGTCAGCCAACCACCCGGGGCATGAAATAACAAAACAAACAACAATAACAGAAAACGAATAAAAACAAAATGAAACCGAACACTGATCATGGCGTAGAATCAGTTTAGGTGCTTTGACCGCGAAAATGCACGGCGCAAGGCAGCGGACTCGTCACGGTTGTTGGGGAGTGGAGATCGAATCGACAGGGGGGGCCGCAAGAAAGTCTCTGAGGGCGGCGGGGAGTACGGAGTGCGAGTGGCGCACCGTTCGGGCGTGCAGGAGTTCTGGCTGCCCGGATCGCTTCCCGATCCTGATGCATGAGTGGAGGTGGGTATCACTCATGGACCCGTCGAGCAACCTACAAAGGAGCCCAACCCGAGCCACTGTCCGGCGGTGGCAGAGGCTTTGCCATCCAAGGGCCCTAAGGCGAGCTTCATATGGCGGCACAGGAACTTGCCGGCCCAACATCCGAGAATGAAGTGTTCGATTAGCCCGGCGCTGCACGCCCTCCAGCCTGTCGATGAGGTGAGCCTGGAAGGGTCCCCACACGGAGCAGCAGTATTCCAGACGAGGCAGGACTAAGGCAGTGTAGAGAGCGCGGAAAGTTTCATGTCCCCAGTTCCTTGAGACACGTGTGACAAAGCCAAGAGTCCGCCGGGCCCTGGACAGTGTCTGCAATCTGAGGTGAGAAGTCCAGAGTTGAACTGAACACAACCCCAAGGATTGGGAGAGACTGAACACTAGGAATGGGAGAGCCTGACAAGTAGTATGCAGGAGGAACGGTGGAACGGCTGTTGGAGACTCGCATTGCAGCACTCTTGTGGAAGCTAATTGAGAGGCAGTTCGTTCTTGCCCAGCAGTCAATCTGGTCCAGGAGAGACTGGACACCCGGCGTGGAGGAGGGTACGTCTGCTGGGGCCAGAATGGTGGTGTCGTCTGCATATTGCACCAGCAGACACTCTTGCGATGAAGGCATGTCGTTCACATACAAGAGGAATAATGTGGGCCCCAGTACTGAGCCTAGGGGTACCCCTGAGGTGACAGCGAACTCATCGGAGGCCTTCCCATGGAACAATACACGGTGGGAGCGACCGGTAAGAAAGCGGCTCAGCCAGAGCAGCAGGGGGCCACGAATACCGGATTGTGCAATTTTCTGGAGGAGGATAGAGTGGTCGAGGGAATCAAAGGCGTTGCACAGGTCTAGTTGAATGATATCAGTTGGGGAACGGTTATCCTGGTTATTGCTTATGTGGTGAACAATAGTAGCGAGAGCTGACTCACAGCTTCGGTTGGGCCTAAAACCATGCTGGGAGGCAGAAAGAAGGCCTTTGTTGTCCAGAAAGCGAAGAAGGTGCTGGTTGATGGTGCGTTCGAAAGTGCGGCAGAGGATAGAAGTAATAGAGATGGGCCTGTAGCTGGAAGGGTCGTTGAGAGGTTTCCCTTTACCCTTGTGAACTGGTGTCACAAGGGCCTTCTTCCACGCGGAGGGCACGTAGGAGTGGTCGAGAAAGGATTGGAAAAGTGAGAGCAAGGAGAAAGATAGGTAAGGGAATAGGGACTTGATGAAAGTAGGGGCGAGCAGGTCAGGCCCAGCACAGTGGGAGGGCCGGATCAGTCGGACAGCTTCATGCAGGTCGTCGAGAGACAAGCACAAATTTGGAAGGCAGGTTACAGGTTGGGAGGTGGAAGCTTCGATAGTCTGCACAAGAAGGTCGGGATCTGGAGTAGAGGAGTTGTGGCTGAAAGCAGAGGAGAACTGTGAAGCGAAGTTGGGCTATGTCCCTGGGGGACGTGATGGGGTGATGGTCTCTGGAGAAACAGGGACGCTGTCGGCTAGACTGAAGCCCATTGAAATACTGCCAGAACAGCTTAGGGTCCTTTTTTGCCTTCATAGAGATGGTGTGGGCGTAAGCACTGTGAGCACGAGAGATGGCAGACTTGATTGAGCGCTGCAAATCTTTAGCACTCTGAAGTGAAATCTGGCACTGTGTACGAGCGGCACGTTTGAAGAGGGCTCGTTTCTGGCCAGCCATTTTCCTGATTTCGGGGGTGATCCAAGGGGACCTCTTCCTTCGCGTGGAACTACGCGAGCAGGGCACGCATTCTTTCTGGATGGCGCCAACAAAGTCGCACCAGAGTTCGTAGTTGTCAGCGCAATCGTCCCCAGTGGTAAGACACCAGGGTGCAAGATGGGCTAACTTAGCCATATGGGCATGGTCGGTCCGATAAAAGTTCCACAGAGTCTGTGCGAACCGGCCTTTCCGAGGGAGACAAGTGGCATACTCCACCTCTATTGCTTGGTGGTCGCTCCTGGACAGGCCAGGATACACGTCACAGGAGAGCATCCGAGTGATGTCTGTGGTAAAAACCAGATCGAGAAATGATGAGGCACGGCCCTGCGCAAGCTGGGCTTGGTAGGTGGCAGAGCGGCACACTTGTTGGAGGCCCACAGCAGATGTGACGTCAAGGAGGATATCATCGCTGAGGTCGCTAGGATAAGGTTCTTGGCTGCTCCACCAGTCAATATGGGAGTTGAAGTCGCCAAGGAGGACGACATCCTTGTAGCACTCGAATCTGACGCGAGAGAGCGAAGCGTCCAAGAGTGAGTACGATTCTTCGCGGCGATTGGGTGGGCAGTACACACAAGCAAGCAGAACAGTCCCACGCGGGAGGAACATCTCCACGAAGACAGCTTCGAGGTCAGAGGACTCGAGGTCCTCCCTGCGATTGACGCAGAGACTGGACGGTGTTGCGATGAGTACACCACAACCCTTCCCGTGTCTGTCCTTCCGGAACACCGTGTAAGAGGGATCGAAGAGCTCGCTGTCGTGGACCCCGGGATCGAGCCAGGTTTCGGTTAGGAGGATGACAGCAGGACGTGCGAGTGATGCGACAGTGGCTTGGAGGTCGAAAATCTTGTTTTTGACACTACGGCAGTTAGTGTACCATAGCGTCAACCCCTTGTTGACACCAGAAGGATGGGTCTGGTTTCCGGCACCGACCCGACGGCCGTCCGCGATGTCGGGGGTTGGCGACGGTAAAAGGGGGCTTGGAGCTTTGCTAGGGACGTCGAAATAATCGTCCGAGAAGTGCGGCAGCGAACACACCATGCACAACCACGGATCGCTGCAGGAGCCCAGTCGGCGGTATTGTCCCAGCGACATGTGGACGCAGCCGCGGTGAAACCACCCCTCACAAGTGTCACAACAGAGAGCGGCTTGGTTGTCCCGTACCCGCTTCGTGCAACAGGCGCAAATAGTTTGCTGCGGACCCGGGTTGGGAGCGATATCGCCTGCGAGAAGCAGGCACCAGACGATGTGGTGACGAGGAGTGTGCATCGTGAAGCCAGCGGCAGAGGACCGACGGCGATCCGGCGAGTAGCCCGGCCGGTTAGGCCTAAGCGACGTCGTAGCCCGAACGGCAACCCAGCTGGAGAGGGGTGGGTAGGTCTGTAGTCGGGTCAGGGGATGCCTGGAACGCTCATGAGTCTCGAGGCCCGTGAAGTCCTCTAGACGTAGCTTGAGTAGCGCAACAAAAATAAGGCAGAAGCGGAGCCGCGAAAACGTGCGTGCGGACGCCATGCCCAAAACGCCTTTCTCAGAAAATCAAAACGCCTTACTCAGAAAATGTAATTAAAGTAAACTACTAATTACCGAAATAAAAATGTAATTGGGAGTTACTAAACTACTCAGAAAAGTAGTTAAACTACAGTAACTTGAGTAGAGTAGTTGAACTACGTACAAGTCTGCATACACTACATACGCAAAATGACTTCTGCACATATACGCAGCGGGTAAAACAAGCATGCTGTGTGCAAACGTCTCGGTAAAAAGAAAATTTACACAATAATGTGTGTTTGCTTAGAGACAGCTCAGCTGAAGTGTACGCTGTCACGTGACAGGTCTTTTAAAATAGAAATTTAAAAAAAAAGGAATAGAGGAATAGCGAAAAGGCGATTTTATAAAAGGGAGAGGCTTTTTTCTGGAGGAGGCGAAATACATTGCGTACGACGTCGGCCGTGAACTGGAATTTACTTCCGTGACGCCCCTACCCAGGACAAGGAGAGAAAAAGCAACAAACCTAAAGTAGAAAAAAGAACCCCGTTCCAAGATGCCATATGGTCAGCCAGATCCCGCTTATTACGAAATGTTCGGTTATAGCGTTCGAACAGGTGTTTTTTTTTTAGGTGAGAGGGTGGGGGAAGAGGGGTCGCCCCGGAACTTTACCGCCCTCTTTAACTGGTGGGTCCAGCCGCGAAACTCAAATTTTATTGTGGCAAACAAAAAAAAAAAAAAAAAAAGACAGCCGAACTTTTTTTTTTTTTTTTTTTGCCGTCCGTGGGGTGGAACTGCACCTTCTCTAAGAACAGGGCGCGGCACCTTATGGTTTTTCTGAGTATCGTCGACAGCTCGCCGATGAGACGATGCCCAACAACTCACTAGAGATAATATAGAATGATCAAAGTGGCGGAGCCGAAGTGAGTTTGAAGCGTCCTCTGTTCGGGGGCGGTGAGTGCGGTGTTGTTCTGCTCGTCTGCTGTTATCTTTGTTGCAAACACACGTCGAAGAAAAGGCAGGTGAAACAGGCTGCAACCGATAAATGTCACAGTGTGATGTGATCATACATCAAGCACTCTGTAGTGCCATGGTTTACGCGCAAGTTGCATCAAAATGACCGAGGAATATTTTAAAAGGAATCTAATTGGAGTCACAGAGTGACTGCCAACGCTTTGCTATGATTCTTAGTTTGACCCTAAGTCCCTCAGCGAGACCATCCGATACCAAGGGGGGACTTCTGTAAGTTTTGTTCAAATTCAGTTCCAATGTGCATTTTGAATGTCCGGTTTTCTCTGTTTCCCGTTAACTCCGACCGCGAACAACGCTTCAATCCAATGGAGCCAATCAAGTATACGCCAAAAGTGCATCGTCACGGTGCCCACATCTATATGCTTTTTAAAAGCACGAAATGATTTTGAACGCCACCCCCTCAGTCTCAAACATTTTTCCATGCGTGCGTCAGTGCATTTCCCTCTAAATTTAGCGGAGAAATTGATACCAGAAGACCTTAACGCGAATTCAGTTTCTCAGCTAAATTTAGAGGGAAATGTTGATGCCAGGTAGCCTGACCGTCACGGGACATACAGAACAATTCAGTTTTTACGCTACATTTAGCGGAAACATTGGCGTCACGTTACGTTACCTGACGAACACCCTGGGAAAACTGACGGCATGTGACGTATACGTCAACCTTATTTCCCCGCTAAATTTAGCGGGAAAAGTCGCGTCTTTTGGCCAAAACAGCAATTCAGATTTTCCGCTCAATTTAGCGGGAAATGAACGTCACGGGACTTTTACACCAATCCTGTTACCCGCTAAATTTGGCGCGAAAATTCACGTCTTGTGATTTAGACACTAATCGAGTTTCCCGGCTAAATTTAGCCGAAGAAACCGACGTCAAGTGACCTCTGCAGCCATTGAGTTTCCCCGCTAAATTTAGCGGGAAAATATATCTAAGGTGACGCACCAATTCCTTCACCAATTCCCCATAATGCATTTCGTGCATTATGGACGTTTGTAAGCAGTCGCGCTTTGAGAGCTAGTGTGCATGCAGCCTGCGCCGCAGTGGATGGAAAACGCTTTGTTTAAACGGCCGTCTGGAAACCGTGGGTACGCCTCAGCAATGCTTGGCTATCAGACGATCTTCCCACAGCAGCAGCAAGATGGCGGCGCAGAGGCCGTGCTCTTACAAACGTCTATAGGCCTTTAAAGGCAAAGGTCGCAGCCAATATTTTTTTTTATCTTTTTTTATAGCGCACAGTGAATGCGTCGAAGTTTTGCGTTCATTTTTTTCTGCGCGTGATTGGTTGAGCCGGTGATAGCAAACGCATAAAGCCGACGGGCGCCCCGACGGAGCACTTTTGGTGCTGCTTGATTGAATCCATTGGCTCGTAGCGCTGGCCGCGGTCGGATTTAGTGGGAGATGAAGTATGGTCACTATCGTACAAACATCGCACGTATAGGGTGTGGTTTATTCTGTTCACATTTCTTGCAAGGTGATTTCCTCCTCGGCTTTCTTTTTGGCGAATGCGGCAATTTCATTGGCTGTGGAACCACAGTATTATATGCTCGCTTCTAGTCGTTCCCTGCGTTTCATAAGATGTCAGTGGCCAAAGGTATACTTCGCAAGCAATACAGGTACAACGTTGAACGGATTCCGCTAATCGCAGGCATTGTTGACCTAATACGAGCAATATTCCATGTAATCGGTCTCCCTACCTTTCTTGAACATCAAAGCCTCGGCGCTTGCAAGCTGAAATGGGAATTTCAACTGAACAACCACCAACATCACAATCAGAGCCGTTTATACTGAGAGAGTTTGGCCTTCTTAAGGAGATTTTGGCAGTCTGACAACCACAGCAGCGTAGTCTGACAACCGGGGGATGACTACTTCCGTCCGCCATATTGTGGATCTGACTCATAGGAACTCTACGCGATTTCACAGGAATGAACAAGACAAAGAAGTAACGCCATATTGTGTTATCGCGAAATCCGCTGGTTCTAGCGGCCAACAAGCTCCGCCCATCGGCCAAACTCTCTCAGTATAAACGGCTCTGATCACAATGTTCCCCGGGAATGCTTTCAATGCTCCAGCACTAGAACCCACATGACAGGGAAAAAGCTGAAGGCGTCCGTCTGTGGAAAAAACAGTGGAAAGGGAAGAACGCCGCGTAGAGAGGAGGAGGGTAATGAAGGGGACAAAGGCGAGAGGGTGGTGACGTCACGGGGCGGAAGCCAATGAGCGCGCGGATGCTAGGGCAAGTCTCAACTTGCAGGTGTGCCGAGCGCGTATGTCTTGGCTTGTGCTACAAAGGGGAGTGTGAACAAACTACTAGCGGTGGTCCAAGTAGACGGGAAAAAATTACAGGAAAATTCATTGGTGGATCCTTAGGGAATGCGTAAGCATGACCCTTCGGAAGCGCCACACGTCCCCTTTAGGGAAACGCTAACACTGATTCCGGAACGAAGCCATAAAGAGGTAGCGAAACGTAAAGGAAGCAAAACGGAAAGCCAAAACAGAAAGTGAAGGGGTGGTCAGCGTTAGCCTTTCTCAAAAGGTTGACGTGTTTGGCGTTTCTCAAGGGTCATGCTAACGCATTCTCTAAGGAAGATCCATCAATGGATCTTGTTTTTTTAAAGCATGAAATACTTTTTGACGCTTCCCCCAATCCCGAAAATGTTGTCTGTCCGTCCGCTCGTCTATGCATTTCCCGCTAAATTTAGCGGGGAAACGGATGTCACGCGACCCATACACGAATTCAGTTTACCGACTAAATTAAGCGGAAAAATCGACGTCACATGACACATACACCCATTCAATTTCCCCGCCAAATTTGGCGGGAAAATTGATGCCAGGTGACCTCTACACCAGTTCAGCCTCCCCGCATAAGTTGGCAAAAAAATTTATCTCACGTGACCTGGCGTCGTCTGACCTAAACAATTCGCCCCCTTAATTTAGGGGCGAAAATTTAAAATGCAATGTTCTTTAATGCACTTCATGCATTTCAGGGCTTTCAAGGTAAAAGTCGCTGCCACTTTTTTAGATGACAGTCATAAAATATCAGTAAGTAGTAATTAAAGTTTTGGACGAGTATAGCTTCTATTTCACGGCTCAACTCTTTCTTTTTATTGAATTTTACAGGTTGGTATTGGAAAAATTGTCGATGTCAGTTTTTCTTTACAAAAGGTCATTCCCGTCACTGTAATTTTCTCGGTATCATAAAACCCAAATCAATTAGAATTCTGATATTTTCTCGAAAAACTTTTATTACATGGAATGTCCCAGAAAGTTGGCCATGTGTTTGTTTTTAAAGCGTGACGATATCAATTTGGTTTATGTTAGTAGTTGATGGGAAAATGTTCGTTCTAAACACTTAAAGGGGTACTCCGACGATATTTTTAGCAACCCCACCTAAGTATATTTTTTTTAAATCGTCATCTTTTAGTATCGCGAAATTCAAAATAGTTATTGTGAAATTGGCAAAGGAAAATGACGCCAAAACCAAGGTTTGAATACACCCGCGCTTTTCATTGCCGTGACGTCACGGGATGACGGGCTTACGGTTCGAGCGGCCTGTCTAAAATTGAACAATGCCGAGCATTTGTTTCGTGCTGCTGCGCGGGAGATGGAGCGACCTTCCAAAGCCTTCATTTGACACCATGAAACAGTTTGTAATCAGTTGGGAACAAAGTCTACAGCCCAAAGAGGGAACCCCTACCTTCCCAAGACGTCACTTTTTCAATGTCGCCAGCAGAGCTCTTCACTTTAAAAAACACGATGAGGACCAAATTTGTAAATTCTATAACTTCGCGAAAAAAATGTTATTTTGGCCAAATATTTGGATTGCTATTTCAGCGATGTTTGTTGATGTGTTTAGCAAGTTTTTAGGCAAATCGGGGATTATTAAAAAAAAAAAACAAAAAAAAAAAAACAACGCCGGAGTATTCTTTTAAAGGAGGACTGAAGATTTCATCTTATGAAGTGTCTGAGAGGACGGAATCATCCCACATAAGTCTTTGTGTCGGAGCTCAATCAATTCGTTTTTGCGGCAAGTGCAACATCTATAAAAAAAATAAAAATAAATCAGGAAACTCGTCAAATCTTCTTTTGTTGATTCCAAATACACAATAACAGATCGGCACCTCAGGAATAAAGACACTCGATACCGACCTATCCAACCTTATACCCGTTCTTGCGGGTATTTCAATGATATCAGCATCCGGGCCGCGCATAGGGTTCCATGGAGCTCAAGTCTCTCCAATACGAAAGATAAAAACAAAAATGGAATGCTGTCCCCAAGATTGTCTTAGCGGGAAACGATTGTTCGACGTCTCTGACCCGCCCATGTGCCGAAGCGGTACTTGCGCGATCGGAAGTCGTTTCGGAGAAAATATCATCAATCACCTCGCGGTATACCGGCGTCTCGTAGACTTCTGCGGTCGTCGCCCGTTACAGCCTAGGGGGATTTTCTTGCATACCAGCATGACTTCATCCTCATGCATTTTCCCCGTAGTCGTTTTGATTCTTCATCTTTAATTTTGTTTCACATTACGCGTAATAAGCTCCGAAGACTTGCACGTGAACGTTGCTTGCTTAATCCCTTTAGATTTTTTTTGTCAATTAAAAATGAAAGCAGTAATTAAATGTCACTGATATCTTAAGAAACTTAAGCCGTGGTGAGGTACCATCATCTTATTACTGCTCCAAAGTCAATGATATTTCGGCGACAGCAGATCCCTGCCTCTAGTGTACATACGCGCCGAGTATATTCGTGGCTTGCACCTGACGTCATAAGAGCAGGCTGATTGTCTTTCTTACCTGTTCGTGTCGAGACAAACAAATTCGGTGGTATGAAATATATGCTGCAGAAGGTACGAGCTCAGCAGCAAGGTCACCGCAATGACTGCTTATGTTACGTCAATCCAAGGCATCACACAAGCTAACATCGTGCGCTCATATTTTCGAACATTCAGAGCCAGGTGCATCCTCAATGCATCCACTCTCAAAGCATCAACAACTTGCGAGCAAAAATAATAAAAAAGGCCCACGAAACATCTTCTCAATAATCTCCACAAGAAGTAAGGATAAGCACGTCTACAGCACAGCTCCCCCACCACTACTACCGCCATGATCCGATCATATATGCCTTGCCCCCCTACCTCATCCGGACCTAAAGGCGGGCGGGGGCAGGGATCACAAGGTCGAGGTCACGTGATCTCTCCGACATCACCTGCCAGACCTGCCCTCAACCCCCACAACAAGCACACATACCTCCGAAGGGGGTGTGCCGAGTGCTCCAGCAAGCTGACCCTACGTCTCCCACCCCAACTTAGAAACCCCCTCTCCCCAACTACTACAAAAACGAAAGAAAAACAACCAAAGATGTTATCATATAAATAGTATGAGGCGCTAAACCGTACAATCAATACAGCCGAAGCGTTTGCCGATGACCAGCCCGTGTAGTATACGAATACCCCTTGGTCAGAAAGCAAACCCAGATCCTGGGACCATTGAACGGTAAAAAGCAAAATGAAAAAAAAAGGAGGAAAATGGTGGTGGGCATGAACTGGAAAGGTTCCCCTCGATTTTTCTCAATGAATGGTAAAGGTATATTTTGAACGAAAGCAAGGGAGGAGCGTCTCATTGATAGGAAGCACTGGCTGGATTTTCTGGACCTTTGAATTGACAATGAGAGAATATTCCGCTTGGATTGGTCTTTAGAAAATTGCTTCTTGTGGTTGGGTTCGACAGAGGGGTGTTCTCGTGCAGGAATTTACGTACGTGTGTCTGTTTCGGAGGACGCACAGTTGGAACTTGAATGATATTGTTAGGGTCTGGAAAGGGTGCGATAATTCTGTGGTGCAATCTGTTCATCTGCTTGGACTGAGGGTAACGTCTGTGTAAACTGACGCGAGTTGATGCCCTGTTTTAATTATGTCAGTTAGCAGATTGTATGAATGGCGTCGTTAAGGTCTGCAAAGCGTGTGATAATACAGTAGTGCAATTTGTTTATTGGTTGGGACTGAGGGTAACGCCTATGTAAACCGACATGAGTCGATGCGGCTGTTGTGATTATAAACTCAGATTACTATAATTTGGGTGGGGAAATCAGTATGAAGGAACCCATGCGGATGGAACTTCGTAAAGTGTTTATTTACCAGTGGAAGTAGTTATACTATAAAGGGGTGGATGAACGTGGTTTTACCATAAACAACATTATTAATGATTGCGTTGAGTGGTGGACTTTATGTCAGATGTTAGCTTCAAAATTCAACATTGCTGTTTTGCCTGGGTTGTCCCCGCTAATACTACCAAAAATATACAAATTACCCATTCAATCATTTTGCTATTTCATGTTTTTGGCTTTTGTACTTTCTTTGGATGTATTACTCTGGTAAAGTTAATTGTGTTTCAGTTCCTAAAACTCATAACTAACTATAAAAAATGCAATCACTTTTTGCTATCAAAGCCCCTACTAATGTCACGATTCGTCTTCTGAGGCCACGGGAGAAAGTAGCGTTCTGTATTATTAGAAATGCTGTGCTTGCCAACGGCTTCGTTAGAAACAAGTATTAGTTTCGTGAGGTTACTCACACACACATAATATTTGTCATCTCACGTGTTTACGCGTGCAAAGAATAAAAATATCTCATTCAAAAGAGGCGGTAAGAGTGTAATACTTTTTTTTTTCTTCAAAACTTTATGTAAATGCTGCTTGAAGTCGAAAGTCAAAGTCACGCCTAATCAGTTTCCCGGCTGGATGCATCGTGCATAAACCTGTTACTGTAGAAAACCTCGTGTTTCTTCACCCTTAATTTTTCCAGCTAAGTTCGCGAAATCGCTAAAATAGGTGAAATTACATATAAAATCTATTGACCTGAAAAATAAAGTACTTTCAGCAATCACGGTGCTATCTCTCTACAGGACCCTGGCAACTCTACAGATAAAATGAAGAATTGCCGAGGGGTTAACGAAACAGCAATACCAGAACGTTTCTAGGATTTCTACACGGTTGATGTAGTAGAAAACCCCTAAAGATTCCAGTGGCTACGACAGCATCAATGTTAATGACCGTCGCGAAACTCGGAATACCTCGACTTTACACACACGGTAAAAAGAACGTCATCAATCTGCACCACTTCCGCGTTCTTCCCATCTCTGACTTTGCTGTTTGGGACATCTTCGCTCTTAGAGAAGGACCGGTTTTCCAACAAGGAGTGGAGGCCTCTGGATGGTTACGCGACAAACACGACGCGGTAATAGTTAGACGGGTTGCACAAACATGCAGATGCAAAAAAAAAAGGACGCAAATTACGTCTCACTTGGTCTCCTGCCGCGAGCACCTGCGTCGTCTTTTACCCTTTGGGGAAATAAGAACGAAATATTTTGCAACCGATTGAGAGGCTCGTCGAGCTGTTGCGCCAGGAAAGACCAGTTCTTCCTGGTAGGACTCGAAGACGGAGCACGCCAGTTAGCTCTCGAAGCCTGCGCAGTTTCTTCTTGGCTGACTTGGGCCCTCCTAGGAATCGTTAAACGTATGCAAAACGCGTGCTCTGCGGGCAGGACCGATCGAACTGCGTGCACGGGCCTCATTTGCATATGCACGCGGCAATTTAGTAACCAGCATCGCAAACCAGCTGGTTTAGTTTGCCGGAGGCCCGAGACAGGATTAGACATGGTTGGCTCGGTTAATACGTTCGACCGACGGCTTGGGGGTGCCTTTCAGCGTGCATCCGCGTGTGTGCGGGGTTGAGACAGGACACAGACCTTGAAGATTAGAAAACAAGCTAATCGCCGAGGCGCATTTCTATATGTTGGCTCGAAGATGCATGCTGTGTCATGTACTACGTTTAGACTTGGTCCCTGAACAAATTGCTGCTGTTCCAGGACCTCCTCGAAGGGACAGTAACTCTTTCAAGCGCTGAACGAATTTACCGAGATACATTGGGAGGGCACGTCCCGCAAGCGCTACGAGAACGAGGTTCTTGACATTTTCAGGCCCGGTATGTGACGATTGAGATCACAAAATGTTTTTTGACCGAGCCTATATCCCCTTCAATCCTTGCTAGCTATTTTGAAATCTTCCTTCTATCGCTTTAACTTCTTGTGTTTTACTCCTTCCCGTACTTGTGATCGATTCCTTTTTGAGGAGTTTGTAATAATTTGATAACCTGTATTAAATAGTAATCATAAGAGTAATTTGATTGCTTTTGAAAGTAAGAAAACTACTTATAGTCCTTTCTAATTTTCATTTTCCCCTTCATAATGGCTCCCCTTAAGTTTCCTAAGCCCTCCTACGATGGAATCCTCGGACCCAGTTTACAACAGGGGGATGGTCTACATAAAGTGGCGGATATAGACGAGCTTATAATCCGCTTATTTTGATCCAAGAATGCACAGTACGTAAAACCTGTCTTTCAAACCGGGGGAAGGATATGCCATTTTGGAAGTCTAAAGTAATTGGAAAGGTTTTGCTTACATTTTCGAGTAACGGTCAATAAGTTTTTCCTCTCGTGTGGTCAGGTAATGTAATGTAATACTTTTTTAATCAGTAGTATATGTAATTAAAATCGATTACCTTTTTTTTATTTTTAGTAATGCGCACAATATTCTCTTTTCTCCAGGGAGGCGAGCAACTCGCGGTGGAAGCCCAATCCTCTCCGGCCATTCCTATAACTTCCTAAAAAAGTATTTCGCTTCTTGAAATATGGTCGCCCGTTTGACTACTGCACGCAAGAAAGCGAGGAGTCTTACATTGTCTCACGACACGCAGCAATCACATCATAATATGGGAGGGAAAAAAATGGGACAGCTGAGCATATGTCTATATCAAGAAGGGCGACCGAGTCGTCCTGCCTTCAAGCTTGAGAGACGCGGTTGTGCACGAACGAAAGCCAGCTTGTTGTCTGTGGTAGCTCAGGGCACTCGAGGGCGCGAATGTGTCCGGATTGAGCCAGATGGATTCGATCTGGGGACTAAGCGCGCACGTGGCCAGCACGTGCGACGGCTCTGCAGTTGCGCCCGATGCCTGGCAAATGTCGCTTGGCTGTCCCCCCTGCTCGATTCCACTGGACGTGTGCTCGTGTACGAACGCCACCGACTGTTTTCGAGCGTGCGAGCTTTCCTCAAAGGCGGCTCCAGTTATGCAGCTTCGGAAACGAACCAGAGCCTGACTCTAGAAATAAGACGAGGAAGTCTGTGCGCCTATTTTTTTTTGCCTCACACCACTCGGAGAGCCCATGTCTGCAGTCTGTGCAGGGATCGCTCGGCAAATAGCGAGGACATAACACTATTTTCACCAAATGAAAAGAAAATAAGCTTGTGACGTCAACATACAATCTAAATTCGTTCCCTCATTAAAAAAAAGATAACGAACAATGACCTTCTGTTTATAAAGGGGACAATGACGCTTTCAGTGGGACAGCATTCCTTTAAGGAGGGAAGAAAACAAAACCGCAACATCTAGGGGGACACCAAGATATTAGAGAGTTTTAGAATAGGGGGCCCCAACGCTTTGGATAACCCAACGCTTTGGGGCACCCAACGCAACGACACCTCACGCAGCGTGCTTATAGAATAGGGTTTGGGACGACGCAACGCGGCACGCTCGCCTTTTCCGCATGCAGCGCCATTGTGGACAACGAACGAACTTCTTAACAGTGAAAAATTATTAAAACGCAAAACATTTGCGCTGAAACGACACTTTATTGTGGCTTGCGGTTAAATAATACGGAGGGTAACACCAGTTGGAACGGCACAGCAAGACTCACCTGCCGACCGTCTCTGAATCAGAAGATTTACTTCTCTGGTCACAAGAGAGTGCACGCCCTCAAATACCAGGCTACCATGTGCGCCAATGGAATTATCTGCGAACTCGACGGGACCATTCCCCGGTCACAGGCACGACGCTGGTAGGTGTAGCTTGCTTTTAGCCCATCCTGTAGCTGAAGCAGCACGACAGTTATAGAGAGTTTTATAATCGGGGGTCCCAAAGCTTTGGGGCCCCAAAGAAATAGGGGCTCAGCACTGCGCATGCGTAGAACCCAAACTCCGTTTGGGGTTTTGGGTTGGCTCGCGCCCCCAACGTGAAATTCGAGAAATAGCGTGGGGCCCCCAATTGCTTGGGGCCGGGTTGTATCGGCAAACATGGCGGCGCCCTATCCGCTCGCTTCGGTGCAAATTCGTCATGGTCGCTGCAGTATTAGCTAATTTCATTGCCAATGAATAGTGCAACCGGCTTTCGCTTTGCCTAATCTCCCTCAAGACACAAAGAATGAGCGGTGGGCTCGCCCCATTTTAAAGATCGTACCTGATTCTGGCCGTTCCTAAGCCTAAACATACGCCGTTAACTGTTGACATGGTGACGCATTTCTACTCCGTGGCTAAAGGCTCGTTCACACAAACCCCTTTTTTTTTTTTTTTTTTTTACGTTACGTTACGAAAGGTCACCGGGAAATCTGTGCTTCGCATTAAACTGTGCCAGCAGCAGGTCGACCTGGTCGCGGATGGCCCGCGTGGGGAAATTTCTTCCGATTGCTTCGGAGACCCTTTCGGCAGTTGAAGTCCATCTCCTGGAATCCTGGAATGGGTTAGTGGCGTACACTTCGCGTAGCACATAAATGTCATCGTCGATCGAGAACCGAACGCGCGCGGGAGCCTTCTCTTCCGCCATTTTCTTCTGGCCTTGGATCGGCCTCGACTTGTTCGGCTATCCCGCTTCGGGTGTAGCCGAAACAATCCAATCCGTAGCGCTCTAATTTGCCGCTTGTTCTCGTAGTAACATAGAGAGTTGAGCTAGCTGGTACTTAGAAGACACACCTAAAGCAGCGCACAAGCACAGGAGGAAGATAACAAAACACAGGAAGGGGCGCCGACTCCCAACTTATGTATTGTGAAAAAAAGAGAAAGAGGAAGCTTCAGATATGAAGCCCACGTTGTTCTTTTTCTTTCTTCTTTTTTCTCATCTTTTTTTTCGTCGTGACCTTATACAGTCTATTCACATGACGTCAGACCGCCTTTTAATGTCGAGTCACTACACACAAGCATGGCCGCCGAAGGCCATAGCGGTTTGCCGATAGGCGAGTTTGCTTTGCCTTCTTTTATTTTTCACCAAGCTCACGAATAAAAGTTCCGCTTTATCGCTCGGCGGCCATGTTTGTGGGTGATGGCTAAGCAAGTGAATAGACCCTATGATGTCAGTTTTCTCCTTTTTTACTGCAACTTAGTAATTTATATGTTTTTATGCTTTCTTCTTTATACCTTGTGTCTGCGCGTGGGCTTCATGTCTGAAGCTTCCTCTTTCTCTTTCTTTCAAAATACATAAGTTGGGAGTCAGCGCTCTTTCCTATGTTCTATTTTCTTCCTCCTTTGCTTGCGCGCTGTTTTAGGTATGGCTCGTTCTCGAATTTTTGGGCGTTCGTGTGCGCTTTCACCATATCCAGCCGAAGATTTTGGCCTTCAACTATGCCGAGACTGAGACGAACGCGAGCGCGCATACTCTGCGAGCAGCTGCACTATCTAGATCTGAGCTGGAGCGACTTTGAAGCCTTGAAATAGTTGTTTTCAAGATGCAGGTATCGTGCCACGAACGAAATCTACTCGGAGCCACGGAGTAGCAGTACGTTGCCATGTCAACGGTTACCGCGTATGTTTAGGCTTAGAAGCGGCCAGAATCGGGGATGATATTTAAAATGGGGCGAGCCCACCGCTCATTCTTTTTTATTTGAGCCAGATAAAGCAAAGCGAAAGCCGGTTGCACTATTCATTGGCATTGAAATAGGCTAATACTGCAGCGATCCTGACGAATTTGCTCCAAGCGAGAAGAAAGGGCGCCGCCATGTTTGCCGACGCAACCCGGCCCCAAGCGCCAACCCAAAGCCCCAAACGGACTTTGGGTTCTGCGCATGCGCAGTGGTGAGCCCCTATTTCTTTGGGGCCCCCAAGCTTTGGGGGCCCCTATTCTAAAACTCTCTATTAAGAAGGACCAAGGAAACTCAGAGGCTGCGTTCCAAACCTTACCCAAATGGATCCGGGTTACACCGACGAGTCGTGTCACGTGGCAACACAGATATTGAAAAACGCTGGACTCCGGTAGGTTTTAGAACGCCAAGGTATAAACACCTTATCCTGGAGTAAGATCGAGTAAACTTTGGAACACGGCCAAAGAGACCGACGAAAAAGGACGCGTGATCTTCGTATTTATTTCTACTTTGATAGCTGGCGTCCTGCGCCGCACTGGTGCAGCGAGTGCGCTCGAGTTGACATTTTGAAGCCAAAACTGGGCTGTACTAAGGCGATTGACTGTTCATACGTACTGCATCGCGCTCCGTTCATATGAATGGATCTTCGCGGGCCTTTGTTGCACCGTTAATGTCGATATGACTATTAGTTATAGTTAGAAACCATTAGTTTTCAAACCAAATACATGTTTAATTTTCCATTGCACAAGCCTATTTCTAATTACTGCTCGATTCAAAGAGCCTGAAAAAGAAACGCCACGTCTTACATTTCTCAAAGTGTCAGTGTAAAAAAAAAAAAAAAAAAAAAAAAAAGTTGAACACAACGCCATTCTCAAAAATGGAACCTTGCTGATCAAGGGGGCATTACATATCTCTACTTCATCATTGGCCAAACTGATTGCAAGAAGGCCATTGATTGGTGCGTGCACCGAATGCATCGCAGGGAAGCGCAAGCGTAAGAGCCTTTAGTGACACGGGATCTTTGATAAGTGATGTCTCGCAAAACCAGCGTACGTGATCAGCACTCGCGCTGATTATGACAAAACTTGCTCCATGGCTGTTTTTTTTTTTTTTTTAGATGGGTTTTACTATATTTTTCCGTGTCGCGTCGTTAACACCTGCCTCAATTCTTTTACGAATGCCTATATACGCAATTACAGAACTTACTTCTGGGCGTGTGCCACGTAACAGCGACCATATTAACACCATCGCAATCATTCGAGCGCCGTTTCGTTTTGCCGCCTTATCCTTGTTGCTATCTTGCACATGGAGGCGTCACTTATATTTTCGCCTTTCTTTCTTTGAATTAACGCAGAAATAAATGCCTCGTTTATTGCGCCGACGCTCTTAGTCTAAGTGTTGGGTGTCCTTTCCATTTATCAAGCTTTCGTCGGACGACTTGAACATTTGTAAGATAAATATCTGGGCGCGGTTCAGAACCTATCTTGTGCATCCAATGCTCTTATAGAAATATAAAACCGTTATTCAACGCCGACTTGCAAGCAACTAATTAGTTTCTCGCTTTGCGAGAAACACCATCTCGTAACCGAAATGGAAAAAAAAGTAGGTGTCAACATAATACCTGGTGCAGACATCATTAACTCGCGTTGATGGAAACTGGTCACCAACTGACACTTCGCAGGTGTTTTGGTCAAACTTCCAAGGCACACACAAACGAGTAGAAGGAAAAATAATTTTTCCTCTGTTGCGTGCCGACATATAATTCGTTTCGCATACTACACTCTGTCTCATTCTCCGATGAACTAAAACCCGATACCACTGACCGCCGGGTCCAGTCACGAGCCTGTTAGAAACCACGTGGTATATTTGTACGTCGTATACGGTATCAGCGCGCCAAGACGCGTGAAGTGGAGGCGAGTTTTTCGTCCGCTTATTAAACCCTCTCGGCTGGTCCCTCTGCTTGGTACGACTGAAGACTACTGAAGGTATTAAATAACAGTCTGGAAGCGATGCGGCGAAGAGAACCCGCGCTCAAAACCAGTGGCCATAAAGAAATGAAGATGAGACGTATCGAAGCATCCGAGTGTTAGACACGGGAGCACATGGTACGGACTACGTGTGGGATCGAGATACGGGTCCAGGTACGTACACAAAGATTGGATTGGATTGTTATGGCTAAAGCGAAACGACTTTAAGTCAGTGTTGCCTGCGCACCCTCTAACTTTTCTAAACAGTTGGCATGCTTAGGAAATATGACACGAATATTTAGGAAACTAGGAACTATGTACCTTTATGTAACCAGTATAAAATAGCGCGCTATCACAACGGAGAACCGTATGTGTAAGAAGATTAGTGCCCTTCGTACTCCGAGTATCGAAATTTCTCTCGCGCACTCTTTTGCGACGCGGATGCAAGCTTTTCTGAAGTAGTGAACCACCAGCTAGCCTTCGGGACCTGTAGCTCATCGGAGGGTGAGACGGAGGTTGAACACGGCTGGAGCCCAGGCACACATGAGACGGAGCTTGAGCACAGCTGGAGCCCAGCCACACATTTGTGAGTTTATACTTATCACCAACTGAAACCAACCACTCTAACCACGCAATGGAAATGCGCCGTGACCGTTTTTTTTTTTTCTGCGCGTGATTGGCGGTGATTTCACGCGAACAGAGACAACGAACGTCCATGACGTTGCACTTTTGGCGCTGCCTGATTGGCTGAATTGAATCCTAGCATGGGCGGCGGTCGTACTTTTAATAGCATCAGCTCATAACGTCGATCTTCCTCCTTGTAGACACCAAATAGTCGGCGTTATTTCAAACTACAGTGAATGCAATGTGCATGTGAAAGGGCAGTGAAGGCTGTTGACTAACTTATGTGATGAGCACGAAGAGAAAAAATACCGTGTTCACACGTACTATGCACTCAACGGAACGATCTGAAACTCGGGAGATGAAGAGCGTTAAAGGCAGACCTGCAAAACATTTCTAACCAGGGTGGAAATCCTCCTCGCCATCCTTTTCATTTACCCTCTCTCTCTTTCTTATAGCTTGACCGCGGGGGGACGCTGCATGTTGGGGCGGGATGAGCCGGGTTAAGCTCCCGGCTCCAAGACACAGCAACAAAAGGAGTCTCCCGCCGTTGAGACAGCAGTGGGGGAGGGGGAAATGGGAAGGGTGGCGAGGAGGATTGTTACTTTGGTTGAAAAATATTTTGAAGGGAGGCTTGAAAAGAGTTTTTTGACGAAACTGGCGGAAGAGGATACCAAAATCGGGAAATGATGCAGCTATAGACGATTTTTCAGCACCTGTGCTTGAGCGCCTCCATAACTGACATTCATTCCGTTCGCTTCATTTCATACCTGTGGCCGCGCGACGGGTCATCGAGCTTTCAAACACCGCAGTGGGGTTCGGAGTTCTCCCCAACGCATGTTTTGTGTTAATTCCGTATAACTAACTTTAGTGGCTGTGCATATCGGTAAGACAACAGGAAGTCAGTTGTGGCGTCCCTAACCTGGCGCGCGGGAAAAGTTTTTTTTTTTTTTTTTTTGTATATGAGTTGCTCAAAAACGCGTTCGTTAAAGTCGTCTTCCAACGACCAAATGCAAATGATGCGATCAACAAAGCCGCTTCACAATTAAAATGGCAATTTGGGCCAGTTGGTTCTTGATAAGCCAAAAAAGCGTCCACCTTTTTTCTTTTTTGCATTTCTTGGCGCCTTTTAAGGCACTCCATAACAACACCGTCTTTAAACCGTTATGGCGTCATAACGGCGGCACCGACTGCATTCATAATGTGGGAGAGGAGGAAGGTGTCAGCGTGCTCTTAGAGCCTAAAATTATGTCTTACCGCGTCCCGCCTCAAGTCACGCTGCAAAACACACGGACACGCGCACATATATACACGAACGCGCACTGCACATACCACCCTCTTCTCTCCGTATATGAGTTTCTCAGAAACGAGCTATTAGGCCCACAAAAGGCCGCCCGCGGGAGCAAGTGCCGCGACAAACAGGCGCCAAACAAATAGTGGTTTCGCCCCCAAAGCTCTCTTTGGGGTTATTTTCGTTGTTGTCGTTGCTGTTTAAAGTCTTAGTTTTTGTTTTTGACAATGTTTTTTAAGCGCTGGTGGTTGTAAAACCGTGAGGCGCCTGAGCAACGGCGTGGCGTTTATGCCCCCGTACCCCCGCCCCTTTCTAGGTGGCGCCAATGGATAAAATAACAATAAAGGAAATGCCGGAAGCGCTTCGCAAACCACCCAATGAGTTTTTGCCGAGTACTAAGAAAAGTTAAGCACCAAGTGCCTTTTTTTTCTGCTTCTTTTTTTTTTTTTTTTTTTGTCGTAGGATGAACGGCGAGAGAGGTGGTAAAGTGGAAACGGGGAGTTGAAGTCGTTTAGGTATCAGTCTGTGTGGCCCGAACAACAAAAAAAGAAATATTACCCAAAACAGATTTATTTTTCTGATTGCAAGTTATTAACGGTGCTCGTCACCTGCGCCGCGCATTTTTCTTGTTTAGAAACACCGTTTCCAGTAACGCGTTCTACGCCTATTGTTACTTCGGTTACAAAGCGCGCCGAGTCCCTATCATCATTTTTGGTAGTCGAGGAAACCGCGGCATTATCCGGTAAGTGCCACGAAGTTCGAGTGACGAAGTACGAAAGCGTGGAGATAATAAACCGCCCGCCGCGTTTGTTAAGTTGTCAAAGACTGTAGTTGCTGCAACTCAGTATAGGGCGTCTGGAATGCGTCTACGAGAGGTGTGTTTACCCCGTCCAAAAAGTAGTCCCTCGATTTCCCCCCGATGACGTCATAAAAGCGTCACGCTGTCGCCGCCCGCGACCCCTGGTGGTGTCACAACAGCAGCAGCAGCGGTGGTCGATGTGGCGGACGCCTCTTCTGGCTGCACGTCTCTCACCATCTAGCTCGACGCTACACGGAAGCTCCTACAGCCAGGAGTTGGGAGACGCCGTTGACGGCAGCCATGCACACTCATGTTCACTCGAGCTTCTCCCCAGCCTTTCGACGACCAACCGCCAGGATCGCGACCTCCGACAACGCTGAAGTCTGGGCTTTTATGACGTCATTTGTTGCCACTTCGGGATTACTTTCGGTGCACGGCTGGGATCGGTGGGATGAGAGGCTAAACACACCGGTCGTTTCCAGGCGCATCTTTGTGCAACCATCGGTTGCGGTTTGGGCGGTTCATAACTCTCAAACACAAAAACGACGGACAAAAAAAAAATTTTCGTTGGCACCTTTTTACAACTTTTTTTGAGAGCTTGCTGCGGTTGACTAACACGATAACAACTTGTAAATATACCAGCTTGAACTTCAAAAATAACTAGAACACAAAGAAAGAAAGGACAGGATATGAGACACAACTGACTACCGACGATGTTTTAGTGTAAACTTCTTCCTTGCGGGTTTGCTGCTTCCTTTTGAGTCCCAAGTGGAGCACTAAAGCTCAAGCTGATATATTTACAAGTATGTACCATCAAGCTCAACTCTTAACCGGTATTCACGATAACAAATTCGTAACTTCACCCTTTTTAGGCCCCTGAATAGGCGTTTGTTTGGTTTTCTTTGTGTTGTTCTGCTAAATTCCCCAGGAGACGCGCAGCCTTACGCAGGGATATGCTCGTGCTCTTAATTCCAAGTTCCAACACGACAACGACTACAGAAAAGGAAACGAAAGCTATAGAAGGATTTTACGCAACGTCATTCCGCTATTTTGTTTGTTGCGATATGTCCGGCGATGAACCCTAATGAAGGCTTTGGTCCACTATATATACGTATTTTATGGCGCCAGACGAATCTTTCAAACGCTCCTCTTTGTCACGTGCCAGGCTGCCCCGAGCAACAAAATGGTGGGCACAATGATGTCAATCAAAACACCCTATTTGGCCCGATTGAGCCCTTTAGCTTTCACCTTTTTGGCAAGTTATGCTGAATCAGAATAAATCGTCATCCCTACTTTTAAATTAATCTTTGACAGCACGGTCCAGATGACAGTGGGCTAAAACGGTCTCTTCACTGTACATTTGCGGAATAGCTTACCGGCCCGGTTTCGGCATGACAGTAGCGTTATTATACGGCAACGCCTTTTCTCAAGTGTTTCACTATCATCTGCAATGCGTTATTAATAGATCTTTCCGATATGTCCGATAACGATACTCGATACTCCGCCGACGCCTTCACGCATGTATCGTATCGTTAATGGGGCAGTTATCGGGATTATCGGAACGATCTACTAAAACTTTTTATTGGGGAGGTTTTGTAGATCGTTTCGGTACCTCCAACAACGAGATCATGCATGGTTAGCGGGTATCGTTACTGGAATTATCGGAACGATCTACTGAAACTTCGTATTAGGGAGTTGTACTAGATCCTTTCGAGAACTCCGAAAACGTTACCTGATGCTAGAGAGCTTTAGTACACCGTTCCAATACTTCCGATATTTCCCAATATCAATACCCGATAACGATACCGTGCATGCGCAAAGGCGACGGCAGAGTATCGGGTATTGGTATCGAAGAGATCGGAACAATCGACGAAAAGTATATCTACAATCGAGTTTTAGTAAATCTTTCTCATGACTCCAATAACGATACCCCGACGCCTTTGCTCGCGCATCGTGTGGTTATCGGGTATCCTTATTGCAGTTGTTCGAGAACAATCCACTAAAACTCAGTACCATAAAGTTTTATTAAACTTAGATAACGTTACCAGAAGCAAGGGAGTTTTAGCAGATCGTTCCGATGATTCCGATAACCACACCCAATTACTCTGCAGACGCCTTAGCGCATGCATCGTTTGGTTAACGGGTATCGTTGTCCGAGTATGTCAGAGAACGTTCTACTAAAACTCGCTATGATTAAACGCGTTATCGCAAAAGCTGAGCAAACAAAACGTTGACAGTAACAGAAGACGTATCCATAACGAGCGCTTTCTCCACTCGTATATCCGCAGCCGGGATTCCCCGTCGGAGCGGCTCGAGACGCCTTCGCGGAACCTCCCACAACAACAGCCACCTGTACTTCCGGTTCTTCCCGGGTCCACGGATACCTGCTGTTGCTGGTTTCCGGGCATGACGCCATCGGGGGTTCCGGGATGAACTTCGTCTAATGGCGCCATTGCTCTACCCTTACCCAGAAAAAGGAACTTTGGAATGCCGACTGTAGGTTTCTTCTGAAGGCGCCGTGCTTTGCTCCTCCCGAGTCTCAAGACCCATTTGTCTGGGCTCTCTGTACCTTTGTAGGCGAAGAGAAGGGGAAACCCGCTTTTGTTTCAGCTGCTCTTGGGGTAACGGTTTTCCCAGAGACTGATGTACAAAATCAAAATGCGACAAGAAACTCTCTCCTGTTTACACTTGCCCACAGAGGTATCCCTGGTTTTAAATAAAAAGAATGTAATGAAAAACGATTCCAGGAACTTAGGAGTTATGGATTTAATGTAATGACTGTAGACAACACTGCGAATACAAACTACTTAGACAAAACTGTGTTTAATTAGAAATTCGATTACGCTTTTAACGAAAATATTTAAATACTGTAAAAAAATACAACGAACATATTCGGTCCTCTTCAAATACTTTTTTCAAATACATTTTGCTTTAGAAGACTGACATCTTAGCTTAAATATCTATAACCCAGGTGAAAAAGACCATGCTAATTTAAAAGAAATTGAGCTTATATATATTAAAAATCAAGTGATTAGAATGAATGTTGCAGCTCTAAAGAAACAAATTTGTTATAACTTCATAGGCAGATAGAGCATAACGAAAGAGAATGCATACAGTGCAAGATTAACTAGAAAGGCTGATTTGATTCATCAAATTTCTTTCAAACAACACACGAGAACGACATGTTTTAAGCGATATGTTTAAAAATGCAATCACCCGCCGAAAAAGGCAATCATTACTTTCGTCTCAGTAATTACTTGTTCTACTCATCCCTTTTTCTGCAATGCTTATTCTGTGTAAAGCGCCGCAAGTTTCAAGCTCTTTGCATATGACTCTCTTCGCGAAGAGTGCCCGCTCTCATAATTGATTGCGAAGAGCAGTGCCCAAAATTGTACTTGGGGCTGTATTCGAAGTACATGTGTATAAAATACTAAGTTTTAAGTATTTATTACACTTGACATATACATTTTCTGATATTTATTATATATACAAAATATGCAAAGCATTTTAAATACGTATTTTAAATCCTTGTTTTTGAAAAACTGCTCATCCCTGCTATAATACTCAGAGAACGCAAAAATCCCAATACGTTAATGTGTTACTCATAAATTGCCAAGACCAACCTATACCACTTTCTTGAAATCAGGTCATAAAGAAGCAAATCATAAGAAACCTAAGGTATCTGATAATAATTACAAAGATTCCTTCAGCATTGTAAATCCAGGTCATTGTCCTGTGAAAAAAAAAAACAGTTTTGCACAAAAAAAAATAGTTAAGAGGATTTGCTTCTTGAAGTAATAGTGGAGGAGAAAAAACTGTTCGTGTTTTTTTATTTTTTTTTTATATAAAAATACGTAAAATTTTGAAAATTCAGAGATCAAGGCGCTTCATTCAAACACCAGCGAGGAGTACATTTGTTTCTGGGACCGTCACAAAAAGCAATGATGTCACTGATTAGGCAGCTTAGGCTACACCACCCCCAATCGCCCTACCCAAGTTCACGATGATTGCATGTCCGAAATTGCAGCTGCACGAATGTAGAGTTCAACCAAAGTTCAACATTTTGGTGACGTCAGCTATATTTTCCCTTTCGTCACTATCATCATCATAATCATTTCCTTAGTACGCCAGGTCACCGTCCCTCCAAGGACCCTAAATCTCATATAAGGCCGTGAAAACCGCGATATCCACAAGGACGGGGATATATATGTTTAATAACATGCACACACCCTGTGATTAGACGGCCTTTTCGATCGCGAGCTTCTAAGTTCTCTCCGATCTCAGAACCAGAATACCTTCAGCTCGCTTTTTACATGTATTCAAGTTGAGCTCGGGGGTACATAAGCCGAGCCGAACATTGGTTCCTAAATGAAGACGACGGGAGACCAATTTGGCTCCTCGGTGTGAGGAAAAGAAAACCGATTGCGAATGCGAGCAAGCTCGTCGTCGTCTCGGGCGAGGGGAGCGAGTTGTTGAGACAACGAGCACGCAATCTGCGGGTGTCGCCGCCGAGCTAACACCTGCTCTTCGCCGCGACGCTGGGACCGTGGGAAAGCGACGGCGTTCGTCGCGCGAGATGCAATGCCGCAGCGGTTTCTTGGCACCCGGCCGCAAGCTGATAAGAAACACTCTCTCTTCCCCCGCGGGTAGAAACCAAGTAACTGAGAGTTTACCTCCGAGCGACCGTTATACCACAAGCTGCAAAATCTCGGCGCCCGAGGCTGCAAAACTCTGGGAACGGGTGCGCTGCATGCAGAAGCAGCAGCAGCCGCGTCGTCGTCGTCGGAATTCAGTCGTTTCCGATGACGGTGTGTTGTCCTTGGCTTCGTGGAGATTTATTTAATGTTTCGTCGGGATAGCTAGGACGCCGCGCAGCTGACCGTGTTCGAGGAAATCTAATCGGCAATCTAAATACCTCCCCGATGAATGCGCCCGTTCCCACGGGAAGAACGCGGTGTTCGATCGTATAAGAATGTTGAACCAGCTCTTCTTGGTACTATGTCTTTGAGAACATGGGGAACGCCTGTTTAAAAGTGTGTTCGACCTGAGCCTTCTTTACATAACGGGCAGCTGAATTCGTTCTAAAACGGTATTTTTATAATCTGTCAGCTTGTAGGGCTGACACTGACAGATTCCTCTGCAAAAGAACAATCCGCCAAAAATGATATCCTTTGTTTACTTAATAGGCTAGGTAGCGCGAGCTACCGTTCGTTATAAAGGGTACAACCGTGGTACGAACCCTTTGCATTCTATTGCCTTCCAATCGGCAAATGAAGCGATGTTCCATTTGGCCCAACTCAGGTACGTCAAAATTTAACATGGCGGCCGCCACGGAAAGACGGCATATAATCTCTGCAACAGCATCCAACAACAAGACGAACAAAACATTATACAAGCTTTATCACGATGACAAACAATAATAGCCATAGGCACAGAATGTGTAATATGCCTTCCAGGGAAGATTAGAAGACCGTCTGAACGGCACCGCATGCCGACGATTCGCTCTCAGATGGCGCCTGCATGACAGGTAAGGCCGCAACGCGCGATTCAGTTCGCTTTTGCGTGCTCTGACCACCAACCCTGTATAGCTCAGTCTCGAGGTGGTGAGTTAAAATCCTGCCGGGGGGACTGAAATCTTTTTATATGGTTTCCTACGGGTGTAACGCTTTTTCGTGTCTGTATTCGGCTGCTGCAGCCGTCTGTTACTGCCAAAAGTTACAGAACTCTATGAAAATCAGCTGATAAAACCCATTTTTTTATTCAAAAGTGTTTTCTTTCGTTTAGCTATTTGAGCAATCTTGAGTAGCAAAGTCCCTACAACAAGTCACAGCATTTCTTCTACAACCGGCCCATGTCCACGTTTTAAAGAAGCCCTCTCGGTATGCCGTATTCTGTGTTTACCGTTTGCTTCGTCTTCGTTTTCTTGGTGTTTTACCTCGTAAATAAATTAAAAACCAACACACACTGTTGCTTTAGCATTCGGTGATTATTTCTTCAGCCACCAATTAAACAAAATTATATTTTCCGTGTCCGTATACAGAGCTCTACATGGCAAGCTCTTGTACGAACAAGCGGCCGCTATTCTTTATTTCCGTTTCACATTTGAAATGCCGCATTTGAACGTAGCAGTTCGAAGTCAATTGCTTAATCTAGGTGTCATTCTTAGGCGCTAGAAGTTTTCGCTTGTCAATAACCGGTTCTTCCAAAGTGCAAAAAAAGCGTCAAAGTGGCCCTTGCGCCAGCCGACTTTGTCAGAAATAGCGGATTCCATTTATCATTCTCCCTTCCGCGAATAACGAAAGCACTTAACTCCAAGTACGATTATTCCGCCTCCCAACTTGACGCTACAAGAACGAACCTCTTGGCCCCTATTAGCGGAACACCCAACATTCAAATTTCTGCGCTCTAAACTTCGAGCGGTTACCGAATATAGTCAGGCAATGAAGACATATGCCGCTCCAGCTGGATCCCACGGTGGCCCGAGTGGGCGACGCAGAGAGGCCGCGAATGTTTGCGTTCAGACAGGGAGCTCCTTCGGTTTGCACCTTCTCGAAACGGGTGAGCGGTGGGACGTTGTGGCTACACCGTAAAACTACGGCTTTTAGGCAACACTACACGTTCTTCAAACCTTCGTGTGTACACATTTTATGGACCCTTTTATTGTTGCTATATAGTTACGCCTCCATTTACATAAAAAGGTCAGTCGTCTTTAGGTGGGTGTTGGAGTGAAGAATAAACAGAAAGTACTTTTCGAGAACACCTGTTAACGCGTCGTGCGCTTCCAACGTCGCGTTTTGGCCGCCTAACGCGTAGGTTGTTGGTTGGCTAGGAGGTATAAACACTAAAGTAGTATGCCCATCCTTTTGCTGTGTACAATAAGAAGGGGTCTTGTCCCACTAAAGACAAACAGACGGCAAACACTGTTGGCTGACATATCTAGCGTTCCCAGTTAGCGACATTCTTTTACACTCGAGTGACCAAACTTCAGTGTCGCGTGAGTTTGTTCGGGTTAAAATAACATCGCGTTTCACCACGCCTACAAGCGAAGAAACACTGAGATGCGTTTGTCGTTTGTTCGCAGCTCATTTGTTGGGTCAATCACGATTTTCTGGACGATGCTTGGCAAATCCGGCGAGAAATCTCGCGTCTCTGATTGGCCGGCGCCAAGGTCAATGGCGGCGTCGGCCGATCACGGCAGCGGGATTTCCGCCGACTTTTTCGCCAAGGGTTCAGATTAAGACCCCAGATCGAAACAGGCACGGGTTGGGACTGAACACAGAATCCCTGGACTCCGCGGCGCAGTCTGTTGCCCCGCTTGCCCCGAGCTGAGGTGTGGCAACAAATCAGACTTCATATTTTGCGAAAAGTTATTTTCGAGATTTTGTCGTTCCCGGAGCTGCTTTTTGGCTATCGCGGTAATTGGCTACTCCCCATTGTTATCCAGCAACCACAGCGCCCTACAGCGTGAAAAATTGGAATAAACGTGTTTTTATACATTTACATCCTTATGGGGGAAAACTAACGGGGAGGGGAGGGGGCGATTATCAGAGGACGCTTGTAA
>NW_024609883.1:102344235-102412384 GCF_016920785.2 Ixodes scapularis | reverse complement strand
ATTATTATTATTATTATGATTATTATTATTATTATTATTATTATTATTATTATTGCACACGCGGACTAAAGCACATAGGGCTCTCCGCTGAATTGATCTTCAACCAGACTTCTACGCATCATCATCGGCGCCTTTCATAAATGTTTGTGTATTGGTCTCTGCATGTGTAGTTGTGTGCCTTCAGGTTTCTTCCGCTGAGCCCGTTACTTTCATATTCCAACCTTTGCATCTTCTTCCTCTCCGCTGTCTCTTGTCAACTCGGTCTCCCGTTCTTCATTATGTCCCTACCTCCTGCCTGCGGCGTGTGTGGTGTTTGTGTGCCGACGGATGGTAGATGTATGAAGTGCATGGAGTGCAATAGTTAACTTCACTTGGGTCAATGTGCCGGGATTGCCGAGGCTACCTTTACGACGATGGGAGCAGCCAAATGAGAAAAGTGGCGCTGCAAAAGCTGTCGCAGCAGGGACAACCGCACGGGCGCTGGAAACGTGGAGGCTACATCTCAGGATGAACCTCACTCTTTCTCCGCCCAGCTAACATCCGTCAACGAAAAGCTAGACGTGCCGCTGTCGTTAAAACAGAGCGTTGATTCGCTTCTCACGCTTCCAGCGGAGGTCGATTCCTTGTTGGCCTTAAAACCCACCGTTGAGTTGATGCGGACAACCGTCCAAGAGGTCCAGGATTCCGTTGTCTTCCTCAGTGCTCAGTACGACACGGTTCTCACTAAAATCACTGAGCAAAAAAAAAGTAACCAAGGACCTTGAGGCGGAAATCCAGTCGCTCCCAAACACAGTAAAGGAGCAAGCAAATTCTCTTCACCTGCTTCAGGCAGAACTGAATGACGCCGAGCAACAACATCGCCTACCGAACATGGTAATTCAGGGCTTGCCTTCCACGCCAAAAGAAAACTTGAACATGGTTCTCTGTGACCTAGCCTGTACCACCGGCCTGTCACAGTTTACGCCATCGGATGTTCTCTCCGTCCACCGTCTACCTCCGAAGAAGGCAGACAAACCAAACACTGCTCCATTTATACTGGTCAGGTTTGCGTCCGTTGCCCTCAACGAGCAACGGATGAGAGGCCGTGGGCGACTAAGAGAGCTCAGCAACGTCGGCAGTCAGCCCAAGCTATTCTTTAATGAAGATTTCACTCGTTCCAACCGTGAGCTTTTCTGGATGGCGAGGAACAAGGGAAAAGAAAGCCATTACAAGTATATCTGGGTAAAACAGGCACACATCTATGCAAGAAAGAGTGAAGGCTCACCTTTTTTACGGATCAACTCCGTAGGTGATATTGCAAAAATCGTTTAAGTTATGAGAGCCACTTCTTCCCAATGTAATAATTTTTCGTCTTTTCAAACCTTGCTAGATAAACCAAAAGGTGCGACTTTTAGATGTTTGCATGTTAATATCCGGAGCCTTCGAAAATATTGGGATCATTTTCTCATAATGGTACAAAATATTATGTTTCATGTCGATGCATTTAGACTTACGGAAATTAATGTCTCGGACTCTATGCTTTATCAATACACTTTCATAGACTACAACAACTTTTGTTTCACGCGTTCAAATCGTAGTGGCGGAGGCATAGCGGTTTTTGTACATCAAATGTGGCAAGTTTCTCCCCTTAATCTAGATGTTTATCACGTCGAAAATTTATCTGTCAAACTTGACAACTCCACCTTCTCACTTTTTCTGTTATGTTTCTACAGGCCTCCTTCAGAAAATGTTCGAATACTTTTAAATGAGCTGCAGGAAACTCTCTCCACATTATTTTCTATACAGCAACTTTGTTTGGTGGGCGACTTTAATACAGACACAATGAGCGCAGCCGATTCCAACGTAAACGACTATCTTAACATTTTGTAGACCTTTGGCTTAGAACGCGTTGTTGATGCTCCAACCCGACAATAAAATTTAAGAACAAAGTTAGTCACTCCCTGCATTGACCATATTTTAATACGAGCACCAGGTGTCTCTGTGAAATCTGCTGTAATTCAGGAAATATTTGCAGATCACTACTTCGTGGTATGTCAACTAACACACACAGTGGCGTCAAACTCTAAATGCGAAAGTTCAAGACAAGCCCAAATTAATGATAATGTTGTTTTCGACAAGTCAGTTTCCTCTCATGACTTGCAGGCCGTTTTAGGTACAGTTAATAACGCTGAGTTATACTCAAGTTTTGTTCAAGTTTTTCGTTCGCTCACTGTCGCTGCCAGTAGAGCTGTTACGTTGAAAAAGCGGCGACCTTATCTTCAATGGCTCAAAAGCAATATACTTGAGATGATTAAAGAGAAAGGTCCCGTGGAGTTCGTGTCGCCGATCTCCAAACAACAAAGATTTACAAAATGAATTCAAGCAGTTAAAAAACAAAGTAAACGCTGTCATTCGTTCTGCAAAGAGACCGTTTTATTAAATCACAATTCGAAAATTTCAGATTTAGTTCAGCCAAAACATGGTCACTAATTAATCAATTCTGAGGAACTGGTTCCGGAAATTATATTGACCAAACCCTCAAACGAAATTTCGGGTAACTTACCTCAGAATTATCAGACGACTTTAAAGACTTCTTTGCTAAATACTCTGGCGTGCAAAGAACCCCTGCTGTGAACTCATGCACACAAAATAATGAATTTTTGGCATCAGCTTTCCTTCCTTGCTTGACCGAGAAGGATTTCCACTCCCTTTTATTTAGTTTCAAAGCCAGCAAATCTCCCGGTATTGATGGTATTCGAGCGTATGACCTTCAGAGAAATTTCCCATATATTAATAACGTTCTGCTCGCTATGCTGAACGGCTTCATTACGTCTGGCAGCATACCTGATGAGCTCAAGGCTGCTATTATGCGGCCACTTCTCAAAGGAGGAGAACAATCCAATGTTGCAAATTATCGCCCTATTTCGATTCTACCTGTTTTTGGAGAAACCCTCGAGAAACACCTCTTTCTGACGATGAACAGTTTTTTAGATAAGAACGAAATATTTTTATCTACTCAGTCCGGATTCATTACTGGCAAAGCCACGCAACCGGCCCTTGATGATTTTTCTGATTACACATATTCAACATTCGAAAGTAATATGTCTGCATGTGCTCTTTTTGTTGATGTGTCCAAGGCTTTCGGTAGTGTCATCCATCAGTTGCTCCTAGCAAAATTATATCGCCTCGGTTTTCGTGGCCCGTTTTATTCTTTACTGAAAAACTTTCTGTCTAAAAGGTCCCAGTTTGTCCTAATTGGAAACTTTAATCCGCTTTCCTTACTGGCGGGAATGCCCCAGGGTTCTGTTATTTCTCCTCTACTTTTCAATATTTTTGTGAACGACATGGCCCATGTCATCAACAGGTGTAAAATTTACCAATATGCCGATGACACTCTCCTTGTGTCATGTCATATGTCATATAAATTTCTCTGACTCACTCCACACATTCGAAATAAACGCCTCTCATATAATGGATTGGTTCGGCGATAACCTCCTGAACATAAACCGCTCTAAAACAAAGCTGGTGTGTTTTCACAACCCTCTTAAAAGACGCCAGGCTCAAGTAAAGTTTTTGTTTCACCCTTCCAGTTGTGTTCAATGCAATTGTGTATCAATCCAGTCTGTCGATCACGTAAAATGCTTGGGTGTACATTTCGATTTTGATGTCTTGGAACACACATATGTCATATATGTGTAGCAATTTACGAATTGTGTCTTGTATGCTTTATAATACTAAATTCTTTATGCCAGTCGGTATCAGAATGACAATCGGCCATGCTCCTGATTACAGTATCCTTCGATACGGTGTTACGGTGTTTGGCAACTGTTCGGGTCGTTGGCTGTCCAGTCCAAAGTTAATTCTTTATTGAAAGGAATCCTGACAAGCGTTGCATATAATTTGAATTTTTCCAGCAACAGAGATATTTTTCGAAGTCTTCAATTGCCTAATCTGCGTTCTTTTTTTATACAAACGGTAGTGCTCCGTAGCCTTTGGAAAAATGAGTTTAACACACCATTTCAGTCTCCCCGAATACTTCGCCGCGTTCCTCGTTTTGTAGTGCCAATTTGTTCGACCAGGTACGGTAAATGCACTCGTGATTACTACGTTCCGTGTTTGTTCAACGCTCTCCTTGACACTTTCATTGGGATTACATCACTGAAACAATTGCAGAAGGAACTGAAGTGCACCAACTTTGATTTCATCTAGCATCTCTTTGCTGTGTCTGCGTGCTTCGAGCTTGAACAGTAATTAGCTAAGTTACTTTTAACTTAGCTTCACCTTTTGTCTATTTTTTCTTCCCTCTTACTTCGTTTTCGCGTAACGCTTTTCGTGTTTTTTTTTTCTAAGTGCTTTTTTCTTCTTCCGTGCTTTTTTCTTCTTCCGTGCTTTCTGTTTTTTTTTTAACGCTTTTCGTGCTTTTTTTTTTCTTGATGCTTTTTTCTCTCTTCATGCTTTTTTGTATTTTATAGTTCGACTTTCTGTCTTACATTCTGGAATCATGATAACCGTCTTTTTAATTTTTTTATGGGCGTCATCATACAATCCCTCTGCAGGCTTTGATATGCCCGAATCTAGTACTTGAATTCCAATTTGTGTGAAAATAAAATATATTCTTATATGTTATATATTATTATTATTATTATTATCATCATGAATACCATGACAAACCTAGCAGATCAACTTGGTGTGGAGGGTTTTGAACCCGCGCATGTTGTGGTAGCACATCGCTTGCCGGCTAAAACCGGGAACAGTCCCTCCCATCCTAGTCCGGTTCTCTACACTCTCTCAAAAAGAACGTTGGATGGCTTGTCGTGAACGCCTCGGCTCCATAGGTCAGGACGAATCTCATCCTAGGATATACTTCAATGATAACCTAACCGAAGCCAACAGGAAGCTGTTTTGGTTGGCACGAACTAGGGGCAAAGAAAAGGGTTACAGATTTGTATGGGTGCGCCACGGAAAAATCTTCGCAGAGCAAAACCAGAATTCTCCACTCCTTCGCATCCCCAACACTGATGCATTGGAACAATTGGTTTAGGCGTCTAATAGAGTATTAAAGTCTGAAAATATATCTCCAACCAAAAAATGAAAAGCAACCCGACGTTTCAAAACCAACACGGTTTCTTCTTCAGGGGTGACTGAAGGCGCGCGGACACAGCAGCAGCTCCCAACCTCTTCGTCTTCAAAAAAGGAAAGAAAAGAAAAAGAGAAAAGAAAAAATTAAAAACGAGAAGTTAGGAAATCGGAAAAATTGTAAAATAACTTGTTAGTTATGAAGATGGTCTTCTTCTCTTTTTCTTTTCTTTCCTTTTTTGAAGACGAAGAGGTTGGGAGCTGCTGCTGTGTCCGCGCGCCTTCAGTCACCCCTGAAGAAGAAACCGTGTTGGTTTTGAAACGTCGGGTTGCTTTTCATTTTTTGGTTGGAGATATATTTTCAAACTTTAACTTTCACCCAACCAGGCAGATATCTGCCGAATATGTTTACTTTCCACTAATAGAGTATTGTTAGATAAAAAACCTAGAATTATGTCGAGGAACAGTTTTTTTTTTCAGATAAAAAACCTGGACTCATGTAAAGAAATATTTAAGACAAGGGCAGGCAGTATTTTTACTTTGTTTCATGTCAATATATGAAACATTCGAAAGCACTGGAGTGAATTTCAGTTAGGCATTGACTCTGTGCGTTTTATTGCCGATGTGTTTGTTTTTACTGAAATTAATATTCAAGATGAGGATGTCGGTCAATTTTCGTTGCCGAGGTTTAATAGCACGTTCTATATTCATGACAAAAAGCGCGGCGGTGGTATCACGGTATTTTTGAAGGACGATTTGTTTTTCTCGTAGGTTAAGTTTTCAATCCGATCATGCATGACCATTTCACTGCGTATTCTTACTTCTGTCTATAATATATACCTGCTAGCCTGCTATAGGCCATCCTCTGGAAAACGTATCTGAATTCCTCTCTGACCTGGGAGACTGTTTGCAAACTTTGCCTAATAATGTGTCCCTCTGTCTTGTTGTGAATTTCAACATTGATCTATTGAAGCCTTCGAGAGCACTGGTGTGCGAGTATCTAACTCTTTTGGCTGATCACGGCGTAGTGCCTGCGATTCAGGCCCCACAAGGGAAGAGTTCCTCGGAGACAAAATTATAATATCATCTATTGGTCATATCAATTTAAGATCTTCAAATTCAACAAAAAAGGCAGCAGTCATTTCATACAAATTATCGGGCCGCTATATTATAGGATGTCAGTTGGAATTCCCAGGAGATGTGTTGGTGACAGGTATCAACAATAAGCACCGCGTTGAGATTGTTGATCGCCATAGTCTCGGCAAATGTATTTCTACTTATGACTGGCTTACATTTCAGCATTCCGTGTCACGCCCTGACATTTATCTCACATTTGGCAACCGTTTAGACAGTTTACTGAAGCGTCAAAAAAAAAATATTGTAGTAAAAAAAAAAAAGAAACATACGCTGGCTAAATAAAGACATATTGTCTGTTATAAAACTCAAAGAAATAGCCTGGAAGCGATGCCGCCGGTCTCCGCATAACTCTATCCTTAAAGCAGAATTCAGAACTATCTGGAACAGAGTCAACGCGATAATTCACTCAGCTAAGCGGCTGTACTTTCAAAAGGAGTTCTCGGATTCTAGACGCAACTCGGCTAAAACGTGGTTGTTAATCAACGAGTTACGTGGTGTTACATCTCCTCACATGCAAAATTTTGACGGTGCCTTTGGGCTTAATTCACTGGCTACGGCAGATACCTTCAACATTTTTTTTCCTTCTCGGGCAGTGCCCGGCTATCGGCCACAGCGGTCTTTTCTAGTCCCTCCCTGAACTCAGCTTCCCTATTTCTCCCTGAAATGACATCGCAGGACCTTGAGTCAATAATCTTAGGGCTCAAGCCAAATAAATTACCGGGTTATGATGGAATATGTCTTAGCGATCTCCGTAGAAAGTTAAGGTACTTAAAAGATACTCTTCTACTTATGCTCAACACAATGATCGAGACAGGTTCCATTCCCATCGAATTGAAAACTGCTACTGTTAAACCTCTTTTTAAAGAAGGTAAGCGTGGCCAGGTTGAAAACCATCCGCCAATTTCTAATCTATCATGTATAGCTAAAATATTGGAAACATTTATTTAAATCTCTATCTCTTCTTTTGTAAAGAAGTGCAACATAATATCTCCCAACCAATACGGTTTCGTGCCTGGTCGTGGGACTCAACCCCCTCTCGAAGCGCTATCTGATGAGGTAAATTTGGGTTTTGAGAACTACCTGTTTATTTACGCTTGCTTTCTGGATGTTAGAAAGACGTTGGACACAGTGAGTCACTATTTTATTGCAAGAATTTTCAGCTGTTGGTTTCCAGGATCCTTTTTGGTCCTTATTAATTTCCTGTAAGATCGTTCCCAGCTGGTTTTAATCAAAGGCATACAAGGCGTCAAAATCTCTCTAAAATCTGGTGTCCCACAGGGCTCTGTACTTTCGCCTTTACTCTTCAATATCTCTGTAAACGATATGTCGAACTCTGTTTTGAATTGCTCCCTTTATCAATGCGCGGACGACACTCTTGTTAACAAGTCATCTTACTTATTGAAGAAATATGGAGATGCTCCAGGAATGTTCTTTAGGACTAATGAACTGGTTCACCCGTAATCTTATCGATATCAATGTCTCAAAAACTAAATTAGTATGTTTTCACAACCCCGTTAAGTTAGTTGACCTAAATACTCATCTTTTCCTCCACACATCGCACTGTGTCAACTGGCAGTGCACTCCCATCGCTTTCTCAGACACCGTGAAGTATATAGGAATCATTTTTGATTATGATCTTTCTTGGAATTCACACTTCACAAGACTGTGTTCTAAGTTAAGGAGCGTTTGTTGCTTAGTGCACAACATCAAGGCTTTTCTACCACTTATTTTAAAAAAACTCATAGTTCACTCATTAGCATATGGCTCCGTCCGCTACGGAATCACCATTTTTGGAAATCGCTCTGGATTATGGCAGGCAAAATAATAATATTCTAAAAGGAATGCTGCGTAATGTTTACCACAGGCCTACCACTTCCTCTTAGGATATGTTTAAATTATTATCTATGCCCAACTTTCAATCTCTGTCTGTGGAAACGGTAGTCCTTGGTCACTACTGGAATACTGACTTCAAAACACCTCGTCCGAATATCCGGCAACTGCGAACGGTTCCACGATTTGTTATCACCAAATGTTACACTCGTTATGGCAATAACTTGCGGTCCTTCTACGTTCCTCGGATTTTTAATTCTTTACCTGCTAATTTCCCTAATTTCACTTCCAGAAAAAAGTTTCGAAAATCGCTTCGCCTTCTCCTGTCTCCCCATGAGTCAATCTAAAATTGTATAACATTTTTTTTGTGTGTGTGTGTTTTGTTTTTGCGTTCTGTATTTTTTCTCAAACGCCCCTATTGGATTTTATTTGACAGTTTCTTTTTGTCGCCACTAGTAATGTCACTAGGTATGTGTCTTTTGGGTGGTGCATCTTGCGTATAGTCCAAAGGTGATTGATTAAAATAATGCCTTTATTTATGGTTATTAATAATGACACAAATAGGGTGCCGTCCTCAATGTGGTGTATTTGTGATATTACTCAATTTTGCTTGTGTCAAATCACGGATGGGAAGTATTTCAAATATAAGTATTTGAAATACGTATTTCAAATACTTTGTGTTATTTGCGTATGTATTTAATTACAAATTGGGTACTGTATTTGACGTGTGTATTTAAATACTAAAACATGGGTATTTCAAATACAATTGTAATAAATACAATTTTGTGGGTGAAAATACATCCCTCAAATTTATTGCCACTGTCCAGAGCAAGAACAAAACTACGTTCTGCCCCGAATGCAGTGTTCTCATTTAAGCACAAGCGTTTAGTGACTTTGTGGTTACGGTGCTAGTCCAGGGCAAGAATAGTGACGAAATAGACGTTCACAGGCAGACTGGCTAAATAAGTGCCTTGGAGAAGTTGTGATGCTTTCCAGCCTGGTTTCCATCCATATTTTTGCTTGGAACATTCTAAATGCGCGAGTCGTCCAGATTTTCGTGACTGGTGCTAGTTGCAACTATAAAAAATTCTGTAGCTAGTGCTGCGCGTCTTGCTCGTCTCGGTTCTTTGTTGTTCTTTGTTGGTCTATTCCAAAATGTAATTGACAAAAAAAAAGCGGCTTGAAGCTCTGTACTTTTTCCGCCTATTACGTCCAATTCATAAAATTCCTTTCTGACGCCATATATTGTATGGTGTCAGGAAGGAAGCAGCATAGGAAGAGTTTCCTTCAAACGAAAATAAAATTAATATTGTAAACTGCCGGATGTCCGCTGAAAACTCCGGTGGAAGGCCCTTTAAGTATTCGTCTCAACATATAAATCGAAAGAAACAAAATATATAGCCTAACGGTCATCGGCGGCGTCATGACGCCTTGCCGAGTGCGGAGTATAACGGTCTTACAATTGTATATATTGTGCATTCGTTCTTCTCTCGTGTTTTCGTTTTTTCAGCCACGCCAGTCTGATGCAAAGGCTCTCCCCCTCCTCCGTTCCAAAGTGTGGTTTGCTATTAAAATAATAAATCAGCTTCAAATAAGTTTTGAAGACGTCGTGGTATCCGCTGAGGTAAACAAAAAGAGAAAACAAGGAACAACAAGGCAGAGGGATGATGAAATTCCTCCACAGGCCCACGGAGAACCACGCAAAACTACCCGAGCAACTTCCCGCATGTGAAGACATCGAGGAGATCACCGACAACAAGCCTAGGGCATGTAAAGGGAACAGCAAGCAGCTGACTCGTAAAGCCAAGGCACACACCAAGGTGGTAGAAGCATGGGAACCGAGTTGAATCGTGGCTGCCTACACGGATACCGCATCGCTGGACGGCACAGTCACCGTGAAGATGGGTGCTGTAGCCATCCCTGCCCTAGAAGTGAGTGCTGCCAAGCAGCTCCCCGAAGGCGCCTCGACCAAAGGAGGAGAACTTACAGCAATCCGCCTCGCCCTCGAGACGTTCCTCGCACTCCCCGACCCGCTCACAACGAATCTCCGCATCGTTCCATATTTGCAAGAGGCGGTGAAGGAATGTGGAATAAAAAACAATCTAGTCGCACGATAAAGAAAGTTGCCCCCCAACTAGTCTCAAGAGGCACCACAACAAGAATTGCATGAGTTACCGGTCACGCGGGCATACCAGGCAACGGGTATGCCCGCGTGCTACCTCCCCTTCCCAACCTCCGGACGGGGGGAAGGGAAGGTTGCGGAGCCTGCGCTAAGGGCCCCTGACTCTGCGAATCACAAACTCATATCATCAAAATCGCGTCTCTTTTTTTTTTGTGCTTTGTCTGTATTTTAGCAGCACCTTCAAGCTTTCTCCTCTACGTTGCATTATAGAAATTTCTTTGTTATCAACCTTAAAGGTGTAAACAAAACGCAAAACGAAAAAGTGAGTCTGACGATATGAGTTTGTTCAAGTCTTCAGCTTAAAAGGACTTTCTCAGGTTTAAAGTAAGCAGATTCTATTTCGCTTAATCTTGCGTTGTTTTGTTTTTTAACGTCGGATTTCATGCTGTCAAGAAATAGAAATACCTCACCGGCGTAGCCCATTCACGCAAGACACTCTTGACAGTCAGGCAAAAACGGCGCCACGTACGGTATGTCAGGATAGCGTCGGCGCGACCCATCCCATTTTTCACAGATATTGGCTAGACCAAAATAATATCGGCACAATCTTTCGGATTTATTTCCATAACAGCGCAATACTGTGTGCTGCCTAGGCAGTATATTTACACGTCTTCGTTCATTTTTTTTTTCTTGCGAGCGGATATGATTTTTTTTTAAATCAAGGTTGAACCGATAAAACTGATGCACGCGCGAAACGTAATTTTAGGCTCGTGTCGAACGAAGAGTTCAATAGGAGTTGTAAAAACTATTCTCTAGCCCTTCCTAATCATACGCGACTCCGTGTGGAGATTAATTATACTCGATGTTTGTACCGCCGTACATCAACAACAGTTTCACCAAAGCAATAAATATGAACGGCTATGAAATCATGGGTGTATTTGACAGCATCACCATTACGCCCCTTTCACACCATGTGGACGAAGGGCGTAAAATGCGCCCATACACCCTTTTTACACGATTTCAGACACCATCGCTGCAAGTGGGGGGTAAAAAGGGCGTGTAAAGGGTGTAAAGCGTCGGCACACCCTTTTTACACCCACCAATATTCAGAAATAGTGTAAAAAGCGTGTAAAAAGGGTGTTTTTCCTAACCTACACCCTTTTTACACGATTATGGGTGTTACAATGTTTAGTGTGTAGGCCAATTTGCAGATGCCAACTCGTCGAAAACCAATTTGTTTGGTAGGCTTCAGAGGATTTAAGAGGAACCCCCTTTTTGTCGTTTCTTGCTCTGCATTTTTGCCTTTAATTATTTTGTTCCCTTTGCATATCCAAGAACAAGGTACTATCGGGAGAATGATTAAATGCAAACGGCGGATTATGTGGGATTTGATACACACTGCGTCACCTGGCAGCTCCCTGGGGACTCGTGGAAATGTGCGTTAGGAATGAGGTTACGACTACTACCAACCCTATTATCTACTGGGAAGTGCTAGACCAAAGGTGCACAAATAAAAAATTAGGCAGGCCAAAATTATATTTATTAAAAACTATGCAGGCCGCACCTAGTGCAACGTGTCCCACATTTTGGTTGCGGTCAGGCTTCCGATATTAGGTGTTATCGCACTCGTTTCCGTCTTTAGCACATCTCGCAATGTCATGTCCGTCATAACAGATCCAAGGTAGTTCTTGTTCAGAGTCGTTAGTCGTTAGTAGCCTGCGAGTGGTTTCAGGCAGTTGTAAGCCTGATGATACGAGTACATTGAAGACTCGAGAGCTGCTGCCTGCCTGTGACAAATTAGACTGCGAGATCCGCATAGCTGTGACTCTCATGCCGATTATTTGTCTGTGCGCCTAATGTACTACATTCTTGCCGAGTGCGGCAACCGTTGATCGCCCTGTTTTTGTTTCCTGCGCATAACCAACATACTCAGGCACTCCTGTCTGTTGTGAAAGTGGTCATGAACGACTACGCGATTGGTCGCCCATGTTGCCATGTGTCCGAGTGTCAACCGACGATCATCTGAGGATCATCTTTGTTTGTGTCTCTGTGCATCACCAGTATCGCTAAAACAGTGCTGTCTATCCTGGAATTGGTTGTGAACGAAGACGCGACTGGTCGCTCAAATCTTCATGTGTTTCACGGCAAGATGGCATATGCTCTCGGGTTGCTAATTTATTTAAGATTTCAGTGTTTTAGGGAACCATTTGTGCGACTATGGTATAATCGATCAACCTGCAGATAGTCATGTTCTGACGCTGATCTAGCCGTGACTTCGATCATACTATGGCCAATATTGCTGTCGTCTGTATGCAATGTCATGCTAGCCGCATTTTGGGTACTCTCAGAAAAAGAAGGCTGAACAGCATTGAAATATTGGAGAAAGGAGACGTGTCCTTGTCTTCAAACAATTGTGTTTTTTAGAGGTCGAGACTCCTACGGCATGGTGCGCCAGCCTTGCCTGGGCTCCCAAAGCAGCGGAAGGCTACTGACTGTGTGTCTGCCTAATAGAGCTGAACCAGGTCATTGTCCGACAGCAGCCGACTGTCGACAAGGCGTTCGGGTTGCCGGGAAGCGCTACCATTTTTTGAAAACTGGGCGCGATCTCTGGGTTTCGCCAGGTGCGCCTCTTTGAAAGCTGCCAGGTGTACATGACGTTCATTACACCCTTCGGACGATTCTATTATCGCTGCCTGCCCTTCGCAATTAAGTTGGCCCCAGTGGTGTTCCTGAGCCCGATGTCACTGATTCTCAAGGGAATTAAAGGATGCGTCAACACGGTAGACAACATCCTGGTGTTTGGCAGAGACCGGTCTAAACCCGACAGCGGACTACAAGTTGCCCTCGAGAGACTGCAGCAAGCAGGAGTTGTACTGAATGCCTCCAAGTCCCGCCTCGAAGTGCCTCCCTCAAGTTCCTCAGTGTGGTGTTGAGCACCAATGGCATAGCACCAAACCCCGACAAGGCACCCCGCCATCACGGGTATGCGATTTCCGACGGACGTGCAGGGCATGCAGCGCCTCCTGGAAATGCTGGGCCACATTGGATATTTCTTGCTGTACTTATCCACCGCCACTGTGCCCATCACGCTCCTCCTAAACAAGGGCACGGTCTGGACCTGGGGGGGGGGGGGGGGGGGGAGGAGGGAGTGGCTAAGCTTCAGCCTTCAACTCACTGAAGATGGTGGCATCCAGCACTAGCGTGGCTTAAAAGTGCCCAGGATATTCAACAACCGTTTCTGGAGGCACCAGCTCGTACGGTCTGGGTACCGTCCTTCTGTGGGAGCAACATCTGGTGAGCGACAAGCGGTCGCCTTTGTGTCGCGCTCACTGACTACTGCCGAACAGCGGTACAGCAAAATCGAGAAGGAAGCGATGGGAGTCCTGTGGGCCATTCAGAGGATCATAAAGCTGCACAATCTGAGCTCTTTTGTCGAAACCGACCACCAGCCGCTGGTCCGGTTGCTGGGCTCCACCGACCTCGACCTCATGCCTCGTCACGTCCAGCAGTTCCGCATCCAGCTGCTGCGCTACCGGTTCATGGTGCAGTATGTTCCGGGCAAGTGCCTCGCCATTGCCAACATGTCGTCTAGAGACGCCGAGGTCCTCACTCCAGCTGCGTCTTCTGTATACTGCATTGAGCTCTTCGTGTCACAGGTTGTGACTGCACACTCTAAGACAAAAGGGAGGAGAAAGATAGCAACAGCGTGTTTTCCTCCATTTTACTAACGCGCCCTCGAGCAGATCCGAGTAGCAGGAAGGAACAAGACATCTTGCTTCTTTTTGAGGCTGACTGGAGGAAAGTTATTCCACCTTATCTTCGTGAACTGCTCTAGGCTTTGTGACTTTGTTATTATTTTCTTTCTGACACGCCGAATGGGCAGTTTGATAAGCCGTATTTGTGCACCCACGCATGCCCACGCAGCATGATAAGTTACCTGAAATTGTGAACCTTTGAATGTCAACCACAGGGCGTCCATAGTATATTCTGCCAAGAACGCAGAGCAGTATGCTGGTTTTGCCCTTCATTTTGTCAAATAAGTAAACAAAGCCGTCATGAACCGCCATGTTCTAAAATGGTGCCACGTACACCGGTCACGGTGGATTAGCAAGGGTGCGCGAGTCTGCTTGAGCCTACACTGTTAGAAAAACTCCTGTCAAAATATGGGACACATACATGCTAACCTTGTTGCCACAACATGTACTGTATTACCGGAGTACAGAACATGTTCCATACTTCTTTAGTACGGGACATGTTGTTGCTATATGGGCAGCCACAACAAGTTCCATACACCATCATAACGGAACAAGTACTGTATGCTACAGGAAATGTACCATTGTGGCACACAGCCGCACATGTTCTGTTGCAAGCCATGCCAGAAGATGTACCATTTTTACGAAGTACATTACATGTTCCAACGCGTCCAAAACGACACAGGTTACATTTCTTGTACGTACGGAAAAAGTTCAGTCTTGTTTGTGATAGTACTCGCCCCATTTTATGTTACTGCCGCTATTCATGAGTACATCCGGGCTTTGTATGTCACATGCCAAGCTCCTCCTTGAAAAAGTTGATATGCGACATGCAAAACGACATGCAAAACAGGGATGTCCCGGCAGTTTGCAGGCGCAACTTGATGCACGTCTTTGCAACATAAAATTGCCTGCAATGCGCAAATGTTCCCCAAACTTGTATGTATGGAAAATTTGAACTGTCGTATCTAATGCGAGCACTATCCTGTAAACAAAACAATGAATCTGTGACATATATACTCAATAGAAAAGCCAGGGATGCAATGAGAAAGTGTTCACATGCTACGTCAAGTTTAGAGAGCATTGTACATGTAGTGACGGGGATAACGGCAGATAAACATTTGTAAAAAAATCGTTATCAAACTAAGTTCACGCTTGGTCCTTTTGGTTCCAACCCATAGCAACGGACCCATTGCAAAGAAGACTGAACAGTTTGCTGCTTCAAAAATATTTACATTTATTTTCCTTTTAAATGACTAGAGCAGATACACAATAAAAAAAAAAAAAAAACACAGTTCATGCCGCAAATATTTTGGGGGGCAGCTCAGCCATAAAAAAATATCAAAGTGAGCAGTCTCCTAAAAAAATGTGACCAAAAATTATGCTAACATGCTACATCTCGAAAAGAACCATCTTGGCCTATACAACAAATTGTAATATTAACAATAGAAAAGAAAGATTAATCTAAACAAGCACCGAAGTTTCTTTCCACTTGTTTTTGGAACTTCGAGAACTCTTGGAGGGCTCCCTGCGCCTTCAGATGCACCAGAGCAACTTTTCTTGACGACTGCCGGGACCCGTCCTGCGGGTTCATTGCCACAAGTCGCCTGAAAAAAAAGATAACATAAATAATGGGTGGGATTTCTTAGAAGAGGATGTATAACAGAAGCTAAGGAGTTCCTGGCTCCTTCTTTAACTTCTCTATCGGTTAGTAATCCAATCTGGACAAAATCTAAACCTCGTCTATAGTATACTTTCTAGCCGAGACACGCCCTTAATTTGGACAGTCCGTGCAGACAGCATGAGCCTCCAAGTCTGATCCTTGCATCAAGACGAATTGTGATTGTACACAAAAAAAAAAAAAAAAAAAAAAAAAAAAACGATTCAGCTTATTGGCATCAGTTCTCAGTAATAACTAGACACATTTCGGATCTTGTGTCAGCACACAACGCTAAAACATTCTACAACCCGAGACGGAGGCTACAAATAAGGACGAACACATCCGTCCCAATTGAAACGTATGTCTTCGAAGCCTCCATCTCGGTTTGTAGAATGTCATATTAACCAGCTCGCCTGTCTAGTAAAGTTGTACCCAACGATACTTCGGTTAAAAAAAGGAATTCACAGTACCAGTAAATGCAATATTACAAAAAAACTTGTCTGCAGTGCTTAAGCAGAATATTCTGGTTATTATTAGAGGGAGGTTATCATTTGAGCCCGTTCTCGTTTCACCCTTCTCACGTGGCCCTTCTCAAAACAACCATTCTCAAAAAGATCTTCTCTCTTGGACCTGGCGCATTCGGTCCTTTCCCGTTTCGTCCTTCGCATTTCAACCCTCCTCATTTGAGTCCGTTCTCGTTTCGCCCTTTTCACCTGGCCCTTTTCAAAACAGCCATTCTCAAAAATATCTCGCTTTGACCCGTCGCACTTGACTCGTTCTATACGAAAATCGTTTTTTTTTTTTTTTTTTGGGGGGGGGGGGTTATATTAATAAGTACATTGATATATTTTGTGCGTGCGTGTGTGTGTGTGCCACGCTACAGGCATACTCTCTCTGCCAAGGATTTTAGCAGTGCGTCGAGATCGTTGTGAAAAGCTACTAGCTGACAATAAAACAGACCAACTATTTATCGCAGCCGGATCATATTCCGAAATGTCACGTTTTTTGGGGTCTCTCGACCTGGGACAATGCCACCACTTCTATATTGCAGTGTTGCTCAAATGGGGGTCGCGAAGGCATCTATAGGGGTCCGCGAAGCCATGTCTTATCAGTCAAGCACGACAATATTAGTTGTCTTTCTTCACGTCGTTAAGAAACGTTCCAATTTTTGGGTGAGTACTCTCGTGCGTTTGTCAATTAGATAAGTCTACTTCACACTAGCAATTAGTTATATTCATTTATTAAATCATTATCATGATAGCCTATACCTTTCTATTCCCCTCACCCCGAGCGGGGTCCTCCATCATCTCCGCCTTTCTACAAGGGGTCCGCGAAACATCAATGGTTGAGAACCACTGCTAATATGTGTGCTATTTCTGTTCACACAAAGTTTCAAAAATAAATGTTCATCGTTTTTTTTTCGTTTGCTTAGAGGAAGGGAAGGACGCGTCATTGTACGATTCTCAGTGCGCACCTCTACATATAACATATGCCTAATGGTATGTTGGGGGCCCAAGCAAGGTAAGGCTCATCAACAAAGCCGCGAAGGCATAACAACGTTAGAAGCATGCGGACGTAATGCCATTCGGTCGTAGGGCGAGCGGGCAAAATGAGAATGGGTCTAGTTGCGAAAAATACGATTCGAATTTTATGAGAAGGTTCAAACGAGAAGGACCAAATGAGAATAGGACAAAATGTGCAAGGTTCAAATGCGAATGGGACGTTTTGAGATACACCCATTATTAGAATGCTGAACATTCATGTCTTTTGGTTCATATTACTTATTCTAACTGATAAGCATAGCCCGGTCACAGGGATATTCGTGTGCCCCTGCAGCACATGGGCTCATGTATTTGAGGCCGATCGATACTAAGGCGGATTAAAATATAAGTTGCATGCTCCGTAGGATGCACAAGTTCTAGTATTGGTTCTATATGACAATGTATCTGAATACCAGATTCATCCTGATTCGTTCATTATATTGCAACATAATAATATAACTTACAGAGAAACGGTCCTCCCAAGCAGGTCACGCAGTTACTGCAGCACATCCAATTAATATGAGCAACGAATATTTTCAAGTGAATTGTGAATAAGGGTGTCTAGAAAGCAGCACGTTAACATCAGGCCTTTGCCTTTCTTAGTTCGAAGTTTCAACAAAAACATGGTACAACATGTTCGAGGTTGCTGTTGAACGTGCCAAACAAACACAAATGCTAACGCTAATATGCTGCTCTACAAAACATATTTCTTTCCGAATTGCTGCCGAAAGTTAGACACTTTGTTTAATGTAATTGACAATGCCTCAGCGAAAGTGTGACCAAGCTGAATGAAACCCTTAATATCTACATGGGAATACTGCAATACGTTTGAGGAATCGTTATGCGCCTGCTACACCGAGCGCTTTTCTTTTTTCTTTTTCGTACAGATTTGTTTAAAAAAAAAAAAACCATGAAAGCTAACCTTATCCGATTTGTGCGAGTGAGTTATACGCCCAGGGGGCATTTGGGGGTGGTTAATCTTCGCGATAAGTCGGATAATTAATTAAAATTCGTTAATTAACTTTTTAATTACTGAAAATAGTCATATGGTTCCAATTAGAAATTTGCTGAGCGTCGTCCAAAACCCCTAAATCAGTAATTTTTAGAAAGACTTTGAGCGCGTGAAAAGAGCAACAGTGCGCTGAAGCTACTAGTGGAGCAGGTACAAGGCTGGGTCTAAATAAGAGACAGAAAAATCGCACAGGCGCCTTACCGCGACAGCTAGCTTTGTATGTGCTCCACGAGTTGTAACTTAAATGCACTACTACGCTTCTCACGCGCTGAAAGTCTTTCTAAAAATGACTGATTTAGTGGTTTGCGATAACGCTCAGCAAGTTTCTAATTGGAACAATATGTCTATTTTCACTAATTAAAAAGTTATTTAACAAATTTTAATTAATTAGCCGACTAATCGCAAAGATTAGACACCCACATAATGTCCCCAATGGCGTATAACTCACTTGCAGAAACCGAATAAGTGTAGCTTTCATGGCTTTCTTTAAACAAATCTGTAAGAATAAAAAAAAAATCACCCTGTATATGTACAGTACTCACCAAAGGAACACGCTACTGTATTACCTCTGGAGATTACATCAATCCATGACGTAGCGCACAAAATTGTTGCATTAAGCAACATGTTATAGTTGTCGTTTGGCCACCGACAAGTTAGCACTTATATGAGGTAATGAACAGTTGGTGTGTTCCTATAAGTTTCGGAAACATTGCACATTGCCAAATGAAAACAGAATTTGAACTTTTTTGACTTGTACCATATTATATAATGTAAACGAAATATGTTTCGAGGCGCTCAATATTTCCCGATTGAGGTAAAAGTTGAAGTTTTGGAATAATTTGCGGGTTCTAATTTTCACGATGCGCTGGGATCTCAATATAGTTTCCAATGTGTTTACATTTTACCAGAATTGTTCGCGGGACCTTTTTTTTTCAAATTGTAGGCGATTTGCGAAAATTAGGTTCTTGCGAAAAATAAGTCGATTACAGTCTTCGAAATTTATAGTTTCGAGCCAAATTGGCTTTGCCGGAAATACGTTGAAGAGCACACCATCATTCAAAAGTATGCCAAACTGCTTAGGATGTTGGCAAGGACACGATAACAGATTACCTACATAATTTATTGCTAACGGCCATTATGTCATTAATGCTGTCAAAAAGTATTTAGCAGTTATTGCTGCTTCCCAGACAAAAAATCGCCTATTTATTTCTTCATGAAATGCAATATCCACTAGACACTTCTACCACCTGAAGGAATTAGAACTGTCCATACGATACATTTTTCCAAAGCAAATTCACAGCGCACATTTTCATAACTGAAAGGCACATCTATAGTTACCTCTAAACGAACTTCAACGCTGCTAGCAGCTCAGCAGGGTACTTTAGGTATGTGGCGTACATCAGCTTCATGGCAGAGAGGAAGCTGACTCCTTCGAAGCACCTGGTGCCATCCAGTGGCAGTCGAAGGTGCTTCTGCCTGAAAAAAAAGTAGATTTTTTTAGTCAAAAAGGAACGCTGAACCGAACGTTTATGATTTTAACTGTGTTTGAGAGCATTAATACCTAGGACTTCGGGAGTTATATTGTTTTCAAACATGGTACACCTTTTCAGTTTTTATCTGGGGAGGAGATTCTCAGTTTCTTCCGGTTAACATATATATCCATGAGTTTTATCGCTTTATTCCGGTGATATATATATAGTATTTTCCTTTAAATCACAAGGAGAAATCGCACTCCGTTGAGGTGAATGAACTTGATAAGCGATAAAAACAAGTCAAATCCCATCCTCAAAAAAAAAAAAAGTGAACTTGACATTTAAAACTTAATTACAATTCACGAGCATGCTCCTGAATGTGTGAGGCTGCATGCATAATGCGCGACTCTGGTCGCATATTCACGTCGTGAATTGCGAGGTTAATTAGGTCATGATGGGGCGAAAATATTTGTTTGAGGGGCTCTGCAGTATTTTTATTGGCAGAGCGAAGCTCTGCCACTATGGCTAGGATTCGGGTCGTCCAATCAAAGAACATCAACGCGCGTCGTGCGTACAGCCACTTCTGGTTGAGCTGCACGACGTCGTGCATGTAGCATTACTCTACATAAAAAGGGTGTCCTCAGGCCATAAGCGGGAGTTCACTCTGAGCATGCGCAGCGTTCAGAGAGCTCCGATGTGGCGTCCAGTCAATACCACCTATTACAATAAAGGTTTCAACTCGACCGGGGTAATTTCGAAGTAAATTTGTTTATCAGAAACTCAGGTTATTTAGGAAATATCAGTCCTGAAAAAATGGCATTAATTTAGTACGCAAAACGCCCGGAGCATCCGCGGCACGCACACGAGTATCACCACGACGATGATTGATCACTGGCTCAGCGCGGATAAGTTTACTGGGCGACTCAAAATATCGCACGATAATGCGTTACTATTCCTAATATGCAAAAGCCTGCACTATTTCTCTGCATCAAGCAGGTGCCACCCTTATTTCACCGCATATTTAGCAGGCTGCCAAGATCGCTCACACGGTCGAGTAGCAGAGGAACGCAGTGCTCGATTATGCTTTCAGACGCATTTAAAAAAAGAAAGTTAAAAACAAGCTCCGATTCTCAAACGCTCTATTGAGACTATATTACGCGTTCGACCTTATGAAAATACTTCGTTCCTTAAAACATAACTGACCAATGTTCACGCCTTCTAATCCAATCTTCCCTCATCCTCCAAGTGCCCCATCCCCCTCCCCGATCAAGCGCTAAACTTTGAATCATGTGAGGTTGAACTTGGCGGCGAAAGAAGTTTATATTCGACGCGCTGAAGCACGCATGTTGACAGCGGCTTGGCATAATAATGCGGGAGTACTGCGAAAACTGTGCCCTCCTAGTGCCCAACTACTAAGTAGGAATAATGAATGCTTGGAGTTGGGCTAGTTGGTTTGACATTGATGGTATGCTGCGCTGCGTAGTTACGCGGAGAAAAACTGGAGAAATGAAGTTAATGCAGAAGGACAGACAAAAACATGCATGAATTGGCGCAGACTAACAACTGTTTAATTTCTTCCTCTTTTTTCTCCCCCGGCCCGTATTTCCAAAATTGCGGCTAAGAAAACGAATGGTTGATGTCTTGAATTTGTTGGCTTCTGAACTTGATGGTGTTTGCTGTAGCTGCCACTTTGATATACGAACTGGATGGTGTGTTTTTTGTAGCGTTTACCTGGGGCCTGATGTTTGCTCCGACAAGTTTGGTATCTTATTGAGTAGATCTATTTCTTCTTGTCGCAAAGCTAGTGATGGCTCACTGACGCACGCTCCGTGTCTACCCGAGGCCATGTGAAAAGCTTCGATTATTTCACGCTTTGTTCTGTCCTTTGATCTGGCCAAGATGGAAGTAGTGTCAAGGAGAGCTTTGCAGTTGCATTTTGAACAATGCTCTGCAAGGTTGCCAAGTGCTTGCAGTTGTCCGCATGCATGGTTGTGCTCCCTTAGTCTCTCGTTAAGGCATCTTCCAGTCTGCCCGACGTAGGATCTTCCACACGACAGTGGTATTTTGTATACCACACCTTCGACACATTCAACGAATTTGCTCCTGTGTTTCACTTGACACAGTGCCTTGCTGTTAGTCTCGTCCACTTTATTGTTGACCTTCCTGCATAATCCTTTGAGCCTGAAAGGGGCAGATAGTGACACTCTGACTTCGTACCTTGCGGCGATGTTTTTTATCCTGTGTGAAAAATTGTGTATATATGGCAGTACCACCTGTACATGGCAAAAGGAAATAGAGAACTACAGGGGTTTTTCCAGAAAGATGGAGTCAGCAAGTGCTTTAGATATGTAGACGATTTTTTTGTGTGTTTTCCAATACACAAACTAACAGACAAGGTATGTTCAAAGATCACGGAGAAGTTTCGAGAAGCGCACAGAGGACTGGACTTTACTTTTGAGTTACTTGAGGAAAGCAGCCTTCAGTTCTTGGACATCCACATGACTTTTGATTACAGACACACATGCTGGATGTACAAAACTAGAGGAAAAAAACGAATTCTGCCGTATGACTCTGAACACACAAAGTTAGTAAAGAGGAGTGTTGCCTCAGGATGCATGTGGCGAGCAATTCAAAAATCGTGTCACCATAAAGTCTCAGAAAGTTTACAGAGGCAGACAAGCAGACTACAGGCAAGCGATTATCCTGAACCCATACTGGTAGCTGTCGCAGAAAAATGTATTTCCACACTCACAGGAAAGTGCAAAACCAAGGAGAAGATCTTGGACAAAAGACCAATGGTGGTACTGCCATATATAAACAATTTTTCACACAGGATAAAAAACATCGCCGCAAGGTACGAAGTCAGAGTGTCACTATTTGCCCCTTTCAGGCTCAAAGGATTATGCAGGAAGGTCAACAATGAAGTGGACGAGACTAACAGCAAGGCACTGTGTCAAGAGAAACACAGGAGCAAATTTGTTGAATGTGTCGAAGGTGTGGTATACAAAATACCACTGTCGTGTGGAAGATCCTACGTCGGGCAGACTGGGAGATGCCTTAACGACAGACTAAGGGAGCACAACCATGCATGCAGACAACTGCAAGCACCTGGCAACCTTGCAGCGCATTGTTCAAAATGCAACTGCAAAGCTCTCCTTGACACTACTTCCATCTTGGCCAGATCAAAGGACAGAACAAAGCGTGAAATAATCGAGGCTTTTCACATGGCCTCGGGTAGACACGGAGCGTGCGTCAGTGAGCCATCACTACCTTTGCGACAAGAAGAAATTAAGATCTGCTCAATAAGATACCAAACTTGTCGGAGCAAACATCAGGCCCCAGGTAAATGCTACAAAAAACACACCATCCAGTTCGTATATCAAAGAGGCAGCTACAGCAAACACCATCAAGTTCAGAAGCCAACAAATTCGAGACATCAACCATTCGTTTTCTTAGCCGCAAATTTGGAAATACGGGTCGGGGGAGAAAGAAGAGAAAGAAATTAAACAGTTGTTAGTCTGCGCCAATTCATGCATGATTTTGTCTGTCCTTCTGCATTAACTTCATTTCTCCAGTTTTTTTCTGCGTAACTACGCAGCGCAGCATACCATCAATACTAAGTAGGGTCGGGCAGTATGCCGCCCCGAATCAGGAACTATAAAAGGCCTAGCTTTATGCAGCTGGGAAGACGAGACGCTACACGCTGGGCATCCCGAACTTGGAATATACGACACCCTTAGAGATAGTAAAATAACACTGCGTTAGGAACAACTTAACGTATACGTACCTTGGAAAACAAAGCCGTCTACGCACCGCTGAACGCCTCTGACGACGCGATAACAACGCCGAACTCGCCTTCCGAACGGGCAGCAGCACTCCGCAGTTCGCGGGCCCACGCCGGCCGGCAGCGGCTTGCGCATGCGCGGGTGAGAGATGTCTTCCTGCTCGCGGCGTAACACGGCTCACAGGCACTGTACTTCCGCGGTCTGATAGAGTTCCATAAAAATTGCTGGATATCCGGCACTTTTGGGCGCGTTCAATTCGCTTATACCAGTTGAACCGACTATAAACTGTAGTCTTGTAAGGCTTTTTTTATTTATACGGATAAGCTCATACTTATTGCCTAAATAGCACATTTCAATGCATATGGTACAATTCCCGTTTTTGAAAGCAAACAGCACATTGTATGCATTTCCAGAAAACGGGACATGTTCTATTCGATTTTTCCACGTAGATTGATGGAATTTTCTAACAGTGTTTTAAGTGTCACGACGGTGAGCCCGTGAGTATGGTGACCGCGAAATTCACCGTTGCAGCGACTCTGCCTGTTATTAGACTGTGGGTCTACCATACCCCATCCTTACCGAGTGTGTCAACTGCTGATCGCCTTGTGTTCTGTTTCTCCACGCATAACCAACATCGCTATGGCAGTACTGCCGGTTGTGAAAGTGGTCATGAGTCATGACCCAAGACGCAAACCGTCGCCGATGGCACCTGTGTCCCATTGCCAACCGATGATCGTCTGTCGTCTTGTTGGTTTGGCTCCGTGCGTCACCAGTATCGCTATGGCAGTGCTCTCTATGCTGTGAAACTGCTTGTGCGCGAAGCGGCCCACAGTCGCCGAGCTGACTTTCTTTTTTACTGGAAGTTGACGTATGCTCTTTGCTTGCACTATTCTATTTCAAGTTTCAGCATTTTAGGAAACCAAATGTGCGGTTACTGTGCAGTCGATGTACCCGTGGATGTTCATGTTGTGAAACTGATAGAAACCATAACTTTGATCGGGCATTCTGTGTATTGTCCTGACAGCATCTTCCAGCTTGCTTCTTGCCGGCATAAATTGGTTGAGACGTGTGTGATTGTCCGTCTTTTTATTGGTCCCGATCTGGGGATTGTGATGGGAGCTGTACACCAGCTGGCCAGTGTTTCCAAACTTTTTGTTGAAGGACCAAACTATTCTCTTTGATTTTTTTTTAATTATCTCTTTTAATCCCCATGTCCTCTTCCTTCTAGGCAGAGTAGCGAACTGGGAAAAAAAACCATATTAATCTCTGTTTTCCTATTCTGATTTTTCTTCTTCAACACCTCGAGCTGAATTTTATTGTCCCTCCCCACGTAAACTGCTGGCAGGCAAACTGTGGTGCATCATTGTGCAGTCTTTGGTTTTCCAGTGCCACTGTGGCCAGTTGCCCATTGGTTGTAAAGAAGGTTGCCACCTTTTTCTTTCAACACCTTTTGGCATTTTGAGCCTCAGCAATGGAGTTTTTCCAGACAATATCCAAACAGATGACTGGTGCTTGGTTTCAAGAGCACACTGGATAATCCACGTTTTCTCACTCCTTACGGTCAAATATTTTCTCTTATGGTTGCTTGTTTAGAATAGGTATGACATTCCTTGGCACCATTCCAGCCTTGCCTGATTTTGAGCTACCGTCGAATTCTGTGGCACCCAAGAAACAAAGCTTGTCAGACAAAGATCCTCCTTACCAAACCTCTTCACAGCAGCAGCGTTTTCTTCGGTCACAGCAGTTGAACGTCTGCCAGTGCACTTGTGACCTTTGAGAGAGGTGCGGCCACACCTTAATTCACCGAACCAACACGAAACTGTTTCACGTGATGGTGCAGCGTCTTCAGGAGCACATCGCAACCGTTCCGGTGATTTGGAATCATTTAGGCCACTTTTGAAATTGTAGCGCGCCACTGCTCGAAAATCTTGTCTCTTGATGTCCACCACCGAAGTTAAGTGAAAAGACGGGTCGTAACATGCGTACGTCCGCAGTTGACACAAGGTGGCACTGTTGCAGACAATGAAGGGCTTTTTTTATCTACTTTGGAATACCGTGCATCTGCCCATTGCGAGCTAAGTGCCCACCCCCAAAATTTGAAACATCTGAAGAAATATATTCAGTACATAAATATGCAAAATTGATGACCTCAGGTGTGCCCATCCCCTATTTTTTCGCGATTATCTTCAAATTTTTAGGGGGCAGTTGTTCAATATTTTAAGGTAGGAACAAATGAGGCTTCAATTGCACGACGCTTAATTTTTGTTTTGCCTTGTCTGTGTGCAACAGTTCCAAACCTTTGTAGTGACCTATGCATAGAAATAGTAATCTTTATTTGCTCTACATGCGGTCCGGGGCGACGTGGGAGGCTTGACAGAACGGCAAAAACCCATACGCAGTGTGCCTGTCAGCCAATCGCCTAAGATTGTGAAGAAGGATGTTAAGGAAAACAAACAACACAAAATATAACTAGGTGACGAAGCTAAGCCAAGTGCCGAGAAACTTCTCGACACAAAATTCGCAATTATTTATAAATTCCAGGAAAGGACATTTAAACGCCGAGTGGGACCCCGAGAAAATCCCGAACTGCAGCTGGCAACACCGCGTTTTGATGCTGTACTGTTCTGGAGTATAAAAACACGGGTTGTCCTGTTTCTTCTACTGCGTCAAACCACTGAGATGTAGGAGCTTTTGAGCGACCGGTCCAAGGTGCAGCAATTGAAGGGCAACAGGAGTCGCAGTGTAACGGTGCTTTTCCGTCCGCCAGTTCCAATGCTGCAACCACGTCTCGTATGATAGAAGCGTAGCATGTCAGCGGTCGGAACAAGTGAGCAGTGTCCACATGGCATGGTGTTGCACATCCTCCATCTGGTGAGTCAACTAGATTCGGTATGGGTGCCACACATACGCGGAGTGCTCCAACTTTGGTAGAACAAATGCAGCGCAAAGCAAGTCTTGAAAAACCACAGAATTTCGACAACCATGTCACAAAGCCCAAAGTGCACAGAGCTTTAGCGACTATGCTTGAAATGTGGAGAGATAAGTCCAGTGCTGGGGTACAAATATTACAAGCGTTGCCCCAAGAATTGATGGGCTTTGTACCTTCCATAAGGGGGATCCTGAGATAGTGTATAGGGGAATACTGGTAGTCTTGGCGTTGTGGAAGCGTATCACTCTGCTCTTACCCTCACTCATGGCCAGGCACTTTGCATGCGCCCACTCTGAAAAGCAAGTGATGTAGCCTTGAAGGCAGATGGACCAGCGGGAGAAGTGATGCGGGGGACAATGGACCTTTCGTCTGCATACTGTAAAGTAGGGTGTTACTGTTTTGCGGCATGTCGTTAACATAGAACAAGGAAAAAGTTGGGCCAAGTATGAAGCCTTGTGAAACTCCAGAAAGAGCTGGATAGCTCTGGGACATTGACCGATGGTAGCACGCGTCGGGTATAACCCACCATGAAGCGAGTCAACCAAAGTAGTAGTGAGCCTCGGACACCAACCCAAGCGGCTTTTCTAATCAGAACGGTGTGATCGAGCATGTCAAGCGCATTACTGAGGATCAGTTGAATCAAATCAGTAGGAATGCGACTGTCGATACTGTAAAAGTTGAGAAAAAATGTACAGTAAAATATAAAATAATTGAAGAAAGGAGAATACATAGTATGTCATGGGACCCGTTTTACATCACGAGACAGACATGTTTGTTCGGTCTGGTGCTGGCTTCAGATGCTCTTGTAAAAACACCATAACGGTGATTGTAGGCGCACACTATACGCCACACGACAACAATCGGCCAAATTTGAGTTGCTGGCTGTCCTCAGTCACTTAGAGTTTGTCACGTCTTGGAAACACTTTGGCTGTTTCTTGCTTTTCTTCTTGTTTTCTTTTTGGATATGATTTTTTTCCTGTTTCTTTTTTCAACTAGGATCACTGAACTGGCTGTACTCCGACTTTCTGTACCTTACGAGTTCATTGGCCTTAAGCTCGTCGGTGATTTGCCAAGTGAGTTGCCGCTCTGTCTATGATGCGCGGTAAGGATTGGGCCATCCATGGCTGAACTCCCTGGTTTCTCCTGTATAGTCATGGCCGCAACTGTCATGCACCCCAGTTTTTTGGTGCTCCTTGCAAAGCATCCAAACTTTTTGTTCAACATCTCACAGATTTCTTTCTTGTGTCTGTTGGGGAGCGAATGACGCTGCACGCGCTGCGGTTCACGCGGCTGACCGAAGTTGTTTTTGTTTTCTTCTTTTACTCTAAACCGCCGATCTATCAAGATCGGCCGCGCCGAAAAATAAGGCACAACGACGACGACGACGAATAAACGCTCAGTCTTGTGCCAACCAGCTAGGCGGACATGACTCCTTCATTTTGTCTTCCGAATTTACTTCATTGGCGACGAGGCTGAACCCAATGTCTGAAACCGGTCAACCCACCTCGACCAAGCACACCATGGCCTTCTCTGTTCCCCAGTTCAACGAGGGATCAGATAAGTGGACCACCTATTTGACACGCTTGGAAGCGTTCTTCGAGGGGAATGCAGTGACCGACGCGGTGCAGAAACGAGCGTTGCTCGTGTCCGCCTTAAGTTCGAAGACAATTGAAGTCTTGCAAGCGTCCAGTTCGTCGACAGCGGTCAATTCGCTTACATATACCGAAGTCGTGGAGCGCTTAGGAACGTACTACGCACCGAAACTGAACGAAATCGCTGAGAGCTTCAAGTTTTTTAAAAGAGATCAGAAGCCAGACGAGACCGTCCCGGAATACTTCGTCGCGATTCGCCGTCTAGCCGAGACCTGCAACTTCGGGGACATTCGCGAACGCCTTCTCCGTGATCGCATCGTCTGCGGAATCACCAACGAAGATGTAAGGAAGTTGCTGCTCACGAAAAGAGACTTAACGCTACAAGTGGCCGAGGACATAGTGCTCGCCGCGGAATCCGCTACCGTAAACATCGCAGCCATGAAGCCGACGCCGGAGTCCGATATCAACGCGGTTACACAAGGCCCACATCGCCGATCGCCACTTCCTCAGAGCTCCCGGAGGCGTACGACGCTAGCCTGCTCACGCTGCGGAAGCTCCACGCACGACGCGGAATCGTGCAAATTTAAGAGAGCCTCGTGTCATCACTGTGGTCGGGTTGGGCACATTGCCAGGTGCTGCCGAGACCTTACTACTCCCAGGAAAGGGGGCCGTGGATTCAAAGCCAACCACGAACCTGGAATGAACGCCGTCGAATACAGCGACAGCTTATCAGGCGAGGAAGGAAGCTTGTTTACGCTCCAATGTTCTCACGCTAGGTCTGACAACTTGGTTGGTTCAGTAGAACCAGTAATACGAAAGTTTGTTTGGGCTGGCGTGCCCCTCAAGATGCTCGTGGACACAGGGTCTCCCGTGAGCGCAATTCCCCAAGACGTCTACCACAAGTACCGAAACTCGTGGCCGAAACTTCAGAAAACGTCTGTTCGTTTGTCGTGTTTCCTTGGAACATTGCCCGTGTTAGGCGAGCTGAACATGCGCGTGAAGTACCAGGACAAGACTACAGAGGGTAGTCTTATTGTGCTCGGCTGTTCAGGTCCTTCTTTGTGTGGCCGGGACCTGATTACTGACATGAATGCTCGCGGAGTTCCTGTCCTTAGTCTTTCAGGCGCTAGAACGCCTACTTCCACTCCTGCCGCCGGACCCGGAGCACCAATGGACGATCGGAACCTTCAAAAGCTACTCGAGGAGTTCTCGGATCTGTTTGAGCCTGGACTTGGAACCGTGGAAGGCCCGCCGGTGAGTCTGCTCGTACGCCCAGACGCGCAACCCAGGTTCGCGAGAGCAAGGCCTGTACCTTACGCGCTACGCGATAAGGTATCCAATGAGTTGGATCGCTTAGTGGCCGAGGGCGTGTTATCTGCCGTGCCCTATTCTGCTTGGGCTGCCCCGATAGTGCCGGTCGTTAAAAAGGGTGGTGACATCAGAATCTGTGGGGATTTCAAGCTCACGGTAAATGCGGCATGCCATACCGAACAGTACCCATTGCCTGTTATCGAAGACATATTTGCATCTCTTTGTGGTGGTGAGGTCTTCAGCACGTTGGATTTGAAAAACGCGTATCACCAGCTTTGTCTTGACGAAGACGCGAGACAGTTGGCCGTGATCAACACGCACAAGGGGTTGTTTTGCTACAATAGATTGCCATTCGGCATCGCATCCGCACCGGCCGTCTTCCAGCGCAGAATCGAGTCTATTTTGAAAGATCTCCATGGAGTACAAGTTTACCTGGACGACGTTCTGGTAGCCGAGAAACATGGCGAGTCAACGCTGCGGCAAGTGCTACAAAGGCTGCGGGAGTACGGGGTCAGGTTGAACAGGGACAAATGTAAGTTCCGTCAGAAAGAGGTCAATTACCTGGGTCACAAAATAGATGCCGCAGGTCTTCATCCCAAGGAAGAGAACATGGAAGCAATCATGCAAGCCCCTAGACCGCAGAACGTTTCGGAACTGAGGTCATACCTCGGTCTCATAACGTATTACAGCAAGTTCCTGCCGAACATGTCGACCCTGTTAGCTCCGCTTTATGCACTGCTAGTGAAAGGCCAAAAGTGGCAGTGGTCTAGCGCCGCCGACAAGGCTTTCGAAGGTAGCAAAGCAGCTTTGAAAAACGCAAATTTTCTTGCCCACTTTGACCCCAGCAAGCCTCTAAGAGTGGAGTGTGACGCCTCGCCTTATGGCATTGGGGCGGTATTGTCCATTAAGGTTGGAAACGAGTATCGACCGATCGGGTTTCGTTCACGTACGCTATCCGTAGCCGAGCGTAATTACGCTCATCTCGAAAGGGAGGCTTTAGCTCTCGTTTTTGGAGTAACGAAGTTTCGGCAGTACTTGCTGGGCCGCCATTTCACGTTGGTCACCGATCACAAGCCGTTGATTGGCCTTTTTCGTCCGGATCGGCCAATCCCATCGATGGCCGCCGCTCGCATACAGCGTTGGTCGTTGTTACTGCGGGCTTATTCATTCGATCTGGTGTACCGAAAAGGAACTAAGAACCTGAATGCAGATGCCCTCAGCCGGCTGCCGTGCTCAAGGGAAGGTGAATCATCAACCGAGGAGCTGTCGGAGTATGTTCTTCTGATGGAGCAGCTCGATGAAAACTTCGTTTCAACGGCAGACCTGCAGCGGCTGACGGCTGAAGACAATGACTTAAGGCAGGTCCAAAAGTGGGTTCAAAGTGGGTCCTGGCCTCAGAAGAGTCATAACGGGAAAATGACCCTAAAGCCATTCCTGGAAAGGCGGAGCGAACTAACCACCTCGCACGGCCTGGTATATTGGGGATCTCGAGTCGTAATACCGCAAAGGGCTCGGAAGACTGTACTTGCTCTCTTGCATGAAAGCCACCGCGCCGCATCGGCCATGAAGGCGTTAGCTCGGTCCATTATATGGTACCCCGGAATTGACCAAGATCTGGAGCGTATGGTCAGTCAGTGCACGAAATGTGCCCAAGTTTCTCCAGCCCCACCGGCCAGAGATCCTGTGCCATGGCCGGAGACGAACGAGAAATGGTCGAGAGTGCACGTGGACTTCGCCGGCCCAATAGACGGGTTCATGTTGTTAGTTCTCGTTGACTCTCATAGTAAGTGGATTGAAGCAGTTCCACTCAAGTGCACGTCAGGGGAAGCAACCACGTCCGCGTTACGCTCTATCTTCAGCCGATTCGGAATACCACGGACTGTGGTTTCCGATAATGGGCCCCAGTTCGTAAGCGCCGAGTTCCAACGATTTTGCGAGCGGAACAATATCCGACACATTTTCTCGCCTCCCTATTTCCCCCAATCAAACGGACTCGCGGAGCGAGCCGTCCGCACTGTAAAAGAAGGGCTCCAACGGCTGAGCAGGGGCAGTATGGTGACACGATTAGCGCGATTTCTGCATGAGTATCGTCGTACACCCGGCAAAGACGGTTGTTCCCCATCTCAGCGTTTACTCGGCTACGATATACGTTCACGTCTGGACGCCGCCTTGCCTCCATTACCCACTCCTTGCAGTCAATCGGAAGCTAGTCCCTTTCGCCCAGGTCAGCCAGTGTGGTTCCGAAACTACGGTCCTGGCGACAAGTGGAGCCCCGGAATCGTAAAGGCAACAACTGGTTCCCGCCTGGTGCAAGTTCAGTCCCCAGGCGATGGCAAGGACCACCGGCGCCACGCCGACCAGCTTCGCCGTCGTGATCCCGGTGACGCAGCTACTGAGCCTCCCGCGCCAGCACCCGCTTCCGAGACTGTCCCACCTGAGGCGGCTTCCGCGCCAGACCCCGCTCTTGAGACCGTCCCACCTGAGGCGGTACCAACATCCGTGTCTCCAACTCCGCGACGATCAACGCGAAGTCGTCGCTCGCCATCACGTCTCTTCTACGGGGGGAAAGGAGTGTTGGGGAGCGAATGACGCTGCACGCGCTGCGGTTCACGCGGCTGACCGAAGTTGTTTTTGTTTTCTTCTTTTACTCTAAACCGCCGATCTATCAAGATCGGCCGCGCCGAAAAATAAGGCACAACGACGACGACGACGAATAAACGCTCAGTCTTGTGCCAACCAGCTAGGCGGACATGACTCCTTCATTTTGTCTTCCGAATTTACTTCAGTGTCCCTTAGTCACAAACGGTCCAACCTTGTTCTTTTCCCTGTTGATTGCAGACAGGCCCTCCTTCCCGCACTAAAACGTAGTGGATTACACGTTGTGAAAGCATTAGCTCATCGGTATGCTGAAGTTGAACCAGATCTCCACACTAAACTGTCTGGCCCTTTTTGAGGATGATGTCAGAGTTGGTGACGTTCACGATAGGAAGACCTGTATCCCCGTCTTTTAACTCGCAGAGGTAGTCCATCTCGTCCTCCCCAGCTATAAGGCATTATGACTGTTTTTTTTTCATAATGTAAAAGAAGTGTGACCCATTGTACAGTGTTTTTCTCAAGCTTGACCCTATGGTGGACAACGCAACTCGCACATCATCATGGACAACCTTGATTTCTTTGAGAAATGGTCTCGTTCATCTAGCAACATAATCGTTCCCTCTTTCTGAAGTAGCACAACGTTTGGTGTGTCAATGACGCCTGTTCCCACGATGATGTCAGGGCCCGTAAAAATGTTGTCTCGAACCACCTGCATCCTCACAGGCTTTGAAAAATTTGTTGTCTACTTCAAGGTCGGCTTGGATCTCCCCTAAGGTTTTGCACGTTCCGCTTACGCCATATACTTGTTCTAATCGGCTAGGAGCTGCTACTTTTTTGCCTAGGTGGGCGGCAAGTTTCGTCTTGATCAGCCTGATGTGCGCACCGGTGTCCAGAAGAGCAGCTGTTGGTTCTCCATCAATGTTCACTAATTTGAGCACTTGCGACGACCCACAAACTTTCTGCCGGTCTTTATTCTTGACCACTTGTGGTGCATTTGTTTTTCACTCATGACAGTTATTTGTAGTGTCCTCGCTCCCCACAGCGAGTGCACATTTTCTCCCGTTGTGAATCCGGGCAGTCTCATGCAATGTGTCCAAATTTCAGACAATTGAAACATTTCGGCCCCTTATTCTGGGCATGGTTGGAATTGTCATCCTCAGCTCATGACGGCAACTTGGCTTTCGAAGTTTGCCGTGGCCTCGTTCTCCTTGTTGTGTACGGTCCGACAGGAATCTTGCGTCGCGATTCTTCTGGAAACGCTCGTAGCTGTTAATGTCACGTAAAAGGTCGTTAATAGAAAGGTGAGATCGATTTCGCATGGCATAGCTGAGTTCGCTCAATGCTAGTCCCGTGATAATCTCCGCCTTCGTCTCCTCTAAATTAAGTCCCAGGCAACTGTAAAGCTTTTCTTTGTCGTAAACATAGGTTTCGTGGTCTTCTTCCTTGTGTTGCACTCGGCGTTCTATGATTCTGCACTGTTGCGTTTTCAACGGTAGGTCGACATAAGCGTCCCGAAAAGCGGCTTCCCAGGACGCCCGTCTTGCAAGCTTCGCCCAAGGATTCCAGCCAGTGACGCATCGGTCCTGATAGCTTCAAATTGGCCCCGGTTATCTTTTTTTCCTCGTCCCACCTTGCTAACTCAGTGATGTGGATAAACTCGGTAATCAACTCGTTTTGCCGCGATGCCACCATCACTTGCGGTGAACTTGGAAATCGCAGTTAACGCACCCGGAGTTACCCGCATGGAGATATCCAAAGACGTCGGTCGACTCAACTGTGTCAATGACAGGTGCTTAAGATCTTGATTTCGTCGTAGCACTCGTGCCATATCATCTTTATCACACCTGCATTGACCTCGCCTGTTAAGTCAATTTTTGTTTTTGCTTCCCATTGCATGGTCACAGATCACATGTCAGTAAGATCTCGGGTATCAAAGTGAGGTCAACTCGCCTTGTTGCAATATCTGGATCTTGTTCCGATGTCAGGCCTCGCACCACTGATTTGACGAATTGCAAAGTCTCGCTCACTCACCGTAAGGTATGAATGAGGAGCAGCTCATCCTACTTCTGAATTGTTAAAATATGAGAAACTATGTTTAATAAAATGGAAAATAATTCAAGAAGGGAGTATACATACTATTACATCATGGGACCCGGTCAACATACGAGACACACATGTTCGTTCGGCCTCAATCTGGCTTCACGTCTTCTAAAAACACCATGATGATGATTGGTAGCGCACTGTATACGCCACAGGACAACAATACTGTCACTAATGCAGTCTTTTACACGTCACTAAAAAAATGTAATCGATTACAATTGCTATTAGTCTTGGCGAAAAAGTATTCGATTAGAATACTTGATCACTTGACGGAAAAAGTGATTGGACATTACTTAAAGAAGTAATCGTTACTTTTCCGATTACTTTATTGTGTCAAGACACATCTTTAGCGCTCATAACACCATTCTATTTAGCGCCCTCTGGGCGGCACCATTTTGTTCGACAGTAGCGCCCTCTCCATACATCCGGAAAATTCAGCGGATTCGGCGGGGTAAAACGAGAGAGAGGGCACGCACCCAACTCCGCTAGCAGACGACAAACCGGGAGGTTGCCGTTCCCCATCTTTGGGCTGTATCGGCGGGCTCTACCAACCATCGAACTCTCGCTCGTGGCTGCCGTTGTGAAGCGGTTCGTGTTCTTAGAATAGTTGTGGCTACTCCAAAATCAACCTATACCCTACTGAAAAAAACCATTTGGCACCTATATGAAAAAAAACGGGTCCATACCGGTAACAGTTTAACCATACCGGTCACCAGATTGTCAAAGGGGTCGCCCGTATGGCTCAAAGGGGTCTCCCGTATGAGCCATAACGGTCACCTATTTGGACAAACAGGTCACTCCTTTGGCAAACGAGTCGCTCGTCTGGGCAAATGGGTCGCTCATCTGGACAAATGGGCGACTCGTTTGGGCAAAGTTGTCGCACGTTTGTTCAAACCGGTGACCATGTTGCAAACGGCACCGGTTTAATCAAACGGCTCTCCGGACCCCGTTTTATACTGAACGTACAGATCGGCGGCGTGGGCACGCCTAGCGTTTTATCCGTGGCAGCCAATGTTTCCGGAAGGCTAAGAGCGATGGTTCACCGATTTCAGATCGTCCGCGTAATGCAAGTAATTTTATTTATATTTTAAGTGCGCTGGTGTGCGCTTATACTGCAACTAAAACTAAAACCTTTTTTTGTTGTTGTTTTACGTAAACGCGCGACGTTGGTGAGCCAATATTTTTGACAGAACTTTAAAACTTTGTCCACCTTTGTTGCCTCAATTTACTTATTCAGCTCGAATCTCTCTCGCAGCCCTTAGCGAAAACTAGGTTACTTTAAGTATACTTTACGGTCTTTTAAGATACTCATTCTCAAGAAGTATACTAAAATTGTCCTTAAAGGATGCTAGCCAGAAGTAGGCCTGTACTGTTAGTGTCCTTTCTTAGTATGCTTGAAGTAAGTACTCTAATAGTATACTTTTAGTAAACTAGCTAAGACCTAAGTAGCTTTTAAGTTCATGCGAAGCGTCTTACTAGTAGCCTGCCCTGGGTATCTTTTAGTGCACTAGAAGAACGTAATGGAAGTAAGCTGGAAGGATCTTGTAAGTATTCGTGCAGTGACTTATCAGTTGCCTCTCTAAGGTTTCTTTTAGTGAACGAAAAGTTTACTATGGAAGTGCGCTGAAAGGATAATCGGAGCATGCACCGAGTATGCTTAGCTGCGCTCACCATGAAATGAGGACAACATTGGGCTTCGTCGATGTGTCTGTGTCATGAAATGGCGTCAGCAGCTCGCGTTGTTTCGAGCGCTGTGGCGTTTCAGTGCTGTACGTAAGCCCCCTGATCAAGTTCTCAGCGTTCCGGTGGCAGGCGTGACCGACTACGTCTGCGATTGCATCGTCCCACAATGAGTGTAGTGACCATTATACGTTGCACACACGCTGTGGACGCGTAGCTTCCCGGCGTGGCGATCAAGAAATGAGCCGCCTGGAAACGACAACAATAGTTGCGTTGACGCAGTGGTTACCCCTCACAAGAGCGCAAGAAAAACTGTGAAAGGTACGTTCAGTTGATATCTTCAGGAATGTGAAAGGTAACCACGGCAGTCTCAGCGTAGTTGTTGTCGTTTCCAGTTCGCTCTGGTTACACGGATGCGGTGAGCAGCCTGCAACAGCGAGTGAGATACGCTATCTACCGTTTGATCCACCAGCTTCGGGAGGCTGATATCAGATCGGGGTCACCAATGCGGACGCACGCGTCTTCACTACAAGTTGTCCCTCCCCCCCATTTTTTTTTTTTTCAGAAAAAAAAATCTTGTTGACTAAAATAACCCGCAAAAGTCAGGAGCTTGGCGGATGAATCCGAACACCGCGTACAAAGAAAGTGGTTGCTTGGTGACAATCAACAAATATGCGAGCATGACCGACTACGTCTGTGATTCCATCGTTTAATCATCAGTGCTACGTGTTATTTGCCCCACCAACATCGACGAGCCATCTTCTGTCGTCGAGAGTTCTCAGTCGGATTATAAAGCAGTGCAGTTTGTGTAGTGGCGCACCGGGTCGCCAAATTGATGCTCCTGAGTTTCGTCGACGCAGAAAAAACAAGCTCCATCGTGTCTGCGTCTGAGAGCTCCGCGTGGTTTCATTGCAGTGTTAAAATTCGAATGATTTGGGGTCTGTTGCTGTCGTGACGCGTTTGAGTTCTTGGTATTTCTATCAGTCGTGAGCGTGACCGACCACGTTTGCAAATACGTCGCTTTTTAGACTTAAGCTAGGTGGCGCAAGCTACCGCCCGTTACCAAGTGCGTTGCAAGGTGTCGCAGCAGAGCCGTTGCCGCAGTAGTATCCATACCCATACAATCATCCAGATGGTGCCGGATTGATCAGCCGTCAGTTTTGTTCTCTTTAAATAAACCAGTTTTTTTTATGAACGTTCGATGATGTTACTTTGAAAACTTTAGCATTCAGAAGTGGGATTACCGCTGAGCCTTCCCGGAACAGTGGTGGCTGCGACAGCCACGTTCGCGCCGACGAACGTGAGTCTTCTTCACGGGCGGTGATGCGCGTTTCACGGGCGGTGATGCGCGTCTATTGAGGAGTTTCAGCGAATATAGGGGGCGCTCCGATCGATCCAACATGGCGGACAAGAGGGGGATAGATTTGCGACGCCCGTAGACCGGTAGCGTATAAATAAAACAAAGCGTGTAGTTCTCTGTTTGTTGCCGTGTGCGAGACGATCATCGTTTCAACCAAGACCTACCGTGATGCTACAGATGAAGTCTTCAAGCCAGTTGAAGGCAAGAAATCTTGCCAGAGTCAAGATATGTGTGCAAGTGTTCGACGTGAGCTCTCACTTCTGGTGCAGCTGTCGTCAAGTTGAACCGAATGTACGCGGGTCCAAAGAAAGGTACATATCAACAATGTTCGCGCGTTGAAACTATGACGCGTACTTTATCTAAAACTAAACTTATCGGTCTGCGGCTACAAACATTTTCGTTGACGTTGCTTAGATGATGTAACCATTCAGGCCTCGCATTAAAAGGTGCCGCGAACTCTTCGGTTGTTCTAGTTAATTGTGCTAAAAAGCGGTTGGATAGAAAGTATGACAACTGCAGCATACAAGGGACGATTGAGGTCTTTATCCTGCGTTCTGTGTATCGAAACATCGGTATCCTTGGTGTTATCTTGCGATCAGCTGGTCGCCGGTCCTCCTGTTTTTACGCGTAATGTAAACAATCCCCGGAAGCGCCAATCTCATTTCTATGTGCTTTTGCACCCCTACAAGCCTCGTTTTGGCTCTTGTGGAAGCTTTATTGTAATATCAATAGTCTCATCGGTCATTCGAGTTGTATGTGCCACGGTGATATGTGCTGACAAACAAGTCTGTATTAAATGCGAGAAGGAGAACGAAGGTAAAGCTTTTTTAACTGTTTCATTTTTACAGAACAGGGCAAAGCTTCTAAAACAAGACCAAACTAAGCTGATATTTGAGTGTGCTCAAGAATGAATGCCAAAGGTGCTTATGCTAAGTTGTAGATGTATGCAGTTGATTTTCTGTTTGCCTCTGCATTGTAAATTGGAAGATATGTATCAGCAGAAGACACATGTCCTTTTGAAAATGTCTTTTATTAGGGCAGAAATAGGTTTTCATACACAACCGAAGAGTCGCAACACCATTTAATGCGAGGCCTGAATGGTTACATCATCTAAGCAACGTCAACGAAAATGTTTGTAGCCGCAGACCGATAAATTTAGGTTTAGATAAGTATGCGTCATAGTTTCAGCCTCAAACACGCAACATTGTTGATATGCACCTTTCTTGATGACAACTGCACCAACGTGAGAGAGCCCACGTCGTCGAACACTTGCACACATATCTTGACTATGGTATAACAAGATTTCTTGCTTGAAGTGAAGATCATCTCGCTACGACTAGCTACGACCACCCACCGCAGCGATGCAGGCGTCGAAGGGGCGCAACGCTGTCAGTCGCCGTCACCCGACGCAGCTCGTTTGGCATTCACAGCTTTCCGCCCAGGTGCTTCGTTTGTACTTGGCACCGAGTGTTATTTTCTGTGCTTGTGTGTGCTCCGTGGCTAGATATGGGCCTCAAAAGCAGTTCTTCAGGCTCAATAGCGTTCACCGAAGAACTTCTGAAGAAAATGCCACCCAGGAAAAAAAGCACGAAGACACAACGCACCAGCTTGGCGGGCTATGTACTGGGTGCGGAAATCGGGCCCTGCGGATTATACACCAAATGCAAACTATCTAAACAAAACAGAAACATTTTTAGGCTCAAACTGATTACTGCGGACTATACGCCTGGACACTGGTGCCTGTTATTATGCATCGTATATTCACTGCTGTTTGTTGTGGCTTGAGACTGCCTTCCTGTAATGATGGAGAGGGGTCCACTGAACCTTGAAATAAAGATATTTGAGCACATCTAGATGCAATGCCCCTTGAAGCCAGATGGTCAGGGAAAAGGTGTGCCATTATCTAATTTGCCAACAGCACACCAATGGTCACGATCAAAACTCACCGAGTCAATGGGCAGTTTTTCACCACAACATTTATTGCCGTGTAATCACCAATTTGGTCCATTAAAAACCTTAAGGGTGTAGCCACGAGCACACCCATTCTGGATCTGCAAAGCTTATGCTGTAGACATGCATCATCACATGAGCATGTTTCTTATCAATCTTAAACGTAAAACGCTAGTTATGCAACGAAATTCCCATATCATCACATTTTTAGCAAATTGAATGGTCCCACCTGTCACACTGTTAGCTTTGGAAGTAAGCCAATTCACAATACCACCAGTGGCAAACATCGTGCCAAGCATTAGTGCCGCATGTAGCACAAAAATGTCCTAACTAGGGAAGCAAACTTAATCGATCGTGTTGATTAAAGCACTCAAGTACGGGAGAAATTATCAATCAGAAGGTCACTCGAAAGGGAAGTTTTCTTGCTGAACGAATATGACTTTTTATTGGGCGTTCCGCAATGTAAGGCCGAAGACATTCACGTGATCGGTACAGAAGCATTTGCTTAGCAGTCTGTCGTGCGTGCCAAAAAACAACAAAAACAAAGGTGGATTAGAAACGCGATAGATTCACCTTTGCACGGAGTACTTACACTCAAAATCGTGTCAACATAAAGCGACTATGGCCCACCTTGCTAGCAGCAATCTTAAAATTTATCCGTGTAGTCGTCGCAGCCGTGCACCAACCGAAAGCGTTGCCGCAAGCCCTTCCGCCGTCAACTTTGAATCGCTGTTGAGTCTGACGAACTGCTCTATGAGGTCCATATCCAGCCACTGAGCACATACACAAGCACAGAAAATAATACTCGGTTCCAAGTACAAGCGAAGAATCCGGGGCGGAAAGCCCTGAATGCCAAACGATCTGCGCCGGGCGACGGCGGCTGACTGCGTAGTACACAGGTTGCGCTCCTTCGACGCCTGCATCGCTGCGGCGGGTGGTCGTAGCTGGTCGTAGCAGATCGTGTCACCTCTGTTGCTCGTACCGAAACACTAGAGCCGCGTAATATTCGTGCTGCCGAAGTTTATAAGCCTACGTTCGCGGCCAACGCATATACACAAAGCCACCGCCCAGCGAACCTATCCCCCTCGTTCTCTTTCGCAGTGTTGCCATTTTAGCGATTTTGTCGCTAGATTTAGCGATTTTCTATACATTTAGCGACGGATTTTTTTAATTTAGCGGCTAGCGACCTTTTTTAGCGACTTTGGTGTTCAACCGTAATCTTATTATTTTGAACAATTTTAGAGATGCTGGTGGGCTAAACCTTATTGCTTCTCTAGCCGAGTTTGCTTTGGGTATATGCTCAATTTAGTGGCGCACTTTATGAAAAATGTCAACACTGTTAACACTGCAGACCATCTCTCCCGCGCCCACGTACCCACGTGCTCTCCGCCAAACGTCATCCTGACCTCAAAGCTGGCCTCAAAAGGCACGAAAAAAACGTGTTTTGACTACGAACTTCCAGAAGTTGTTTGGCGAATTGGCACAGCTGAAGCCTACAAAGCTGACAACGAGCCGTCGACACTGGCAGATTTAGGTGACTTGAGCACAGTCACCATCGAGGAAGAACTCTTCTTCTTCTGGACTGTTCCGTTGAACTGTTCTTGAAGACAAAGCAGTCATTATTTCCGTGGTAAAATTAACAAGTACCCGTTTCTTATTCGTGCTTTCGTACTTACCGCCCTAGTCGTTTCCCAAAGAAACATTACAAATAAAAAGTCCTAGTTGTTTTTCAGTGTAAATTTAACCTCTCAAAATACCTGCGATATGATTATTTGAGGTTCACTTACTTTAAAAGGGTTTAATAAGCTTTTGGAATTCAGCGAATAGTTTAGCGACTTCCCGGCGAATCTAGCGACTGTTTAGTGACTTCCTGGTCTCAATCTAGCGGCGCGCGCAAAGACAAGATGGCAACACTGCTCTTTCGGCGACCGGCCGCCAGGGCGGTGACACCGTCGCTGAAACTCCTCAATTGTTTCCGCCACCAAGGAGAGGCCGTTCAGTGTTCCCGTTGACTCGACGAGAAGGCACAGCCATGGCTGCGGTCCGTGAGCTCGTACGGACCCTAGGGTCGCAACCGGGTTTCGCATCGGTGACCGCGATGCCAGACTTGACGGCGTTCGTTCCCGCCTTCTCTGACTCGTCGTCGGCAGCGAGGGCCATGAAGTGCGCGGGACTGGGCGGCGCATATCAACACGGTGGCGGCGCAGCGCAGTCCGGGTGGAGCGATGAAATAACGCTCGCTGTTGCTTCATCGAAGGTGAGCGGGACGGCTTGAGTGGCATCCAACGACGGGGAAGCGACTGGAAACTTGGTCGAAATGGGCTGAAGAACTACAGATGGTGTTCCCCGATGATGACGATTCGCACTCTACGAGATGATGCTCCGGCGGACACCGACCGGGTGAGTCCGTCGCTGATTATGTTTTCGACAAGAGCTTCTTCTGCTCGAAGTGTGACGTCAAGGAAATGAGTTAACAATGGCGCAGCTTATAATTGCGGAACTTCGGAACATGAACCACGCTGTGATCCTGCGGCTTCAACAGCGACGTTCGCAACGTCTTTCGAAATTTTGCGAACACTTGCTGATTTTTTTTCTTCAAATCACTCGTTGCAGAAGAAGCAGCCAACAAGAAAAAAAAACGACACTGTGTGGGACAAGCTTCTCAAAAAGCTTCGCCAGGAGCTGAAAGGTCACAGGGTATTATAACAACATTTTTGTTAGAAAGTGTTAGCTTTATGGAGAGCACATCAGATTTATATAATGTTGCCATTTTGGTGCTTGGTTAGATATATTTTAATCAATGTCATTATTGCTTTTTCAAGTGTACTTATCAATTATTCATTCATGCAAACTGGAAGCTGTTCGGAACGCTGAAGTAATTGGAGACTGTAGATTTACTGTTTCAGTAACCTTTGCACTGTGAGGGCAGATGACATATGATGTTATTTTCCTCAGCATTAGAAAAAGTTGGTGGGCAACGGGAATGCAACTTTGCGGGTCAGTCAGGGGTCACTTCTGGGAAGCAGTTGCTTAGGACTTCCAATGCTATACTTTGTTGTGCAACTCTGATAATCTATCATTACTGCTTATATTTTCTGTTTATAGCTCGGTGCATGTTCTGCGGATCCTGAGGACGTTGCATCACAAGCTCGGGGACCTGTCTTCGCTGTATCTGCCCTGGCCTCTGCTGAAGAGGCCTCTTCTAGGTCCAAGGAGGCCCGGATAAAGGAGGGCGAGACCTGGGCCAACAATGTCGAGACCAGGGCCAGCGAGCCTCAGACCGGGGCCGAAGCCAGGGCTAATAAGGTCAAAGCCTGGGCCAACGAGGGCGAAGCCACGGCAGGGCCACCGAGGCTCAAGCAAGCATGGAGCAGGTTGAGACCAGGACCGACCTGACTGGGGGACGCTGAGGCTAGGGCGGCCGAGGCCAGAGCACAGGAGGTCGAGGTTGTAACGTAGCGTCCTCTGCATCCGGATGTAAGGTGAAACAGTATATCCTATTTGTCCAGGCCTAACTGCTCGATGTCGCAAATTCGCAACCTAAAAGATTTTTTGCTTAGAAGTTCATTTGCACCAAAAATAACTTTAGTGATCGATTACATATACACATTTGCAGGTACTTCCCCTAGGCGCCGCCATCTCCCTAGCTGGAGAGCGCGTGAGCTGCGCCATAACCTAATTACGATGCCTTGAGACGACGTTGTAGTCAGATTATGGCGCGGCCCACAGTGTACCTAAGTACCCCCCAGCAAGCAAGATGGCGGCGCCCATAGGCCGTACTTACAAACATGCATACAAAGCAAAAAAATGAAGTTTAAAACATTTTTTTATCTACACTTTGCTTTCATTCCCTGCGTTAAATGGTCAACAAGCTTCTTCATATCCCAAAATGAGTACTACTGCTGCTACCATTCTTTGTGATTCCGTAAGTTTTTTTAGTTAAACTGAATGCTGATACAGGAAAGACTTTTTCAAAATCAGGCTAGGCAATATCTGTGATGGTAAAGCACTGAATCGTGATGCGAGAGCTGACCCTGCTTGGGTTTGGAGTTTGACTGTCTCTATGTTTACACACAGTGTCAATTTTCATGCCTGCAGGTGCAGCTTTTAAAAAAAGGTCTATTGCATCCTTTGTGATATAGCAGACGTTCACAGATCATTTTAAATCTCGCTTAGCAGACGATACATCAATGTCTTTTTTGTTGTGTTTTCGTCAGTGATTGACACTTCATGGCAGGCGAGACCAACACAATTTAGACGAACTTGAGGTTTTAGCACCGATTTTCCATGTCACCTAAAAGGAGTCAGTGTGAAGCGCGGATTGAACACGAGTGTCATGTCAGCCTTGACTGCCCATTCGGTGAGAACACGAGTCGCACCTGATTGATGATGCTTCACTAATTATTAATCTTAAATCTGTGCTCTGCTCGGTCCCCCTTTTGGTCACAGAAAATCCAGTGCGTTGACTTCCCAAACTCTTCTTTTTCTCGCACTGACAGGCAACATATTTGCAAACAGTCTTTTAGCTCCTTCACTCTCGCCAAGACGAAAATCAGACCCCGTGCTGTGGACAGCTTTCGTTCGGTGCTCGCATATTTCTTGGTTGTCACTGAGCAATGAGCATAGGTAACCTACTCGAAATAATGCATGTTTTTTTTTCAAAAGTTGACCTCCTAACTTCCTCCGCCGACGCACATTGGCACGGCAGGGTTGTACTAAAGAAACTGATTTCCCAGATACATCATATGGGAACGGCAGGGAGTAGTAAGCCTCAACATTATAACTTACAGTGCGACTAGGACAAAGACAGACAGAGGAGAAAACACAGGACAAGCGCTGATCTAGCAACTGATTCTATTGAAAAGAAAATACATATGATGCTGCTGCTGCTCGTGCAGGCATGCCCCTCCGTGGCCTGGCGCTTCTTCTTTCACTAAACACGATACCAGCCGAGTTATCCGAGATCCAAAAAGCCGATCTCGCTCTTCATCAAAGTCACTGTGGGCTGGCTCACACACAGAGATCCGTTTTGTGTTATGTAGTATGTCTACATCCTTTCTCGGGGTAGTTTTAGGTTGTGTCGGAACATCACTGTCGTGTTGTTAAAAAAGGGTTGGCATCCGCAATCCCGGCAATGCATCGCGAGATGTGTGTGAGCGGTTCCTTTCGTGGAACTGTGGTGTTCTCGTAGTCTTATCTTGAGGTAACACCCAGTTTGTCCTATGTAGGCACGCCCGCAGGAAAACGGGATCTTGTAGACCACTCCTTTTATGCAGGTGACAAACTGCATTCCGTGTTTGATGCTGCTGCGGCTGAGATGTAGGATCGTCATTTCTAGCACGTTTCTTGACTGTGGAGCACACAGAGCCGAGCTTGTGGCAGGTGGAAAAATCAACATTCACATTGTATCTCGAGGCGACTTTCTTGAGTCCGTGGGAAAGGCGGTGGATGTATGGTATGACTGAAGTTTTCCTTTTCTCTTTCTGCTCGAGGTCACATTGCTCGATCTCTGGATCTGTTTTAAGGTATTTCACGATTTTTTCGCAAGTTGAAGTAATGACCGAATTAGGATACCCCGAATCCTTGAGCCGTTGAATTTTGGAAATGAAGCTGGAACTCAATTTGTGGATGCATGTGCTTGTTAAAGCTGTCCTCAGACAGCGAAATGCGATGCCTTGTGTGACGAGTTTAAAGTGGGCTGACTGAAAGTTTAGAAGAGCCTTTGCTGTTCTGGGACTGTAACACCAGCAAACATGATCATCCCCCTCTTTGATGCGGAGATCCAGGAACTGAATAAGGTTCTTTTTTGGGGCTTCATAGGTGAATCGAAGTCCTTGTGTTTTTTTTCGTGAAGATCTTCAGCACATCGTCAAGCTTCTGATGGAAATTAGTCCTCTCAACGAACACCAAATAATCGTCTACGTACCTAAACACAAACACTTTTTGGTGTTTTTCTCCAAGCAAGGTTCCAGATCCCGATCGATCTTGCCTAGGAAGATCTTACTGAGCACAGAGGCTACCCTCGACCCAGACTTCTGTATGTACACCTTGTCCTGCCATCCAATGAATGTGAACTTCAACTCACTCCAAACTCGTCACACAAGGCATCGCATTTTCCTGTCTGAGGACAGCTTTAACAAGCACATGCATCCACAAATTGAGTTCCAGCTTCATGTCCCAAATTCAACGGTTCAAGGATTCGGGGTATCCTAATTCGGTCATTACTTCAGCTTGCGAAAAAATCGTGAAATACCTTAAAACAGATCCAGAGATCGAGCAATGTGACCTCGAGCAGAAAGAGAAAAGGAAAACTTCAGTCATACCGTACATCCACCGTCTTTCCCATGGACTCGAGAAAGTTGCCACGAGATACAATGTGAATGTTGTTTTTTCCGCCCGCCATAAGCTTAGATCTGTGTGCTCCACAGTCAACAAACGTGCGAGAAATGACGATCCTACATCTCACAGCCGCTGCAGCATCAAACACGGAATGCAGTTTGTCACCTGCATAAAAGGTGTGGTCTACAAGATCCCGTTTTCCTGCGGGCGTGCCTACATAGGACAAACTGGGAGTTGCCTCAACATAAGACTACGAAAGCACCACAGTTCTATGAAAGGAACCGCTCACACACATCTCACAATGCATTGCCGGGATTGCGGATGCCAACCCCTTTTGAACAACACGACAGTGATGTTTCGACACAACCAGAAACTACCCCGAGAAATGATGCAGACGTACTACATAACACAAAACGAATCCTTGTGTGTGAGCCAGCCCACAGTGACTTTGATGAAGAGCGAGATCGGCTTTTTGGATCTCGGATAATTCGGCTGGTATCGTATTGAGTGAAAGAAAAAGCGTCAGGACCACGGAGGGGCATGCCTGGACGAGCAGCAGCATCATCATATGTATTTCCTTTTCAATCGAATCAGTTGCTCGTTAAGTGCTTGGCCTGTGTGTTCTCCTCTGTCTCTCTTTGTCCTAGTCGCACTGTAAGTTATATTGATCTCTACCGTAAACTCGCCCCATTGTCCATTCTGCTAAGCCTGAACAGTTCGGTCTTTTTTTGGTGACCAAATTCGGTCGGCAGCAAGACTGCTTTTTAGAAGTGTGAACGAACCATATGTTCTAGCAAAAAATGTGCCTATTAGAGAGGTTCAACTATTAGAACCATAGCTATACTTACTGACCTTATAATGTGAGGCCTAAGTTTCCACATTCCACCAGGATGGGCGAAGAGGTAGGCATTGGAGTCTATGGAAGAAGCTTAGCAATGTTAAGGCATAGAAAGGTAATGGTTCTTTAAACAGCGCTAACTGTATTGTTGGTTTCATTTCTGAATTGTTTCGTGTTGTCTCTGTCTCTGTCGTGTCCTTAAATCTCAGTGATTTGCTTTGTTCGTGGTTTGCAAAGTTTCAGCAGACCCGTCCTCTTTTTTAAAAGGTTTTTTTTTTTTAATTAGATGCTGTATATGGGGTGTCTGTTCATGCAGGCTTAGGCCATCCCAACAATCTCAGGACTGCTTTCTGCTGATCATTTTCATAACCTAAATATAATTCTGTTAGAACCCAGGGAACAAATTTTGCAACAGATATATCCCTCATTGCCTCTACGCACGCCTTATAAATTCTGGGAACTGGATGGAAATAGTGTATTAGGTTCACCACTATCTTTCGATGATTTTCCGAGTGATGCTGCCACACTCCACGAATGCGGCCAGCGGAAGTTCTCATTCAGCCACTTTAGGGCACGCAGCATTCAATCGGTTGAGGCGTTTTCAAAGCTGGAGGATATAGTAGTGCCTCGATTATATGACTTTCAGGAGACTTCGCGACAACATTGGATAATCCAAAAAACAACAATTACGGGACAAAGATATGCAGAACTTCCAAACAGCCTTTAAGCTGATAATCTGCTGGAATCTGAAGAAGCTAGAACCCTCATGCAACTATGAATGTAACCTAGAAATTGTGTAATAGAGGTGCCAATCAATCTTTATTATCACATTGGAACTTCAAAAGAAATCAGTGAGTTTCTGCTGACTCGTCCAGTCGTGCATACTCCGGGGACGCATAATTGGGGTTTTACTGTATCCACTGTGGGACACATTTCATGCTCAATCGCATAATGTGTAGAAGTTTCTTAAAAAATTCTGGGCGTTGCCTTTAAGGACTAGCATTTTCAAAATAAAAAAAAAACAGGGAACTCCTTTAATAAACGACGCAGATCAAGCCTGGAATGTGCTCGACAGCGGATGTTTTCTTCAGCTTCGATAATACTTCCCCAGTCGTCTGCTGCATGCTGCAAGATTGCCAATTGAGAACTTCTGGAGGCTGCAATCACAGAGTGGAGAAGCGTAATTATAGTTGGATGCACATACTACAGTCCATGTGCATGCTCTCTCAAAGGGACACTTGCATGGCTGTTAGGGATATAGCTAATAGTAATCAATAATATTGATTACTATTAGCCTTGGCACACTCGCAACTGTTGTTTATTTGGAAAGACAATTTACTATATAGGCCCCTTCGGCCAGCCTAGTCATCATCACTTCGCGCGAAGCATTTTTGTTTATTAGTGCGATTGATGCCTCACTTACACACTCTTTTCATTTTTCCTAAATATCATATTCCTCATGCAGTTCTCTGCTTGTTTTGTCATTGTATCTGGCAAGAATCTTAACATCGTGCAACACCAAGGAACAGGGGCATCTATTGCAGTGAATGGCGAGGTGGCCAGACAGGCTAGCTCGCGTGGCAGCCACGTGCTCATGGGCACGTTCATTCATGCATCCACAAATTTATTCTTGTGTTTTATGCTGCAAGGCTCAGACGGCTGCTCTATGCTGTTGATTCTGTGGCAGAGCCGAGCCATCTTATTGGATGCCAAGGACACCACAGGAATGCGGTGGCGGTGACCGACTTCCCTTAATTGTGTGAAACTGAGGGTATGGTATCACAGCTGGTCTTACATTGGACCTCTCACGAGTGGGTTTGTTTATCCAGAAGCAAGCTACTTGCAGATGTGTATAATTCAGGTCGCCAAAGGCCTGTTAAATAAAGTTGAGGCATAAACAAACCTGCTCGTGAGAGGTCCAATGTGAGACCAGATGTGGTACCATACTTACACTCATACCTGCCAACTCTTCCGAATTTTTCGTAAAATGTACAAATTGGGACTAATTTTACGATTTTACGAATCTTGCTTCAAATCTTACAAAAAAAATATTTTTTATTTTTTTTTGTTGTTTTTGTAACTCCGTTGTTGGTGGTATCTTGCATTGCCACAAGAGGGCGATAGGTACCGTCCACAGCAGCGTGGTGGTTTTTACTATCCGTCTATCCGGTGGCCACGGATCGAAAACCAATCCAAAGCTCAAAGCCTTTGTTTGTGTGTTCGGCGGTGCACAGGTGCACGTTGGTTCGGTGTGTTCAGACGTTGTTGGGCCTCGTTGTTTCGGCCAGTTTCGAGGCAAAAAGTATGGCGTCTGTGTTTGTTGCACGTGTAACTGTAGCATTCTGCTGGTCACTGTGGCTTTGCAACGCAATGCCGAACTCGAAACCTCAAAAGAGGTACTTTCAGGTGTTCCTGAAGTCCTACACGTCGAAATTTCCGTGCTTCATGCCGCCCAAAAAGCAAGAGAAGTTTGGATTGTGTAGCACGTGCACGCGTGATGTAAGCGTTTCTCACGCTGGCCAGGCTGACATTAAGCTGCACATCGCTTCGCGTAGCCCCCCCCCCCCCCCCCCCCCCCCCCGCCGCAGCCGCGCGACGAATTTGAAAGTCCACAGGTTGGCAGGTATGTACACTCAGTGTCACACAATTCAAGGAAGCCGGTCAGCGGTACCGCACTACTGTGATGTCTTCGGCACACAATAGGATGGCTTGGCTCTGCCACAGAATCAACAGGCCCAAGCCCCGCCGTCTTAGCCTTGCAGCACAACACACAAGGATAAAATTGCTGGGTGTGTTTTGGGCGTTGTGTATCAGATACCAATATTGTGAGGGGCAGTGTATATGGGCCAGATGTGTGAATGACCCTGCCCGTGAGCACGTGGCTGCCACGCGAGCCAGCCTGTCTGGCCACCTCGCCATTCACTGCAGCAGATGCCTCTGTTCACCGGTATTGCATTATGTTAAGATTCTCGCAAATACAATGACAGAACAAGCAGAGAACTGCATGAAGCAAATGAAATTTGGGAAAAAGGAAAAAAGCGTGTGAGTGAGGCATCAATCGCCCTATTAAACAAAAATGCTTTGCGCCAATGTGATGGTGACTAGCCTGACCAGTGGACTTTATACAGTAAATGTTCAAACTAGCCTTATTACCCTCTTTACTATTAGCTAGCTCTCTTCATCAAACACTTCCTTACCACCAGCATGTCACGGCCATTCGTGCACATGCGCTCATCTAAAAGGCGTTCATATGGATGTAATGACCGTATTTGGTTCTACTTTTATGTTTCAGATAACCTTTGGAGACATTGCGCTTCCTGAAGCGCAGTTGGAGCATGTCGACACGAAGCAGCCATCCATTTACGTTCAGGAACTCGCGGTCATGGTATTTGAAACTGAGGCCCTGACAAACTGCTGCCTTACTGGGTCGGCAATGAAGGGAAAGCTTCCTAAAAGGGGAGTTAAGGACTTGATAGGTGAGTAAATTGCCGTAAAGAAGAAATGGCAAGGCACTATTGCAATCAAACTTAACAGGAACAAATACTAAGTCTACTCTTGACATATATTGGACTTAAATCTTGGACAAAAGCTCACCAGACAGAAGCTCACCGGTCAAAAGCTCACCACGTGAAAATTTCATGTTGGTCTTAACACGAGTGCAGACAACTTAGGTGCATGCGTGCGACACTAAAACACAATGAATTAAATCTGATAGGCACATGGTTTGTTGATTAGACTGGAAACAAGTTTATCGATTGGTTAGAAGGAAATGCAGTCCCGTACAGGCTGCCTCCAGCAGTCTTGGTAGATCTCGGTGTACCTGGAGCCCCTTGCAAATATTTTCCAGACGGTTGTGGCATACCTTGAGTCAACCCAGATTGATCTTATCAGCTTCAGCTCCACTCAGTTTGGTGAGCTAAATTTTTGTCCCAAATCGTTGCTTCTGTGCCTGTTATGGCTTACCTGTCGACACCGTTGCATGAAATGGGGTACCACTTCTTCTAAAAATAGTGCAATGTCCATTGCGTCCGCACTTTGGCCCAGCTCGTGATTCACCGGGTAGTCAAAAAAAAGGGGGTGAGCTATTGTGTGGGTCTACGAAAAAAACGGGTGAGCTTCTGTCCGGTGAGCTTTTGTCTGGTCACCATTGGACTTGTGTCTCGGTACTCATGGATGGTTGTTTCTTTTTGGCTTATGTTGGGGGAGGTATTTGTCTTTTTGTGTCATTACGTCTTGTGCTACACCTCTGGTTTCCAATAATGTGCCCCAGTTCTAGCATACTTTAATTTTTGCCTAGATTATAATTCACTCTGATGTTCCTTCTGCTTAATTTTGATCGTCGATTTATATCAGCGATTAAACTTAACGAAATTTCAGTATTGTTTACTTTTGTGTACAATTTTCTGAAGATAGCTGACTGTTTACCCCAGCTTTAGGCTGCTGAATCTTTCAAAAACTTTCAGCATGTTCAGCTGTTTTTAAAGTAATTGTTTGGTACAGTACGGCCTCAGTTGGTTTTCTATCAGTAAACCCTGAATTATAATATAAAATAGATGTCGGAATCAAAATTAAAAAAATGTGGTCATCTGTGTGTTTAAAATTATTGTCTAGCTACGCTATCTTCGACTTTCTAGCCAAATATCCTGAGGCACTGGTTCTTGAACAGGGTTCCTAGTACAGTATAGACCGTTCCATTAGGGTCATAGCAGAGAGGGTAAAAGAGAAAAAAATGCACTCCCCCTCTCACCCCGCGTTCCGTCCGCTCCGCCGAGTTGGCTGTAGCTAGCGTCCGGCTGGCGTGCAAACTCTGTTTAAAATCGCGTCATTTTGGAACTTTCAAGCGTAGATGCGCAGATTTTGGTATGCCAGTTGTCGTGTAATATTATGCTAGATAAAGAGACTCACAGGGTCCGATTGCGCTGTTACCAGCGTGCAAATAAAAGAAAAAAATAGGGAAAACTGTGTCAGATTGGCCGATCTTTTTGGCGAAAAGTAAATCCGGTTGCTGTATTTTTTTTACTATACAAAGTTCGTACTGGTGTAGGCATTTAGCGACCGTGAGTGGAAGTTTGAAACAATAAATAAAACGTGCTCTCCTGCCACAATACACGCAATAGTTGAGGGTAGTACTGCCGGCTCACTCAGCTGCTATTTAAGTAACGGAAAAAAGATATGCTGGTTGATCATTTCGCAAATAGAACAACAAAGAGCTATGGGCTGATTTTGGAGTAGCCACAACTATTCTAAGAACGCGAACCACTTCACAACGGCAGCCACGAGCGAGAGTTCGATGTTCGGTAGAGCCCGGCGATACAGCCCAAAGATGGAGAACGGCAACCTCCCGGTTTGTCGTCTGCTAGCGGAGTCTGGCGCGAGCCCTCTCTCTCGTTTTACCCCGCTGAACCCGCTGAACTTCCCGGATGTGTGGAGAGGGCGCTGCGGGCGAACAAAATGGTGCCGCCCAGAGAGCGCTAAATGGAATGGTCTATACTGAGGGTTCTTTCAGCACCTGAACTTCCTCAATCGTTCCTACACCATTGTCATACACTCAATTGCAACAATGCCAAGAGTGGAAGGGGCTCCTCGGCTAACAATAACAATAGTAAATTTTTGTTCGCTGATGTCAGAAAGTTTGAGAATCCCTGTCACAAAGAATGTTATGTTTGCAGGCTTTTAAAGGGGTTATGAAATAGTCTTCAGACTTCGGCCAAGTAAGTGTGACAGTATCTCACCATCGCATGTGCAGCGAAGATCAGAAAACAATTTTTTTCCAAGGTGCATTAGTTTTATTTAAAAAATTAAATAGACTCAAGCTTGGAGGGCCCCTCAACCTTTCGAGTCCCTTCCAGGTCACGTGTGTGTGACATGAATTGGGGGCCAAATGAGTGAATGAAAACTTTTATAAAAACCTTAGCTTCAAATTGGGCAGATACCTGCTCAACTCGCAAACTCGACCACTATTGGCGCCAAGCCAGTAGTTCCTGTGGCCACCATAAGCTGCATGATGAAAAATAGACCGTTTTTTCCTTTCTGATTACGCAGTGCACTCGCGACATTTTGAGGGATCACGGTGTGTTTCTCGTACTTGTGATAAGGTAAAAGAAATAAAAGTAACGAGCTCCAGACTGTTTCCACGGTAAACTTGTTTCATGATCCCTTTAATGCATTGCAAATTGACGAAACGCCTTGTTTTACATTATTTCACAGCAGCAATATTTCACAGTTGCCAATAAACATAGTCATTGGTCCCCATGCTCAATATATTTAGATGATTAACTTTTTGTTGTTGGTTTCTCTTTGTGAAATTTTCTAAAATTATGTGGACCTGAAGTATAATTTTAAGTAGTATTAAGAAAATATGAAGTCTTAAGGCAACTTTCTTAATTGTCTATTGTCTTCTCTTTTCAGCTTTTGTTACTGTCAATTCCCTGGAGAAACTCGGAAGTCCGTGAAAGAATACCTGCAAAGGAAGTGCAGCAATGCTTCCTACACTCAAAACAAAGCCTCCAATACACAAAAGAAAACTGCAGAATGAAAAAAAAAATTAGCTTTCATTTTAATTCATTTTGCGCATTGGCTTTTTTTTTTCTCTTAAATCTGATTAGCGATTCATTTAGATTTTATTTAACAAGTGCATTAACTTTTTCCATTCATTTTACTTCAGTCATGTAGGTGATGTTACTTCAGTCATGGTAGATGATAAATATTGTAGGTTTTATATTAACCGGTGCAATACTATTTTTGCTCGTTTTTCTTCAGCATGATAGTTTATAATTATTTTTTTCTTCTAATAAGAGCTTGTTTATAAAGCTTTAAGTGCATCTGTGATATTTGTAAGCCACTAAAAGTATTAAGTTTTTTGTTCCATCGTATGTGTTTGTTGTAGGCAACATGTGTTCATTCTATTGAAAAAATATTTGTTTAATAAAAAGTTCTTACTTTAATTTGTCATCACTTTGAATTCGCCTACATTAAAGCCTGTAACATAATGTATTTCAGTTTCGATAAGTGCAAACCACTGCAATTGCTAAATCAATATAATTTTCTACTTTTCTTATCTGGAAATGGTGAGGAATGAATTGGTGAAATGCTTTAAAAGTTCTATTAAGTGTACCCCCGATTATATTTGAAAGCCTGCTTCCAAGTTAAATCCGGGGTACAATTTATAGTACTAAAGGCCTGCATAAAAGCATACTAAAATTCTGCTCAGAAGTGTACTAGAAGTAGTATCCTAAAAGGATGGCGAAATGTTACTTCTGAAGTGCGTAAGAAGCGTACTAAAATGCCTCTTGCAGGCATGCTTAGAAGTATCCTAAAAGGATAGCGAAATGTTACTTTTGAAGTGCGTAAGAAGTATACTAAAATGCCTCTTACAGGTATGCTTAGAAGTATACTAAAAGTATGGCGAAATGCTACTTCTGAAGTGTGTCAGAAGTATACTAAAAACCGGCCAATTTAGAGCATCAAGCATACTTCTGGAAGTGCAAATAAAGTATACTCTAAGAGCCCCGGTTTTTCGCTAAGGGAGAAGACGCGACCGCGTGAAAGAATGTACGTCTAGACTCCGTTTCACTTTAATTAAAGACGCAGAGAAGGTAGCACGCGTACACGCGCTGCAAAAACATCGAGCATTGCGAGAGCACGCCCGCCGTTGCAGCAGTCAAACTACGAGCTCGCGCTGAGTACTTTCTTCGCTCGGGCGCAAGCCGAGCTTCTGGCCGCCCCGCCGCCATTTCCAAGGTTCGAGCGTGCTAAAATGCGCGCGCGCGTGTTTTTTTGTTTTTTTTTCGAGGCTACAAAAACACTTTTTACTGGAATGCCTGGGGAGCGGGAGAGGGGCCGTCCCTGTGGTCCTCGCCCCCTCCCTCCTCTCTTGTCACCCGTCACGTGACCCGCTGCCGCGCGCGAGCTACACGCTGATAAGCATCGAGATCCGGAAGGGTGCGCCTAGCAGCCGCCTTTTTCTTTGTCTGCTTGTTGTCAGTTCCAGCTCGAAGTTCGCGCGTCCACCTGCTTCGATCTGTCGCCTAACCCTGCGGTCTTATTAGGATGTCTCTCGACAACGTATTGGATGTGCACCAAAGCTATCAGTGTTCGAAAAGTCCTACGTCTATATCGGCAACAAGCGATTCTTCAAAGAAGTCAGGAATTCTCGCGGTTTGGTTGGGTTCGGCAACTGACAGCTTGTGCGCCACATCGTGTTGAAACTTCCAAGAAGCCGTTCCCTCTCATTTGTGTTTGTGTGGTTGTCCTGCTTTGACCGTGTCGACAAATATCACGGATTACATCTTTAAAGTCCGCTATTTTTATGGTAAGTGCACTGCAACCTACTTCTTGGCAACGATTGACCGTTCTTCTACTCGTACTCTTCCAGATTATCTATATAATTATGCAGCCACTATTCTCGCGGCAGCCGGGCGAATAATTTCCCGAAAGTCTACCTTTATAGTCTAAAATTACCTCGGTTCTTGTTTGCTTTGCTATCTTCTCAGTTGTATAAAAGCTTAGAGTGCCTCTCACATTTCACAGATCGCTTGCACGTTTGTACTGTCTACAGAAGACGTAATAAACTTTGAGGAGAATTGAAAACAATCTTTTGTGTCTGTTTTCCTGTCCATTTGCAAGCACCTACGTGAGAACATTTGTTCTACGCATTTCCTTCATGTTATAAATAGGTTTATGAGTTTCGGAACCTCTTAAATAAGTTTAAGATAACTAACCTACCAGACGATCCCCGTTTAGGGCTAGCGCATAATTTCCCGATTCGAATGGCACGTTCAAACGTGTGGTCACGTGCAAGGTCGAACGGGCACCTGTATCAAATGGGTACCGTTTCGAGCGGGTACCGTTTCAAACGGCTACCCGTATCCCATAATCACGTTTGATCCAAACGGGTCGACAAGTTTGCACCCTTTTGATTTACCAGTTTGCCACCCGTTTGAATTTCAAATGGTTTTTTTTTCAGTAGGGTAGCTCTCTGTCGTTCTATTTTGCTAAATGATCAAAGTAGCATATCTTTTTTCCGTTACTTAAATAGCAGTTGAGTGAGCCGGCAGTACTACCCTCAACTACTGCGTGTATTGCGGCAGGAGAGCACGTTTTATTTATTATTTCAGACTTCCACTCATGGTCGATAAAGGCCTACACCACTACGAACTTTGTACAGTAAAAAAGGTACAGCAACCGGATTTACTTTTCCCCAAAGAGACCGGCCAATCTGACACAGTTCTCCCTATTTCTTTTTTATTTGCACGCAGGTAACAGCGCAATTGGACCTTGTGAGTCCTTTTATCCAGCATAATATTACGCGACAACTGGCATACCAAAATCTGCGCATCTGCGCTTGAAAGTTCCAAAATGACGCGATTTTAAACAGACTTTGCACGCCAGCCGGACGCTAGCTACAGCCCACTCGGCGGAGCGGACGTCGTCCGGGGTGAGAGAGGAGTGCATTTTTTCTCTTTTACCCTCTCTGCTATGACCCTAATGGAACGGTCTATATTTCACATTTGCACAAGTATTGAAGAAGAAAAACTGGCTCCCTCTTTGTGGTCGTTGCACCTTCACAATGCGGACACAACCATAGAATTCGTTTGAAGACGCTTAATAATTTGGGCGTTCGCCAGTGTGTGTGTGGGCGGGGGGGAGCGGAGGGTAGATCTTGTTAAGCTTGAGCAAGGGTTGTCGCTCAAAGTTTGCGTCGCTCATTTTATTATTCACATGTGGATGAGCTCGCATGTTATACAAAAGAGCAGAAGCTCCAGCATTTGAAACGGATCATGTGTAGTATCCATTAGCGGAAGAGATCGCCCCGACCACTTCTCAACACGAAACATTGCTTGTCACAAAGACCACGTAGGGAAAATGGGGAAACATTTCAACTGCCTTTGTTATATTTTGCATCCGCTTTAGGCATTCTTCGGTTCTGGTTCTCCTACGGGCTGCGAGTAGGTACCCTAAGCATGATTTTTTTATTTTTTTTATTTCTGTGTGTGTGTACGTGAGGGGGCTAGTTTGAACGAAGGACTCACAAAGCTACATTCTGTTTCCTCAAACTTCGCCCTGAATGGCCTTTGTCATGCACTGTGTCTTCCCTGGGGATTCCCACTCCCAATTCCAGCTCGCAAAAAAAAAAAAAAAGGGGACATTTAACGGAAACTGTACATAGAAAGAGATTGACCTCGTTTCCCACAGCTCCGCAAAAATCTTTCTTCTTTCCGTTCGAGAAGAATGCCAATTCTATTTTTGTCATTTCTTAAAAGAAAGCGTGTGCCGGGGGGGGGGGGGGGGGGGGTCACGTGGAAAAATTGTAACGGTTACAACTAATTTTATTACTTCAAAAAGTAATCAGATTACTCTTGTGATTACTGCCTAATTAAAGTAATGAACTGATTACAAAATTGCTCCAAAAAGTAATCGATTACAAGTAATTTGATTACTTGTAATGCGTACGGTAGAAGTCTGCACTGATGTAATGCATAACTGTGGCAAGGGCAGTCTCGTATAGCTGCGATTTGGCTAGAAGCCGAGCTGGGACTGCAAGAGTATGTCATTCTCCTCCAGAAAAGTTAAGGGGCCCAGCAATCATATTTAAGCGTCTAACCTTTTTGCGGTTTCCACGTCTCTTGGGGTTCGGGCAAGCCAGCGGGCACGGAGACAGTAGCGAGTTTTAGTAGACCGTGTTTCCCGCTCCGCTAAGCCCGTCCGCTACCCGGAACTCTACAGCCAAGGCCATCGGCGCGCAGGCGCAGTGGCGGTTTCTTCGTAGCGGAGGGCTAGCGGAGCGGGAAACACGGTCTACTAAAACTCCCTAGTAACTAATTATCAGTGCGTCATATTTTAACCGGACGACGCGGAAACCTCCTCCCCCTACAGGGGCGACCCGCGGTGCCGAAATCGCACGATATGTGAGGTCTTTTGGTTTTGGCCTAACTACAGGTCAGAGCCCCGAAAAGCTTTTTTTTTATTTTTAGTTGAAATACAAATTATAAGTGGCGCATACCGTTTCAATTGTTCATGAAAGTGGTTTTTGTTCAGTATTTTAGATGAGGAAAGAAACAAATGCAGTTTATAAAGTACGGAAACAAGAAATGACCCGTGACATACCCGCCACCAAGCGGTAAAAAAGGCGGTGCATACTAGAAAGGTGTAGTTCATGGGATCAGGCACCGACGAACAGCGAGCACAGCAAGGTCCCGGATATATGCCGCGGCACTGCGGTGGTATACCGGCAGGGTTGGGCAGAAATACTCAAGAATGTATTTGGAAATACAAATACTGGGATACATTAAAATAGTAGCTAAAATACTGATACTAAGATACATCTGTAAAAATGTATCGCGATACGTATCGGAAATACATTTTAAAAAGAGGCGAAAAGTATTTGGAAATACAAATACAGCAATACATTTTAGGGAGAGCAGAAATACTAATACAGAAATACTGATAGTGCAATACATTTTCCAAATTTTTTGAGACGCCAACTGAGATGAAGCTTGAAGTTTGAAGTGGACATGTTTTCGATCCCGAAATTACTTTCCTGTAGGCTTGACACTTTGCCTTAAAGGTAGTGGTTTCGGACGACAAGGAGTCTTCAATGGGCCCCAAATAACGTTCCATCAAGGGCTGACCGCGGTCCCTTCCATGACATCCTGTCTGTCTGACAAGGGAATCCTGTCAACCTTGATCACACGATGTCACTGTGGAATGAACTAGTATTTTTTATCTGTAGGTGTGGCCTTGAACATGACACTTTACCACGCTACTGTATGAAAGGACAATACGTACTTTAGGTTTAGGTTACCTAGTTGAAGATCGTGCATGCAGTGTCATTTGGAATTTTTGGGAATAGTGGACCACCTGAAGCATCTTGGAATACATGTCTTATCTTCTGTTACGGTTGAAAAAAACGATACGGTAGCATCCCTGTTCTGAAGGTCCTTACTACCAACCCTCCGCCACCGACGCACGGAGTGCAGTCCTCAAGCTTTTCCTAGCATTATCCAAACAGAGACATCGTAGATAGCGAGCTGATATTGCCGGCACATGTGCGAGCTGTCCGAAAAACGGCGGTCTCGAGGCGAGTCGCGGGAACGTAGTCTGGGATAGCACAGCGAGGTCAGTTCTGGCCTCCTTCTGGGTTTCGGATCACCAGAGCAGCGGGTCACGTTCACGTCGGCTGATGACGTACCCTTGAGCCGTGCAATGTTACGGGCGCAGCCCCAGATGCATTAGAATATGTGTTGAACTTCACAGCATGAGTCTCCATGCTATTTCAAGTCAACCACCGCTAGGCTCGTGCTGCAACGGACTGTGACTCAGCTTTGCCGGCTGGGTGTACTCTGTACGCTAAGGCGAGAGAGACGGTTAGCAGCGGGAGTTGGATGCCAGCAAACAATGACTCAAGAAATACCTACCTAAGGACCTGCGGCAGAAGATGCTCTGACTCCACTCCTGGCACGCCACCTGGTTCGAGTTTCCGACTACGCAACACTTCTCAGAAGAGAGAAGAGGACACAGAAAAATAGTTTTCACAATCAACAGGCACCTTGGTCAGCATAGTAACAATGCCCCAGCATTTCCTTGACTTTGGTGCCCTCAGAAGTAAAAAAAAAAAGGCGTTTGCACATTCTTTTTTTTTTCTCGGGGGGGGGGGGGGGGGGGGGGGGAGGGGGTATTTCTCAAGAAATGTAACGAAATACATTTCATCTTGATTGTATCGCGATACAAAGGAACATTCAAAATGTATTTTGATACAGGGATGCATATACTGGTGCAAAAATGTATCGCAATACAGAAATACAGATACGAAATGTATTTCTGAAATACTATCCCGATACATTTGTATCGCGATACTGCCAAACCCTGTACCGGTGCGAGTATCCGACGCACCGGTACAGGGTTGGGCGCAGGTTTGGCTTGCGATTTGGCCTTTTGGCAGTATGGCAGCGCGAAGTGGCTCCCGTTCTGAACTGATTTTTACCTTGTGTTTGCTGTCGTTTATGGCCAATGAAGTATCATGCCGAATTAGCGTTTAATCGCGCAGCAAATGCAATGCGAGCCGCTTTGGCTGCCCGCTTCAAACAGCCTATCTAGAACATGCTTTAATGGCGCCCTCTCGAGCAGTCGGCTCGGAGTGCGGCAGCCGTGAGCGCTCGCTGAGCTCACTACCCCTCCTCTCATTCACGGCCACTCAAGCGGCCAAGGACGTCATGAAGGACGTTATTTTTTTGTTGTTTTCGTAATCTTAATTTGCCTATAACTTTTCAAAGAAAGCGAAATTCGAGAAAAGAACAGTTTCATTAAGTTACTACGTTCAGTGTACTCAGGTTCGGTGCAGATTAAAAACAAGTCAAAAAGTTGTTGCAGGGGTCTTTAATACAGCACGGTTAAGAAGAAGTTCCAATGTTCTACAGAGGATTCATGTGATTGAGACGGGGTGATAAGTTAAGATTGACCCAGCATAAGAGTTTGGGGAAGCACACAGACGTGTGCTGAGTGTATACATTGAGCACCCTGCTTGGTAAACAAGACAAAACTAAGACACTAAACTGTAGCACTGTATGACTACATCCTGACGGTTACCTCTTGCATTGCGACCAGGCTTTATTACCTTTGAAAGGTTGCACAAGCAGAGTTTAAATGGGAAGGTCAAAACCGCCGTACCCCCGCCCCTAAATTGACGCAGGAATATATACCGGGCAATTATAAATGTAATGCAAGACCCTTAGCTGGAGGATGCCAGGCTGCCAGGACTGTCACGCAGTGCAGCAGACCTTGAGCTGGGGGTTCGCTGCGTTGTTTGAGTTTTCGCTAGCCCCCGGAAGCATTATGAAAACCTAACGGCACATTTCGAATACCTCTGCCTCTAGTTTCCTTACCTCGATCTTCCTTCAGAAACGCCATAATCAGAAACCCTGCAAAAATTACGATGTGAGAACCTGCGGTAGCCATTTTGCCTGGTGCTACACCTCAGCTTCGCGCGAACGTATTGCAGTGATCGTCGACGCGTCACCGTAACGTCCCACGAGCTCTCACGCACGATGAGCACCGATGAAAGCTATCCGCGCACTCGCACTTCATTTCTCAACCGCATGTAAGCGATTTAGCGAGCGACGGCACAAGCGACGAGAGTCGGCGACGAGCGACGGTGATTTTCCAAGTATAAACCGCACGAGCGAGCGTTTTATAACATCAACCTACTCTCGCCAAGCGAGTGTCTCCCTTCTTAAAAACTCTATCCTCTTACAACCACTTGAAATACGTCGCACCGCTGCCCTTTTATGCATCATTCATAAATCACGCTATTCTAACCCTAACGTTATCGCCCCCCTGCTTGAGCCTCCTAACCGAACATCTCGTCGTTTAACTAACAGCCGAAGTTATAAGCGCATTTTCGGTCATACATCTGCCTTTAATAACTCCTCATTACCACGCGCAATCATGCACTGGAATTCTCTTCCCGATCACATAACCGCACTTTCCAACCCTACCGCATTCCGAGTAGCTGCCTTAGATTTTTTAACTACTCTTTAGTTTTAGATTACAGTGATGTTCTTGCCCACATAATGAAGTGTTATATGTGCTTGGACCCTACAATCTGTATAATGCATAATTTTGTTAAAGTGTTGTTTCAGTTTTGATATTGCTATCCTGTTGGTACTGTTCTTTTTTTTTTTTTTTAAGTGTTGACTATACTGTAATCTGACCAAATCCCCCCCCCCCCCCCCTTTGTGTAATGTCCAGTAATGGACCTTCTAGGTATCATGAATAAATAAATAAAAATTTGGCGAACGGCAGGACAGGCGACGTACGGCGACCCGCTTCGCTGGCGCTCGGTCAGTCGCGCGGTGGGGCAAACCGCATGAAAGCGACGGGAGCGAGCGACCAAGGCGATGAGTGACGCCTTTTAGAAATCCAAAACCGAGCGGTACGTGACGAGCGACCGAGCCAAGAGCGACCGTGGGAAATCTCCGTCGCTCGTCGCCGACTCTCGTCGCTGTCACCGTCACTTGCTTAATCGCTTACATGTGGTTCAGCCTTTATTCTTGTTTTTCTCTCGACTAGAACCAGAAAACAAGACTGTCTCGCGTCGTTCTGAACTTTCTGGACGCATATATGGGCGGTCGGAGTTGCTACGCGGGGAAGCGGACACACCAGGGCGCACAAGCGCTCACCCATATGCGCGTATTCTTTTTTTTTTTTTTCTTTTTTTTTTGTGCCGGCGGCTGGGATTCTTTTATCGACTACACGAAATAATTACCATGCTTACGCTTACATTATACGTGGAGATATATGCCTTCGAACGTTTAAAAACATTCTTAGCTGCAGATTTTCGAGCGAGAGCAGTAATGTTTTTGCATTATTATTCCTTCTTGGGCAGTCATTGCGGAAATAGGTGCCGTAAATTTGCCCGGTATATATACCACTGGTACAACCGTTGGTGTCAGTGATGAGGGGTTTTGTGGCGTGTTATATATGTATGCGCTGTTATAATGTTGCCATCAGGGATGGGCAAAATACATGCAAATATGTATTGAAATACAAATACAAAATACTTCGTAAAAATGTATTTAAATACAAATCTAATTACATTTCCAAGAAAGCATTTAAGTACAAGATATAAATACAACCAAATGTATTTGGTCTCCTCCAAATACTTTCCCAAATACATTCCTCAATATTTGCGTCGGCGACTTGAGGGCACCTGCAATGGGTTTATGGGTCCGTCGACATTTGAATTTTGCATCGCACACTCGGGCGTTAGTGTGCGATGCTCTAGTAACGGTATAGAAATATAATCACAAAACAAAATGTAATCAGCTTGGACGTAATAGGTGAAAAAGGTACGGAGCTTCAAGCAGCTTTTTTTTTTTATCGATTACATTTTGCTATAGACCAACAAAGAACCGAGACGACCGAGACGCACAGCACTAGCTAGAGATTTTTTATTGTTGCAACTCGCACCAGTTACGAAAATCTGGACGACCCGCGCATTTAGAATGTTCCAGGCAAAAATATGGATGGAAATCAGGCTGGAAAGCATCACACGTTGTAACAGGCACTTATTTAGCCAGTCTGCCTGTGAACGTCGATTTCGTCACTATTCTTGCTCTGGACTAGCACCGTAATCACAAAGTCACTAAACGCTTGTGCTTGATTGAGAGACACTGCATTCGGTGCAGAACTTAGTTTTCTTCCTGCTCTGGACGTGTCTTAGGCTGAGGAAAATGAGTTGTTGCAATAAATTTGAGGGATGTATTTTCGCACACAAAATTATATTTAATTACAATTGTATTTGAAATACCCATGTTTTAGTATTTAAATACGCATGTCAAATGCATTACCCAATTTGTATTTATATACGAATGCAAAATACACAAAATATTTAAAATACGTATTTCAAATACTTGTATTTGAAATACTGCCTATCCAGGGTTGCCATGTATGTGTCCATGTTGTTCAGTGCTTTGCGTGCGTAATGTGTATGTACAAAGAGACTTCCTGTGCGAAGCAATGGGGAGCGTGGAAGTGAATTTGGGTATCACTAGAGTGAGACATTGTTTTTCTTAAAAATATTGAATTGGACGGTAACAGCACCACCTGGAGTAGTTTGCTTTAAACGTTAGATAATATTTATATATCCAGTGCTTTTGGAGTTTGCTTGAGCGCGCCATCTGGCCGTGGACGGTGCAATTGTCTTCGTATTTCCTTTCGCCTGAGGTACCCGAGGTTCGGATCAGCCGGTAGCATACTTTTGGCGAGTTGTAAAGAATCCTTCGGCGCACCGTATCGGTTGCGTGGGATTACGATCGGTCCTAGAGCTCCTATCCGTTTTTTGGGCTTTGCGACGGAGTAATTGCGATATGAGAACGAGCACGAATAAGTAACGCGAAATTGAGTGACCATTGTGGCGATGCGTTTCGGCAAATTTGTGTGTCTGTGTGTGTGTTTGTTGTTGTTCGTGCCGCGAAATATGATTCGGGGCGCGGATTTCCTCACTTGCATGGGTAGCCGGATTTTCCAATAAATATACGACGTGCAAAGCTCGTGTTCTGTGGTGATTCGGTGCTCATCATGCCCTGGAACTGTCGGCTCGATTTGGGTGGGCTTCGTCGCTGTTAGGCGGCGAACGCGGTGCCCTTCTGTCAAGTATTGCCGACAAAGCAGTGGCAGACCGCCAGTGGGTGGGAGGCATTTGCCTGTCCGGTGACTATCGGAACACTTTGCTTTGCGGTGGTACTGGTGGATCGTCGATAGCGTGCCGGAAGGACCTACAATAGGCGCTCGATTTGGAGCCGCCATTTTGAAATGTGCCTCCAATTCGACGGAGGAGCAACTTTCCTCCCTTTTTGAAGGTGGCAAAGTTGCTCCATTTCTGAAGGAACATATGTATCAGACTCGTTCCTCCATTTAAGGAGGACTATTCGGACCCTTTTTTCTAAGACTGTAGTAGACAGCAAAGCGAATTCGTCTGTGTATGTTTAATAATTGGGGTTTTGTGTGTGTTTATAGAGCCTAGAACTTGGTCTGCCTCACAGGGGCGACGAGTCTACCAGCTGTAGATGAGAAATATAGCCAGTGCGGTACGACCGCTAGCGTGGGGTCTTTAACGTGCATCACGCAGTAGTAATACTCGACTGCACGCCGGTACGATGCTCATCCAGATCGAAACGGGCAGGGGTGGGGCTCGAACCCAGGATCCCTGGGTTCTGAAGCGCGAGCTTTCGCTCCACGTGCTTCGAGCTGGTGTGCGTTAGACCACTCGGCCACCGATCCCCTTGTATACAGCCGGAAGTTAGTTTGGCGCAGTGGGCGTCTGGTGCCTCAGCTCTTGATGAGCAATTCTGCCAATGCGGTACAACCGCTAGCCTAGGGTCTTTAACGTGCACCACGCAGTAGTGATACATGACCGGAGCCGGTACGACACTCATCTTGATCGAAACGGGCAGGGGTGGGCATTTGAACCCAGGATTCTGTGTTCTGCAGCGCGAGCTTTCCCTCCACGTGCTTCAAGCTGGTGTGCACTAACCCACTCGGTCATCGATCCCCTACTAGGAGACGACGTTCGTAAAATGGCATAAGCTCTTGTTGGCTTCACGCGGCGGTACCGTGCTTACTTCCATACATTGGGTGTTTGTTGCCATGGTGACGGGAATGAAAGGAAATGACTTCTATGTAGCGGAAACACTCTGCAGCGCAGCTATACAATGCGCGTGATGAAGCCCTTTCCGCAGGCTTTTCATTGAGCGGAACGCGAACAAAAAGTTTTGGAAATCAGAACTTCACGCAGGAGGCTACTTTTCTTCTTCACCTCATAATTCGACGAGCCTTGCACAAAAATCATGTTTTTATACCAGAATTTGGAGATAGCAATTTATTGAAATAAGCACAATGCAAGACAATCAACTTTCATGGAGTAGCTTAAATAATGCAACGACTCCAAACTTCCACTTTACGCTTTGCACCAACCGTGATCCTTTTCCTTTCCCATTAATGATAAGCAGGCAGGGTCGACTGGCAAAAAACAGGGTCTCAGCTGAGACTGGAGCAAAGATAGCAATGCCAAAGCAAGCGCACGAGCTGAGCGGGACTCAAGCCGTGTCTCGAGACACTCGTGCACCCCACTCTTTTCGGCGCTTTCATTCACTCAGTCTCAGCTGTGACGCTCTTCTAGCAAGCCGGTTCAGGATCGCAACTCGTGAGGTTTCCTCGCTCTTCTCGTTCGTTCCTGCAGGTCCCTGCAATCAGTGTTGCGATATAAAATCAAGAGAGAGTGCCCAGTGAAGCCCTGCCATGTTCTTCTATGACCGGCTAGATAGCGGTTTTCCTTATGGCCTTCGGTTTCGCTATTTAGCTGCATGGGTGTCCAACCACAATGTCATTCCCAACGGCACTTGGGCCTTCCTGACCAACAGTTGCCCGATCACTGTAAGTGCGAATGTGTCGAATCATATCTGCTTCAAATTGTTGTAGTGAGCCGATTGATATAAGTTTCAGCTTGCGATATTTATTTGCTTGTTAATACAAACTGGCTTCTTGAGGAGACAAACAAATAGAAGTGCTTTGCATAAGTCCTTGCAGGCAGCCGGCCTCGTGACCTCTGGGTCTAATTACTCTTGAAGCTTGTCCAACCCAACCCCGCAGAAAAGAGGATAACTCGGTGAGGAGGAGGTACCTCTCAGAAAGAATTAAGGCGCGGTAGGAGCCGTAGAGTTACAGCGACCACTTCGAGCTGGCGGCGCAGGGAGCAACTACAACAAATCAAATCAAATCTTTATTTTCCAGAAAACTGGAGGGATCGCCAGACAATAATATGTTAAAAAAACAACTTGACTGGGTCTGGGATCCCTTTACATTGGCAGCAGCTTTGACACTGAAAAACATATGTTATACACACATTATATATATATATATATATATATATATATATATATATATATATATATATATATATATATATATATATATATATATATATATATATATAAAGAAGAAACATTAAAAAAAAATCACAGCAAAAACGTGCATTCAAAATCCCACTTAGCGAAGCTACCCACAGTTCAAACGGATGTCTTTTTCGTTTAACGTGTATATGTTTATGTTGTCAGTTTTATACTTGTTTAATCAGCATGGTACATTATAATGTAGTGACTGAAAGTTATAGTTTGTGCGAGATTGAGGAAGCACATATGTCTCTGTACTGCATGTGATAACATTACTTTCCTTCATTTTGAATCCTGAAATAATGTACAGAAATCTACAAATGTTTCACATGAAAAACGAATCGCAGAGAGTAAACGGCATTCGTACGTGCTCGCAACAGGAAGTATTCTAAATTTTGTAAACAAAGGTTCTGTGTGGTCTGTATACGAAACATCCGCAATATAGCGTACTATTTTTTTTTTCAGTAGTAGTACATTTTGAAGATTAGTTCTTGTCGTTGTAGCTCACACGAGATGGCAATAGTTTAAGTGAGACTTAAATAGAGCGTGGTAAATTTGTAGCTTAATGTTGGGGAGTAAAACACTCCGACAACGAGCGACAATACCGACAAATCAAGAAAGTTTACCGAGTAGATAGTTGACACGAGATTCCCACGTCAAGTGCTCCGTAAAAAATACACCTAAAGTTTTATGTTTATTTACTCGTTCAATTTCCGAAGAGCCAAGTTGAATAGTATAATTTACCACGATTGGTTTATTGGTAGCCCTGAATAAAATAGCCTTCAATTTTGTTGCGTTTACGTTAAGCCGATTTACCTCATACCATTGCGAAAACCTTTCTAGAACAGAGTTTGCTTTGCATATTACTGCATTAGCATCATTGCCAGAGAAAAACAGGCTTGCGGCACGCCTTGCTGTCCATTTCGAAAAGGAGAGCAATGACCGTCAATAATAACACAGTGTTTCCGATCTTGTAAATATGATTACAGTAAAGCCAATGGCACACCACACGGACGCCATAACGATTTAATTTCGGAAGCAAAATTTCATGATTTAAAACGCTTTGATAAAATCAATGAATGCACCTAATGTAATAAGTCTCTTTTCTATGATTTGTAATATAATTTCCTTTTGAAATAACACTGCAGCTTCAGTTGATTTACCTTTTCGAAAACCAAACTGATTGTCTGTTAACACGCAATGTTTTACAAAAAAGTTATCGAGACGTGTAAGAATAATTTTCTCAAGTGCTTTAGAGAAAACAGGCAGCACGGATATAGGTCCATACCTTTTTACCATGTTTTTATCACTACCTTTTTATATGGCTGAGAATTTAGCAAACTTTATACTTGCGGGAGAAATTCCGGAGGATAATGATAAGTTATATATATGCGCTAGGCATGGTGCAATAATGTCCATTACAAATTTAACAGGTTTCATTTAAGCTTGTCGATATCACTACTCTTACTCTTTCTGAGACCTCAGAATGTACTAAAAGCTTCTTTCTCGTCGGTTGGGTTTAAGAAAAAAGTGTCATCGACATGACTGACCTAACGAATGGCAGTGTCATCGTAGGTAGTAGTCTCTGTATCATTAAAGTGGGCGTTAAAACAATCTGCCAGACACTCTCCCGACATAGATCGACCATCTACGGTTAATTCCCCTATACAAGAAGATACCTTATTGCGATTTAGAACTTCATTTATAACTTTCCAGACAACCTCAGGGCGCTGTTTTGTGGCGTCATAAAATTTTTGCTTATAGTATGAGGATTTCGCTTTTCTCAGTTCAAACGTTAATTCGTTCCTAAATTTCTTAAAACGCAATAACTTGTCCTGTTTTCTTTAAGTTACAAACTCCCTATATAAGCGATCTTTCTTCTGCATCATTTTAACATGCAGGGGGGTTACCCTTGGCTTCCTTATCTTCCTATTTACAGTTACTGTTTTGACCGCAAAAATGCATGTTATCAAGGTCTTTGAAAATGTGCAAGAATTCGTTATAAGATTCATCCGCTTCTATCATAGAGTAAATAGGGGAGCAATCGCAGGTTAAGACCCGTGCAAAGGCCGTACGAGACCGCGCCTGTTCACTAAAGACCGGCCATTGTTCTTCCAACTACAAGACAAACGTAAACACATTGATGGGCTTTAGTAGTGTGAACAAAGATTAGCTAGAACACACAGATGACTCCCTGCTTTGATCATAATCCGACATAATCCGAATGACGAGTGACAAGGCACTCAAGCGCCTCCTCACTCGTCACAAAATTGCGTGCAAACCTAAAACGCTCGAGCGTGTTTTTTTTTTTTTGTTTTTTCTTGTTTCATGTGCGTTTTTGAACTACCCGTATTGCACCCGTTAGTAGAATGGTAACTTTAGAGCAACACGCGCTTAAAATCAATCGACTCTTCACGTCTATAGTTGTTTTCAATGACGTTGATCAAGTTTCTTTGTCAAATCATATGTTTATTTTCAATAACTAAAATGTGTCATTCTTTGGAAACCGCAGATTCGCTATCCGCACATACATTCTTGAAGGAGTGGCCATGTACCGTCAATGCTTTCGCCTGTCGTTTTTTCTTTTTTTTTTTTTTGCGGAAGCATGAATTGTTTTATGGAGTGAAGCGGCGTTATCAGCTTT